>NC_067398.1:628128842-628450342 GCF_016432865.1 Antechinus flavipes
CACTTTAAACCTTAGGATTCCATTATTGGAATATTTCTCATACAAATCCAACCATCTGTGAAATGTTACATGTAATAGATGTTTAATAATAATTACTGATAATAATATTAATTAATAGGCTCTCCCCTATAGTTATATTTACCTTTGCTCAGGAAAAAAGCCAGATCTGGAGGCAGTTTGGCACAGGGAAACAAGCACCTTCACTCATTCTATCCTGATCACTGGTTCATTGGAGGAAGTTGGAATGTTACTTGCTCCCCATTGCCACTTCCAGGTTCCCTTCTTACCTGAATCACTCACTTCCTTTGAAATTTATCTCTATCACTCATTTAACTTCCTTGTAGCTATTAGCAAAAGATCTCCAGGTCATTCCTCTTCCTCTCTCAATTAATGCAGTTTTTAACTCTATTTCTCACTTTCTATCCTCATACTAATAAACTTCTATGTACATATTGACTTTTCCTCTAATACTTTAAGTACTCAGTTTCTCAACCAACTCATTTCCCATAACTTAGTCTTCCACCCACTTTAGATACACATAAAGATAGACATACATTTGATTTTCTCATCACCCACAAATGAACCATTTCCATATTCAAGAATTCTGAAATCCTTATCTGAACATAATCAATTGGTTTTCCATCTCTTCCTCATCTTCCCTTCCAAAAGCCTAGTCTTTGTCACCATTATGATTTTCAATCTTTGACAATTCAATTTTCTCTCAGATCATTTCCCCTATATTAGCCATTCTACTCTTTTCCCCTTTTTTCACCATTCTTGACTCCTTGGTGAAAAAATTCAACTGTACAATATTGTTGTTCAGTTGCTTCAGTCTCTCTGTGACCATTTGGGGTTTTCTTGGCAAAGATACTGACATGATTTGTCATGTTTATTTTGCAGATGAAGAACTAAAGCAAATAGGACTAAGTGATTTGTCCAGAGTTGCATAATTAGTATGTGTCTGAGGTCAAATTTAAACTTAAGTCTTTTTATTCTAAACCTGCTCCATTATATTACCTAGTTGCCTGTATTCTTTCAAATCTCTGGAACCTTATTATTTCATTTATTGTTCCTTGACAAACCTCAATCTTGAACTGCTCTTACCATTCACTATCTTTGCTCTCACACACGATGTTGAAAGAAGGTAGAAAAGTATACAACCATTCTGACTGATTCCACTAAAAATTTATGATATACAATCCCAATTAGTACATCATTACTGCTAAGAAATCCTAGCATACATTTCTTATAAATGCACTATCCTACTCTTCTCATTGCCGCTTCCAAATCTTTTTATTTGTCATAATACCTCCCATGGCTCTCCTTACCACCACTCTCTTAGCTGAGAATCTTGCTTCATAATTTACAGTAAAAATGGAGGCCATTTTCAATGAGATCACTATTTTTCCTTCATCTTCATCTCCTATCCTTCAGATGCTTCCTGCCACAACTGCCTCCTTCACCCCATCTCACATGATGATGCAGCCTTACTTCTAAGAAAAGCTGACATCTCAGCTAGCTCAAACAATCCCATTTCATCTCCAGCAGTTTAATTCTTCTGCACCCCACTCTCTTATTTTTACTCTCTCCTTTTCTGTTTTCCTCCTTTTCACTACTATGTACAAACACTCCCAATGTTCCCCCATCTTGAAAAAAACCCTGACTTGATTCTCCCATCCTGGTTACCAGCTCTTTGTTCCTTGAAAAGTCTGTCTTCATAAGTGCTCTCCCTTTCTTTCCTCTCATTCTCTTAATCCTTTATAATCTATCTTCTGATCTTATCACTGTAAACTACTCCCAAGTTACCAATGATCTCTTAGCTGTCAAATTCATCTTTTTTCTCCATCTTCATTCTCTTTGACCTTGCTGACAAATTAGTTTTGATCACTCATTCTTGTTTAATATTCTCTTCTGTGTTTTCAAGAAACCACTTTTTTCAGTTCTCCTCCTATCTATCTTATCACTTTATCAGAATCTTTTGCTAATGACACCTTCTATTTATTTTTTCCAGATACATGTAAAAATAGTTTTTGACATTCATTTTTGTAAAACTTTGGATTCCAAATTTTTCTCCCTCCTTACCTTGCCTCTTCTCTCCTCAAACCAGTAAGTACTCAGACAGAGGTTAAATATGTAAATCTTTTAAAATATATTTCCATATTTATCATGTTGTGCAAGAAAAATTAGAACAGGGGGAAAAGACAAGAAAGAAAGAAGCAAACAAACAAAAGTGAAAATAATATGCTTTGATCTACATTCAGTTTTCATAGTTTTCTCTCTGGATGCAGATGACATTTTCTGACCTAGGTCTACTGAAATTGCCTTGAATTATAACATTGCTAAGAAGAGTCAAGTCCATCACAGTCGATTATCACACAATCTTACTGTTTCTGTGTACAATGTTCTTTTGGTTCTTCTCCTCCACTCAGCATCAATTCATATAAGTCTTTCCAGGCCTCTCTGAAATCATCCTGCTGGTAGTTTCTTACAGAACAGGAATATTCCATAATATTCATATATCACAATTTATTCAGCCATTCTCCAATTCATGAGCATCCACTCAGTTTCCAGTTTCTTTCCACTACAAAAAGGGCTGCCACAAACATTTTTGCACATGTGGGTCTTTTTCCCTTTTTTATGGTCTCTTTGGGATACATACCCAGTAGAAACATTGATGGATCAAAGGGTATGCATGGTTTGACAGTCCTTTGGACATAGTTCCAAACTGCTCTCCAGAATGGTTGGATTAGTGCACAACTCCACTAGCAATGCATTGTCCAATCATACCTTCTAAACCATAGATATCCCCAGGATCCTGTCTTGAATCCTCTTCTCTTCTCCATCTATATGACTTTGCATGGAGATCTCATCCGTGCTCATGAATCTGATCATCCTCTCTAAGCTACTGATTCTCAGATCGAGTTATCTTGTTAAAACTTTTCTGCTGACCTCCAATTTCATATCTCCACCTGCCTTTCAGACAAATCATACTAGATATCCAATAGACATTTTAACTTAATATGTCCCAATCTGTTCTTATTATATATCTCCCTGGCCTCTTCATTCTGTATATAGCTTATTGTTAGATTCCTTACAAGCTGTTTAGTCATTAGAGTTGATAGAGACAATAATTATCTAATTTAGCATGGTTCAGTATCACTGATCTGATCCTACAAGGAGATGTTATGGGCCAGAACTTGAAACAAAGTACTAAGTGGAACTGATAGAAACAATGCTTGGGTTCATACCTTTAGAGAGCTCATATAAGCAAGAAGCTCTTAGAGCCAAGGAGCATTCTGGGAGAAAGCCCACTCTTGGAGGTGGAGTCAGATTCATTCCATTTTCCACCTTTGTGCTGGCTGGAGGCTGAAGGACAAACCTTTGGAATTGGAGACATTCAGAGGGAGCTCTTGGAGCCAAGCAGAGAGATAGGCCACCAAGAAAACTAACCGGGCTATTTTGGAGGAAGCAATAAAAGATCTGAACTTTTAACACCTGGCTGCATTTGGGGTGATTATTGAGCTGAACTGATACTAAGGCTGCCTCCAGAAAACCTCCCTAAGAAACTTGCTCCTATAGAGAAGGATCACATTATATAAAAAAGAAGAGAATACCACAGCTTATTAGTATTTATCTGATTGCTTACTGTCTCTCACTTTAGTTTGAATTCTTTGAGAGCAGGGACTATCATTTGCCTTTTTCCCTATTGCCAGTACTTAGAACAATGCCTGGCACATTGTAAATACTGGATAAATGGTTACTGACTGGCTGACTGACCTGGAACTAGAAGAACTAGAATTGCATTATTGCTCCACAACTGATCAACTTAGACTTTGTTCTATGGACAAGTAACTTGTAATTTCTGTATCTATATTTCCAGTTCTTTAAAATGGGAATAATACTACTTTCACTCTCTGTCCCACATGGCTGTTGACAAGAAAGTGTTTTGAAAATGAAATAAAAAGCACTATATAAAAGTGAGATATTAATATCTAGAATGAAATAAGTAAGAAACATCAGTCAGGTTAGGGGTAGGGGATGACAACTGGAAAGAGTCCTTACATGTCAACCTTGATCTGACTTGGAAGTCAGAGTTAAAAAATATATATATAGGGCCTCAGAGTAAGCACTCAAGTCTTTGCAAATATCATTATCTGTTCAAAGAAACACCACTGTGTGATAAATAGTTTCTGTTTTAATCAGGAAATTGCATGACAATTAATTTTTAAAATGTTAATAGGACATATCATGTATTTATATGCAATTTTGAAAGATTTATACTAGGCTTAATGGTTGGAAATGTCCTTCAAATTTTCCATCTGCCCTGAAATAGGTTTAGCAGGCTGCCAATAGGAAAATGACTGGGCTTGGAAACATAACACTGTTTGGTATGATAAACAGCACTGTGATGCTGTTATTGCATATTAATTAGCTGAATTTTGTTGTTGCTGTTGCTTTGGAGGCACACAAAACCAAGACCTTCTGCACAGACTAATTGTGTTATAATGAAAAGTATTCTGGATTTGGGGCCTGGATTCTCAGTTCAAATTCTAACATTTATTATCTGGATGACTGTGGGCAACTCATAAGCTTTCTGAGCTTCAGTTCCCTCAATTGTTAATGCAATACACCCTAATACAAATTCACTGGGAATCTACTATGTTTCTGGATGGGTCCTCAGTGCTGGTGATACCAGGTAAAAAGGCAAACTGTCCCTTTCAAGACCCTTACCTTAACCTGTTCAAGTGACTATTCCAGGCAAAAGAGGAATTCTTTGCAGTTGAGGAAGATCACTCAACCTCCTTTTACCTTAAGGTTCTAGAAACAATCATTTTCTTAATTATCCCTTAGTAGTTAGTATCACAAAAACAATATGATTTGATTTAATTGATCCATTCTTACTAGTTAGTCCAGGCCCATGGCCACATATTTTATGTCAAACAAGGAAATACAGATTTATGTAATCATGATATTTTAGAATAGGAAGAGACTTGAACAAATCACTTAACTGTTATGCCCTGTGTCTCCTCAAATTTTATGGCTTTTAAAGTTCTTTCCATCTCCAAATTTCTGATCCTATTATCATTTAGACCACAGATATCAAACCTTTGGTCCACAAAAATCCCCATTGAGGCTAAAACAAGATTAAAATGTTTTAAAAAATGCAATGCAATATAGAAGATGTTAATGTGTGGCTTTCTAAGTCATTATGTAGCCACAGAGATTCTTGTTCATTTGCATTTGTTCAAAACATACTCAAACCACATCTGAAGTATTATGTCCAATTTTAGGCATTGTCCTCATTTTGATACATGGGCAAACCAAATTCTTGAGAGAGTAGTTAACCTATTAAAATTAATTTAGTGACAAATCTGTGATTAGGCCCCAGATCTCCCAACTCTCAATAACATTTCCTTTTCCTAACTTGAATGTTGTTGTGATTCTTTTTTTTCCCCTTTTATAAAAGAGGCACATGGTTCCAAATGGAAATTCTTTTTATAATACTTGTTACTTGATATAGTACTTGGACTTCCTGCTTCACAGAACTGTTTCTGAAGAAAGAGCTTCACAAGACCTTAAAGTACCTCAGGGGGTTACTTTTACTGTTTCCTTTGTTTCTGTCCACTGTGAATGGTGGTGAGTTGAGAAACAATCTTTGGGTATTGGTGCTTTCCCCACATGACTATACTAAGCTCATATGGAATCCAGATTCCTCAATTGAAAAACAGGGTTAATAATAGCATGAGCCACACAGGATTATTATGGGAATCAAATAAGATTACAAACATGATACACTCTGCAAACCTAAAAATGGTAACTATTATTATTATAATTACCATACTACACATTTATACAGTACTTAAACGTTGGCAAAATACTTTATATGTGTTATCTCATTTGATCCTCATAATAACCTAGTGAGGAAAGAACTGCAAGTATTATTACCCATATCTGATAGTTGAGAAAACTGAGACTGAAAAATGTATATCAACTTGCCCATAGTTACCTCACTAGTAAAAGTCAGAGGCAGGATTCAAATCCAGTCCCCTCTTGACTCCAAGTTTCCTTTTTTTCCTCAAAATTATAATAATAGTTAGCATTGATTTTGCTAATACTTTACAAAGTACTTTACAAATATTAATCTCATTTGATCTTTATGAAAACCCTAACTAGTAGGTACATTTATTATCCTTATTTGACAAATGAGGAAACTGTACAGATAGAGGTTAAATATTTTGCCCAGGGTAACAACTAATAAGTATCTCAAGCAATATTTGAACTTTGATCTTCCTGACTTCAGGTCCAGGTCTTTAGTTATGGGGCTGTCTAGTAGGTCTCTGAAATATGAGAAGCAAAATAATTGATCACAATACTTTTACTACAGTTACAATTTGGGGACATACAAATGAACTTGATTCTCTTCCTTTGTCCCCAAATTCTACTTTACTACAATAATATTCTATCTTCCCATATCAGAATTCATGGATTCTGTCCATCTATTTCTAGCCCCATGGATGAATCAGTTTGAGGAATTCAGAATTAGATGAATAGCCATTACTTAATTAACTCTCAGGGTGGCTGCCACATTACTCCTTATTTTAAACAAACTATCCCTATTTGATGTATTACAATGGAGAGAAGTGGACTTGGAATCAAGAGAGAACTGTCATAGTTTCTCAACTCTGACATTTATTACCTCAGTAACTATGGGAAAATTGTATGAACCTTTTGAGCTTCAATTTTCTCATTTGTAAAATTAAGAAAAATAGAGATTGTACTACTAACCTATCTTCTAGGGTTGGCTTGAGAATTAAATGAAATCCAGTGCCATATAAATGTCAACTACTATATTAAACAGATAATCCTAATTAATGTCCTTGACATACATTGGCTCAGTACTATCTAGAATGTTTACCCAACTTTTTTCTAAATCATATCTTGCTCTTCCTTAAAAATCCTACAAAGAATACTTAAATAAGCCACATTTGGTTCTAATTGTTTGCATTCAACTCTATAACACTCGTGTCTCAAGAGAAAAGAAATCTTTACTCTTCCCATCTCTCTAATCACTTAGCACTTTAATTTCTTAGATCTTAGAGTCACAAATCATCAAGGGGTATGATAGTAAATATTCAATGACCAACTCTGGAAATTTTTTTTTTAAAAATCACCTGTGAAACGTTTTTAAGTTTGATCTGGATCATTAACATTTTCTCTACTTCCTGTTTTAAGTCTAGAGAATCAACAAAACAATCACTCAAACCCTGTTTTGTAGTGTTTCCCAATTTCCAGTTGTCACACTGAAAATTTAACAATCAGTCTGAGTTGACTTGCACAATTCTAGTTTAAGTTCAGTGCTAGAAAAACTTTCCAGAAGAATTATTCCATGCCTCCCCACTTGTAAAGAGGAGATCCTGAAGAACAAAATTAAATGAATTGCTTATGGTCACACAGGTAGAAAGTAAAAAAAAAGTGTGTGTGTGGGGGCGGATTTGAATGTAGGTCTTCTGTCAATCTACAATACTTCCCTTTGTGCTATCCCACCTTACTTGGGCCTAGGGAGGACCACTAGTATAGGAAATGTTTCTTCATTTGTTTATTCTAAAGATGTTTTGTCTTTAATAATTAAATTTGGTTATTATTATTATTAATAATATGGTGCATTAATAATTACAACATTGATATTATATGTACTATTAATAACAGAATATACTAATAAGTATTACATCAATATTATGTGTATTATCTATTATAATTAATAATATACTGTACTAATAGTATAGCCTTGACATATATGTACTATTAATTATAATTAATGATAACATAATGTATTAATATTTAATGCCAATGTTATATGTATCTTTAATTACAATTAATGATAACATGATGTATTAATAACATAAATATTATATTACTAGTAATTATAATTGATAACATAATATATTAATAATTATAACATCTGTATTACATTACTGGCAATTATAATTAACAATAACATGATGTATTGATAATTATAGCATTGATATTACATATACTATTAATTGTAATTAATAGCCATGTTTTAATAATTATAACATCAATATATTAGTAATTATAACAGACAATAACATAATGTATTAATTATAGCATCAATATCATATGTACTATTAATTATAACTAATAATGATATGAACCAATAATAACATTGATATATGTACTGTTAATATAATATAACATAATAATATGATGCATTAAAAATTATAACATTGATGTATTTACTACTAATTATAATTAATAATAAGATGATGTAATAATAATTGTAACTGCTATTATATGTGCTATTAATTGTAAATAGTAATAGATAAATAAAGCTTGATTTCACAGATAGAGGCACTCTTTTCACTTCTGAGGATCATCGCTTACATCTCATCCTGTGCAGTTCTCACCCACAGCTTTCCATGTAACTCCTCAGTGGAGCCTTTATTTATCATCCTAGAGACCTTCCTCTGGTTCCTTTAATGTTAAAGAAAGTTTATAACAACCAGGTTTTCCATAATCTCTTTCTGTGGGAACCTGACTGGACTACTTCCTTTTTCATATGCATGTCCTTAATATTATGTATTCCACTTCTACCTGTAAACCAGCATTGATAATATGCTGTAGCTTAATTACTCCACCCCCACCTCTGTTCCATGCAGCTTTCTTTTGACCTATGGGGAAGAGAAGGAAAATAGACATTTATTAATGGCATATTATGTATCGGGTACTATGCTAAGCACTTTATAAATATTATCTTTTGATTCTCATATCAACCCAGGGGAGTAGATAAAATTGTTATCTTCATTTTTAAGTTGCAGAAACTGAGGCAATAAGATGTTAAATGACTTGCCTGGAGCAACCTCCTGAAACCGTACCATAGCCATCTGGTATCAATAAGATAATGTTGATGTTTATTTTTTAAGAAGAATTTTGGAGACAGTAAACACACAGAGTGAAGCACCCAACATTACAGCATTCTCAACAAACGGTTTAATTGTTTGTACTTTACTCTCTCCAGTGAAGGGACCCTTCTAAGAAGGGTTCTAAGAAAGTCCATTCTATTTTCAAATAATTTTCATGTTATGAAGTTTTCCCAGACATCAAGCCTAAATGCTTGATCATATTGTTCCTCTTCCAATAAGACAGCCTTTTAAATACTCAAAGATTATGTCATAGGATCATAGATATAGATGCACTTCAGAAGAGACAGGATGAATCAATTAGTCAATAATGCTTATTATGTGTCAGGCACTCTACTAAGCACTAGGGATGCAAAGAGAGACAGAAGACAATTTGTGTTCTCAAGCAGCTCAGTCTAATGGGGCAGACAGCATGGAAAAAACCCTACACAACAAGAAATACATAGCATAATTTAGAATAGGAAAGGTCTTAACATTCAGGGGATAGGGAAAAGCTTCTTGGGGAAGATGGAATTTTAGCCAGGATTTGAAGAAAGGTGGAGATGAAAGGAGGCAGAAATGAGAAAGAAGACCATTCCAGGCTGACTGTCAGAGAAAATGCCAGGAGCCAAGAGATGGGTCACATAGCTACAAAGTGTATGAAACAATTCAAACTCTGATCTTCCTGATTCTTATTCTTGTGTTCTATCTACTGGGTAACTTAGCTATCTCTCTCCCAAAGGAGATGGGATGAGAAAAGTTAACTAGCCAAAAACAGTATAAAATATCTAGGTGGAACCATAGTGAATATAGTTTATTGAGGGCATCAGAGAGATACCAATTGAGAGCCTTGTTGATTGGAGAAAGATCTTTCATCTGCTTGGTGTTGAGTAATAGACACTAGGATATATTCAATTCCAGCTCTCAGTTATAGGACAAAAGCCAAGCAAAGGCAAGAGCCATACCTATCTTAGGAAGTGGAGAGTTCAGACCATGAGAAAAAGAGTAGAGGATATCAAAGGTTCACAAAACAGATTAAAAAGTCTAATTCTGGGTAACTCTGCCTTAGGAGATAATTTCAATGAAACCTTGTCAGTGAGTACTGACTCTGGAATTAATGGTCTTGGGATTCAAATGCTATATAATTTTGAGGAGAAGCAATATGGATAACTTCTTTCATTGACACTTCTACTTCATTTCATTCCTTTTAATCTTATCATCATTCTTGTATTAGTATGGGTGCTGTCCAAGGTCATGATGGGTGCTCTCATCATTATGGTCTTTATTGATGTTCTCATTTTCCATCATAGATTCAACTATCATGTATTTGCAGATTAGTTAATCTTCTACGACAGCCCCCATCTCTCCTTTTAGCTTCAGTTCTTCCTTGCCAATTGTCTGACAAACATCTGTATGCAGATTTCTAACAGGCATCTCAAATCTAACATGACTCAGACAAAACTCTTCTCCTAAATGTATCCCTTTTGTTCCTACAGTTTTTTTATATAAAAGGTAGAATCATTTTCTCTCATTCTAGAAGTAATCTTTGACTCTTCACTTTCATTCATCTTTCATATCTAACCAGTTAAGTCTATATAACATCTTTCGTCTGTACCTTTCTTTTCAGTCAGTAAATATTTAATAAGCAACTTTTCAAAAAATACAACTGTATCCATGATGCACTTTTAAATTTAACCCACATTATTGACATTTTTATCATTTTCATAAGTCTAAAAAAAAACAAAATAAATCAAACTAATTTGAACCATTGCCAGCTTCTAAAGTATAAATGCTCACACTGAAAAATGAAATTAGCTCAGCAGCCAATTGGTGCTGGCTCCAATCATTTTTCTAAGGGAATAATAAATTATGTACATTATTACATGCAGGAAGGAGCATAAAATCCCATATTCCTTCTTTTCTCCTGAACTTCATTGAATCTATCAGCATACCACTATTTCAATAGTCTTCTAATTGATTTCCTTGCTTTTAGCCTTTTCCTTTCACAATCTAGCTTCCACACAGCTGCCAAATAGAAGTTTCTAAAGTAGGATTGTGATGCTGTCTGTCCTTTGCTCATGAAACTTGAGTGAATCTCTATTGCCTCTAATGTAAAAAACAAAATCATTTATCATTTAAGGCTCTCCAACATCTGCTCCAAAATCTTTCCAGGCTGATTACTCATTACTTCTCCCTCCCTGTACATGCTACATTCCAGCCAAATTGGCCCACTAACTTTAAAACATTTCCCCTTGGGTTTCAAGAGTCTTTGGAATAGCTGAAACAATTTTTGGAATATTCTCTGTCCACATCTCTGCTCCTGGAAATGTGTAGAATCTTTCAATGCTTATTTTAAGAAGAACATTTAGATAAGATGCCTTTCCTGATTCCCCCACTTATTAGTGTCTCCCATAAAATTATCTTGTGTTTATTTATAGATATTTTGTATTGACTTACTTGGACATATGCTGCTTCTCAACTCCAACATGGAATTTCTCACACAGTAGACATTCAATCAATCAATAGTTACTAAGCAGCCCCTATGTAAGGCACTATACTAAGCAGTAAATGCTCATTGCACTGAATTGACTAGATGGTAGTTCTTTAGCACAGTTGTTCAAGCAGCAGTGTAACAAAGATTGAGTTGCAGAAGAGAAGTTGAAGACAAGAAAATTACTTAAGAGCCCATTATATAAGAATCTAGGCAAGAAGAAGTGAGAGCCTGAGCAAAGATAGATGTACCAAGAGTTGAAATTTTAAAAAAAAATAGGAGAGATATTGTAATGAAACTTGGGAATTGATGGGATAGATAGGGAAGGGAAGTCTATGAGTCTGAGTGACTAAGAGAATCAACAAAAATATGAAAGTTGCAGGTGAGGACAATTTTAAGAACATGTTAAGACGTACAATTTTACAGAAAATAAATATATAACCCCACCTTCCATCTCTTATTCTGAACCTCAGTGAAAAATAATCTATCAGCTATGAGGTTATTTGTTTTTTCAAGAAGCATTGTGTTCATCCAGCCATTCTAGAGAGCAATTTGGAACTATGCTCAAAAATTATCAAACTGTGGATACCCTTTGATCCAGCAGTGTTTCTACTGGGCTTATACCCCAAAGAGATACTAAAGAAAGGAAAGGGACCTGTATGTGCCAAAATGTTTGTGGCAGCCCTGTTTGTAGTGGCTAGAAGCTGGAAAATGAAAGGATATCCATCAATTGGAGAATGGTTGAGTAAATTGTGGTATATGAATGTTATGGAATATTATTGTTCTGTAAGGAATGACCAGCAGGATGAATACAGAGAGGACTGGCAAGACTTAAATGAACTGATGCTGAGTGAAATGAGCAGAACCAGGAGATCATTATATACCTCAACAACGATACTGTTTGAGGATGTATTCTGATGGAAGTGGACCTCTTCGATAAAGAGAGCCTTAATTGATCAAAGATGGACAGAAGCAGCTACATCCAGAGAAAGAACACTGGGGAATGAATATAAACTGCTTGCATTTTTGTTTTTCTTCCCGGGTTATTTATACCTTCTGAATTCAATTCTCTCTATGCAACAAGAAAACTGTTCGGTTCTGCACACATATATTATATCTAGGATATACTGCAACCCATTCAACATGTAAAGGACTCTTGCCATCTGGGGGAAGGGGTGGAGGGAGGGAGGGGAAAAATCGGAACAGAAGTGAATGCAAGGGATAATGCTGTAAAAAATTACCCTGGCATGCATTCTATCAATAAAAAGTTATTAAAAAAATTTAAAAAAGAAGCATTGTGTTTTCTCTCTTTATATTTCATCATGTCAAAGATTATTCTCCAAGGAGATAAGAAGATAAGAGAACTGTATATCATGTTTGAAGACAGGTCAGAAAATACCAAAGAAGAGTCTGAGTCTTATAAAAAAAAATTGTTCCTTTGAGACTGTGGCCCAGGATCTACATCTTTGATCAATTTTCCCACTTTTTCGCATCACAGAGAGAGCACCCACACTGTCAAAATCACAGATACTTGACGTATTGAAGTATGGAAATATCTTTAGCTGATTCATCTAAGGTTCTCTTACCACAGACTCATGGACTGACGTCACCTCATTCTGTTCTATCTCAGGCACAGTGCATCCACGGTTGCCTGAAGAAAATGTCTTTTAGGCTGAATTTGTCATGTCCAACACAGGGCAAACAACATTGATTGACCTCAAAGAAAACTTGACAAGGTCTGTGATTTAAAGCATATGGTATATGAGAAAATCATATCACATATAGTCAGTATATAACAAGAAAGATTGAAAAGAACTGATATTATAGATGGAGTACTGGAGGTGTCAAAGAAGATAGAAGGATTGAATTAGAAGTATGGAAGGAGACAGATGCCCCCTTGAAAGATAGTTGTCAGGGTAAAGACCCAGTTGCCTCAATATGTATTATTTTCTATTGTGTGTAAATATGCAAATAGGTATGCCTGTGTTTATGTAGCTACTTCTGGGTTCTCTGCAGCTGTAGCCAAAAAATACCCATTATGAATTCATGTAGTACAGTAAGGATGTCTGTGGAAACCCAAGACATGTTACAATGTTGTCAGTTTCTGTCAACCCAGAGTTATTCAGGTCCCACTGCTCCATAAGAAACTGACAATTATGGGTCTATGTAAAAGAATTTAATGTCTCTTTATTCAACCTTTACCTGAGCTATCTCAGATAGGTCTACTGAGTTATATCTTTGAATTCTTTCACCTGAGGCAATAGTAATTCAATTGGTAGAGGAGGAGAATATGTAGGCGTATATGGCAGTACAGAGAACATGGCTTCTTTCTCAGAAAAATCCTACTTGAATTCCCATTGGTTTATAGAAGGAAAATCAAGCTCTAGAAGAAGAACACAATCATGATTGCCCAACTAGGAGTCAGATGAAGGGGTCATGCTACATAGCACAAACTAGTGGAGACTTTGGGACATGGAAATGATAATGTCTGGACTCTGCAGTGAGAAAATTTGGTCCTTTAATGAGGGTGCTCTTGGACAAAGGCTCATTTGCCTCACATGGTCTCAATCACCACACCCCATAGAACTATTCCCTATAAAAACATACACTTACAAGCAAAACCAAATTTCATCAGTTCCACAATATTTTCCCTATTTAATCCTTCTTCTCAACTGTCAGCCAACATGCATCTTGGTTCAGTTCATAATCTCTGCTCAGTCATTTCAGTCCTGTGTGACTCTCCGTGATTCCACTTGGAATTTTCTTGGCAAAGACATTAGAGTGGTTTGCCATTTCCTTCTCCAGGTCATTTATAGACAAGAAAAATGAGGCAAATGGGGTTGCAGCTTACCCAGAGTCACATAGATACTTAGTATTTGAAGCCAGATTTGACTCAGGTCTTCTTGACTCCAGTGCTATATCCACTGTACCACCTGGATGTCCTCCTAGTCACTAAACTGTTATAGAAAAGCCTCCTAAATAATTAATAGTTAATCATTAAATTCATTCACCAATGAAAAAAGGTAATTCTTTCATCATTTCATAGAGATATGAGTAGCATAGTTTTAAACAACTGTCCTGGACATCTAGAGAGCTGCTTCCTTGTTATACCTATTTTTTTATAACCAGATGAACTTGAACTATTTCTTTGGACCACGGTTCTCTCCTGAGATCATCTAAGCCCACTAGGTCAGGAGCACTTTTGTTTATGTATTTATATCCCCAATGCCTAGCAAAGAATCTGATATATAGGAAGAGTTTAATTATTGCTTGTTGATTGGTTAATTAATGATTCCTTAATCTATAAGAAGACCTTAGTTTAGAGATTTCTCCAAGATAGACCTGTGATCATAGAATTTTAGAATGAAAAGAGACCAGAAATAAAATAATAATAGCTAATATTTACATTGTACCTTAATACTTTACAAGTGTTATTATCTCATTTTAACTTCAGAACAATTATTACTATCCTCATTTTACAGATGAAGAAACTGAGGCAGAAGTTAAATGACTGCCCAGGCTGTCATATCTAAGTATCTAAGGCTGGATTGAGTTCAGGATTTTCCGACTGTCAGTCCAGGATCACACTCTTTTTACCACTTAGCTTAATAAAAAAAACTGGAATCATATGAGAAACTATAGGGACCATGAGATCAGAGATCATATCTTCTTGATAATTAAAAAAAATCAATATTAATGCCACTGGTAGTAGTTCCAAGGTAGTGAATTTTGAGATCACAATAATTTTCAAAGACTACCTACTAAGTTATAAGGAATTATGGATGAAATATCATATTCTTTAAGAACTGAATTTTAATACATATAATAACTAGCATTTAAATAAAGTTTTAACAATTTGCAAATGCTTTTTTCCTCCAATCCTAAAACAGTACTATGAACATGATACTTAATAAATGTTTGTTGAATGAGACAGCTTAGAGATCCTTATAGGAGAAGTAGTGAAATATTAAGGAATAAGCACAGAACTTTCAGTGAGAAGTCCTGATTTCAGAACCTGATATTTAAAGCTTTGTAACTCTAGGTCAGTCATTTAACTTCTATAAGCTTTACTTTTCTCATCTATAAAATGAAAAAAAGAAAAGGAGCATGTGTTTATTTAGCAGTTACTATCTACCAGGCATTGTGCTAAAAATTTTACAAATATTATCTGATTTGATCCTCACAAAACCTGGAGGTGGGTACTATTATTATCTTCATTTTATCACTGAACCATACTGAGATAGAGAGAGGTTATGTGATTGACCATAAATGAATGAGGCCATATCGGAACTCAAGTCTTCCTGACTCTAGGCCTGAGTCCAGTATAACTCCACAATATCCTGGAATTGCCTGGAAATGGAGCATCATTATTTTATCAAGAGAGATACTAACTAAAATAAAAAATAAAATGGAGACAATAATACTTATATTAATTGCTTCATAGAGTCATTATAAGAAAAGTGATTCATAGATCTTTAAAGGACTATCAAAATGGGAAGTATCATTTACAAAGGCAATATGACATAATAGAAAAAGCAATGTGAGTGAAATAAAAAAAAAATTGACTTTGGGTCTTGTTTCTCAACCTTGTTAGAAAATGAACCTAGTAAAGTCATAAAAGTTCTCTGAGCTTCAGTTTACCTTTCTGGACATGGAGTTTTTTTTTTAACAACTTGTTTAACCTAGGTTGCTGTAGACAGGACCTTTTTAAAACCTTTATGATCTATATAAATTTAAACTTATTAAACTTCTCAGCAAAGGGCAAGAGGCAGTGAAATGGGGATGGATGAATAACATCTAAAAAACTTAAACTGCACTCATCTTTTTTAAATCTAATACTCTTTTCTATTATTCACTAATTTCAGAAGAAATTTTGCTTTCTTTCACTGTATTAGTAATACAAATTTACTGAAGTCATAACTGCAAAAGCAATTTGATAATATATAGAAAACAGTGTAACTCATCATGGAGGGCAGTAACTAATGTTACACACACACACACACACACACACATATATATACACACACACACACACACACACACACACACAAGGAGAGGGAGAGAAAATAAGGAGGATGAGGAGGAGGTGGAAAAAAGAAAGAGGGAGAGGAGAAAAAGGAGAAGAAGAAGGAGGAGGAAAAGAAGAAAAAGAAGAAGCAGAAGAAGAAGAAGCAGAAGAAGAAGAAGCAGAAGAAGAAGAAGCAGAAGAAGAAGAAGAAGAAGAAGAAGAAGAAGAAGAAGAAGAAGAAGAAGAAGAAGAAGAAGAAGAAGAAGAAGAAGAAGAAGAAGAAGAAGAAAAGAAGAAGAAGAAGAAGAAAAGAAGAAAGAAAGAAAGAAAGAAAGAAAGAAAGAAAGAAAGAAAGAAAGAAAGAAAGAAAGAAAGAGGAGGAAGAGGAAGATGAAAAAGATAAAGAGGAATAGGAAGAAAAGAAGGAGAAAGAGAGAAAAAAGCTGGAATATAAGAAAAACATCTCCTTAGAGAAATGGCTAATTAACAGAATTAGAATGTCTGCTTATTTATGTTGTTGACTCTTTAAATAATCCCTATTCTGAAGGAGTTTACTCTATTCTAACAGAAGAAAAAAACATAACAGAAAATTGAGGAAAGGGTTGAAACAAGGTTAGAGAGAAGCAGAGTAGAGAGTAGATTGAGATGGGGATGAAACAAGTGTGATTGGGCCTCTTCAGTGATACGGCAAACTCTGTTAGTGACTCACTAATCAAAAGAGTAGGATTATAGAAGGGTTATCTGGAAGTGAAACTGATGGGATTTTATGCACAATATCTCTAGAATTATCCAGTCCTTCATTGCAACTTTATGGAAATATTATTATAACTATTTTACAAATGATGAAAATGAAGCAAAGGGGGTATATCTTACCCAGGATTGACACTATTAAGTGTCAGAGCAAATTCATCTCTACCTAACAAATCAAGCTGTCCCCAAGTAAAATAAACTACCTTAATAGATAGTGAGCTCCCTATCATTAAAGAGCTTCAAGTAGTACCTGGATGACCACTTTTTGGGAATAATTTAGAGGGCATTACTTTTCATTTATTGTTTAAACTATATAATCTTTGAGATAATTTATAAATTATGAGTTTCTAGGGTTTTGTGGTTCTTGCTCCCAAAGCAGTGTTTTTTTTCCCCAATTATGCTATGCTGGGGTTTACAATCTCAGATCTTTTATTTATTAGTTCTGTGATTCAGATTGTACTGCTTCTGACTCTCCTGAATTTGCCACCATATCTAAGCTATCTTGTTACCCTGGAATTTCCCTCATTTCCTTTGACTTTCTTACCTTGAAAACACTTTTTCTTCCCAATATATTTTTTTCTTTCATTTATGAGTTCCTCTGGAAATTTTGAGTAAGGGTGTTATTCTTTCATTCTTCATTCCTCTCTCAGCTGTTTCTTATTTCTAGAGTTTTCCACCATGACTCTGGTTTTTAGCTTTTATTTATGTTGTGTCTTCTCATTTTTCTCAGAAAGTATAAGCATCTCAAAGACAAGAACTGTCTCTCTTTTCATTTGTATTTGAATCCCTATATTCAGCATAGTGCCAGGTATATTATGTGTTTAATAAATGCTAGTTGATTTGACTTTCCTTCTCTGAGTCTCAATTTCTTCACATGTAAAACTGAAATAATATTCACACCATATTTCTTACTGAGTTGTTATGAAGAATTTATTTTGTAAAGTGCTGTATAAATGTCATCTGTGATTATTATTGCTATTCCACATATTCCCTTTGAGATTGTGTACTTTTGATTTGGTTTCTTCAATATAATTCTTTTTCTAATACAACTCTTCCAATAGGGATAGATCTGGATGCTTCAAAAAGAAAGCAACTGCTTGTAATTTAAGGAATGGAGGTAAAATTTAAGATATGGAGCCACAGTTGTTGTCAGCTGAGAGAACATTCAATAAAAGTTAGAAGAAGAGGAAATAAAGAGTAGAGATTCATGGCTATTTGTCAACTTGATAACAATAGAAAACTCTGCTAACTGCCTGAGGCATGTATCTCAGTTTGACAGAGAACCTCCCAAGATTTGTCAAAATGGATGCACACTGTCCATTTCTGATGATTCACAGTGGCAAAAATGATACTGCTAGAAAGACTCCACAAAGCGTAGCTAAAAATAGCAATATCTTGGGCAAGACCCTGAAGTATGTGAAGAATAATTGGTATTTTCATTTCTGTTGTAAATAGAAGGCTTCAGAAGAGAAAGGCAAATTTAGGGAATCAATCTTTAGGTAAGAATATAAGATATAACTCTAGTAAGTATCTTGGGAACAGAGATTGCTTTATTATTGTCTTTGAATCCCTAATTCTTAGCACAATACCTGACACAAGGTAAGGGATCTGTAAATATTCACTTGCTTAATAAATTTGGATTTTTTTGAGCACAGATTAAACTATAAGAATGAAATATACTTGGCCAGTAAAAGTAAGGACAAATTAGAAGAATTTTTTTTCTATAATTCTGCAAATCTAAATGAAGGTGAAAGAAAACTATTTACATGTAACACTGAGCCAGATTATATAATTCAAATGAATAAATTACAAATAATTACTAAACTATTTCTATGTGTGAAGCATTGAGGAAACAAATTTTTAAAATCAGATCATCTCAGCTTCTAGAAATTCACATTCTGAAAGAAAGTAATAAAAGACATGGGAGAATAATGACTATGGAGAGGTTTTTTTGATTTGGGAAATTCAGGAAAGGTCAGTAGATTCATAAAGAAACTGTTTGTTCTAGTGTTTCCAATAGTAATATCAATATAGATTGTATTACTTGGAATGAGAAAAGTAAAAGGAGTTATATATGTGTAGTTACGTGGCAGATAGCAAGAAGATGGCTGGCCTGAAATATGAATGGTTGGAAATTTCTTCAATAGGAAACCATGTTACCTTTCTATCAGTGGAAGCAGCATGGATCCCAGGAAAAGAGTTCTAAAAGTAAAAATGATAAGTCCTGGGCACAGCTGTGGGACAAAATCTCTGGTGACCCAGAGGATGCAAGGATATACAGAGTGAATAGCAAGTAGATGGCTGATACATCGAGTAACTATCATATAAGAAGAATATCAATAGAAATATTCAAAGCTCACAGAAGACAAAAACAAGAAAAGAGCGAGTAATAATATCCATGACATCATTTTGCTATTTGCAAATGCACAAAATATAAGAAACGAATGAAATGCTGTGATTCACTACTGGGAAAAAGATTTTTCAAATTGTCAAGAATTAAACTGGTTTCCTGGTAAAAATTAGTCTTTGTGAGTTTGCATGGGAGAAGGCTAGTTGCTTCTGGAGAGACTGGAACAATGAAATTTCAGATCCTCCATGTTAAGAGAACAAAGCATGAGGTTAAAGATGACTACTTGTTTATACTTGAAAGATAGGATATAATATCTGTTCCTGTCCCTGCACAGCCAGCTCAAGAAATATTTATTTATCTGCTTTTGTTTTAGTTTTTTTAGAAATAATTGGGGTTAAGTGACTTGCCCAGCTAATGTGTCAAGTATCTGAGGGCTGAATTTGAATCCAAATCCTCCTGACTCCAGGATCTATGCTCTATCCATTATGTCACCTAGCTGCCCCAGTGTTTATTTATTGATGATAGAGTTATGCATATAAGCTTCAGAGAATGCCTTGACAAAATAACTATTTCAATTGAACTGGTACTAGAAAGGCAAAATTCTAGCTCTCTAGCTACTGACAGCTGGAATTACTGTGGGGATCTGGTTTAGGTCCAGAAAATAATCAATCTTTCCAGTGCTGTTGATTTGTTTGCTATGTAGATATTTCTTTTCTAAACCCCTGGCTGCTCATTTCCTCGTTTCCATTCTCACACCTGCTGTGGGGAGAAGAGAGGAGCCTAATACAAAAGAATAAAGAGTGGCTGCTGTGGAGAAAAAAAGAGGAAAATCTTGATCACAACTGCAGACCACTCAAGTTAGAAGTTTAGAAAATACCTCCAAACCTTTTATTTTCTAAAAAAGGAAACTGAGTCCTAAAGTCATACAAACACCCTGGGTTCTCTGAATCCCAACATAGGATGTCTACAGAGCACTATGTAAAAGTGCCTGAGAATTGGCAAGAGTTGCCTAAATCAAAGGGGAGACCAATATTTGTAGACATCATTCATTTCTTTTCCATTGCATTTGGGTGATACCTTCCTGAGGGGTAATTTCTCAATCCAGAGAAGGATGAACAAAGTCACCTTCCCTCAAGTAATTACAAAAAAGAATTCTGGAGCTTGAGGGGTAATTTCTACATCTAGAGATGGATATAGGGAGTCACCTTCCTTCAAATAATTATAACAGAGAATTCTGGAGCTTTAAAAAAATGTTCAGAATCATCTAGCCCATTCCATTTTATAAATGAGGAAACTGAGACTTAGCAAAACATAGCTAGTGATTGGCTGAACAAGGACTTGAAGAAAGGTATCTTGACTCCTGAATCAATATTTTTCCCCATTAAACCAAATTCTTCTGAGAAGCAATACTGCAGTTTTCAATCACTGAGCAGCTAGGTGACACAGTGAATAGAATGTCCAATCTTATGTCAAAAAGACCTGAATTCAAATGCAGTTTCAGACATTTTCTAGCTATGTGACCCTGGGCAAGTCACTTAATTCTATCTATCCAGTTTTCTCATCTGTAAAAATGAGCTGAAGAATAAATGGCAAACAACTTAAGTATTTTCATCAAGAAAACCCTGAATGGTGTCATGAAGAGTTGTAGACAACAGAAATGACTGAACAACAAACATACAGTTATTGGAAGTCTTGGTAGAGATGCTATAAGCAAGATTCATGATGTGATATGGTGAGATGACTTCTGGGGTACCTTCTAATTCTTAGTCTAGGATAATTATTATAATAACTATTGTGGACATGAGGGAAAGGAAGAAAAAGAAGAGAAAAAGAATGTAGAAAAGGAGGAGGAGAGAAGAAGCAAGAGGAGGAAGAATAAATGCACTACATGCCAGGATCCTCAGATTTTTAACAACCCTAGAAATTAGATTCTATTATTAGTATACTCTTTTACAGATTAGGAAAGTGATGATAAGAGAGGTTGTGATTTGCCCAAGGTCACACAGCTGGGAAGTACCTGAGGCTGGATTTGAACTAAGGTTTTCCCGATTCCAGATGCAGTATTCTACCTACTGTATACCTAGCTTTAGTGGTTTTGTATATATCTAACTGTGCTCAATATTCCACAGCCATAATCCTTCTTATAAGAACATTCTGTTTTTCCCTTTCTCAAAGTGGGATATATTTTATAGAAGGAACATGCTACCAATTAAAATGTCAGGGGCTTAGGTGATTTTTAATAAATGCCTTCACTTGCACTCTGTGGCCTTAGATATAGCTGATGAATCCTGGAAAATATAAAATTCTGATGATTTAGGGGTCAAAATTCTCTTCTCTTCTATTGCTGCTCTCTGAGCTGGGTCAGTAGAATGAAAATGACTTTCCATGGCTGAGTGGTTAATCACAGTTTTGTTATCCTGTTCCTCTATGAGGAAATGTCTTGCAGACTCATGTCTATCTCCAGAGACCCCAGTTCAGGAATATATTGTGTCACTCTAACAACCTCATTAAGGCAGATATTGGGTGAAAATAACCTCCAGGTCAGACAGCAGGCCTTAGATAGATGTTTTTCATTTAAAGTTCAGTGAAATATGTTTTGGGCAAAACCCTGAAGGCTCTTTCAGGAAGACTTCATGAGAAAATAACAATTTGGGGCCCGACCTCAAAACTTACATAAAATAAAAGTAGAATCTTTGATTAGAAAAGAAAACCTAAATTTAATGTCATCATCTATGATGACTATGGATTACAATTAAGCAATGAATACTCATACAAGTATCAATTACATATTTTAAGAGATTACAATAAAACAATGAATATTTATAAACATGCTAATTATATTTGTGGAATTGTATATAGTTTGGGTACCATATTTTTAGAGAATAACTGTCAACCTCGAATGAGTCCAATGTAGAATAACAAGATATATTGAAGAGCAGTATAGAAAGTATAGAAAGAGGATCCATTGAGGTAATTGGGATTTTGAGTCTGAAGAAGACTTAGAATCCAGCCATTTTCATCTACATTATTATCAAATGTTTGAAGAGCTCTTGTGTTGACCCTGCAATTTCCTTCCACCCATGAGAGCCTTTGACATCATGAATTTATGAGATATCTTTTTTATCCATTTCTAGAGTTTCTTAGAAGTGGAGAGAGGCATACATTTAAACTTAGATACAATAAACAAATCAATAAGTATTTATCAAGTACTCAGTATGTGTCACATATTGTTCTCAGAATTGGGGAAACAAAGAAAAGCAAAAATAACCCCTGATCTAAAGGAGCTGATAAAATTATCACATTAATAAGTATGCCCTAATTCCACATCCTGTACTACTTTTCTAAGTTGGGCAGCTAAGTGGCCCAGTAGATAGAGTGCTGGGCCTAGAGTCAGAAAAAACTTATTTTTCTGGCATCAATTCTGATTTTGGACATTTGTTACCTTTTGGAGCCCTGGCAAGTCACTCAATCCTGCTTTTTTGAATTTCCACATCTGTAATATAAGCTGGAAAATATGAAGGCAAACCTCTCCAATATTCTTGCTAAGTAAATCTCAAATGGGGTTCCAAAGAGTTGTATATAACAAAACAACAACCTTCTTAAGTTATCCCTTCCAAGTCTAGACAGGGCATCTGAAATCATTCTAATGTCCACAGCCAAATACAGACTGCCCTAACCTTGGATTAAATCTAGCATGGTATAACTCATGGTAACACACATATATGAATATGGGAATACTTACATTTATAATATTCATTGGGGTCTTTATGGTTCAATTATTCCTTTATTTTTATTCCATACTTATTCATCCTAGAACCTCCATTTTATGGAAAGTGTCCAAGCCAGCCATGTGTACACTCTTATTCCTCTTTGGGCTTCTAACTCTCAGAGCTTTCTCCATCATGTCCTCATGCAGATAACCTGTTTTCCTCCCCTCCCTCCCTCCCTTACCCTTTGCAGCTTCTTTTTTATGTATCGTTTTCCCCCATCAGAATGTTAGCACCTTCAAGACAAGGATGGTTTTTTGCTTGAATTGTTATTTCCAGGACTTAGTATAGTAGTTGATTCATAGTAAATGCTTAATAAATGTTTTATTAGACTTCAGCTATTCCCCAATCTCTGGATACATTTATGGTTTGCAACTTTTTGCTACCATAAATAATGCTACTTAAGATGCTCTGTATTAATAAGTCTGTTGATCATGTCACTAACACATCCTTGGGAAGAAAGCACCAATAACTGAGTCAAAGGGTATGTACAATAAGTAACTTTTTTGCATTATTCAATTTTTCCCGCAGAAAGGTTTAACCCACTTATAAATCTACCAGAATACAAATAGTATCAAGGATAAATTTGCCCATTGTTTACCATACTTGCTATCTTTATGAGTGTAGGATGATTTCCAAAATGTTGGTTTAATTTATATTTATTTGATTATTAGTTAACTTAATGTTTTCAGATGGTTATTAATTTATATTTCTTTTCTGAAAACTATCCATATTCTTTGATTATTTGTCTATTGAGGAATGGTTCGTAAGGTAAAAATTGTGTACCAATTCCTTTACAGATTTTAGATGACAGATATTTATCAATGTTGCAATCCAAATCTTTTCTACTTATTCTAGCTGAGTTGATCTTCTTTGAACACAAGCTTCTGAATTTTATATAACTAAGATTGTTGAGTTTTTCTTTTATGATCTCTTTTTTATAAAGTCCTATTCAATTACTATATCATGGTATGAAGTTTGCCCTTGGTTTTTGGAGGCTCTACTATCAAAATACCCCAAAGGTACATAATTCTGGGAATACTTCAAGTATGTAGTCTTAGCAATAAACCGTATTTCCTATCCAAGTCTAGTTAAGTACACAGAGGCTCATCCCATATGATCCCTTTACCACTTCTGTAGTAGTAGATTGATAGAAAGATTTAGAGGGGAAAGACTCTCAAGATCACAAAGTATTAAGATTATCTATAAACATTAATGAAGAAATTCAATAGTATTAATCTGGAAGTTCTCATTATAAGTGAAAGCATAAGACAAGAGAAAGCTGAAGACAAAGGATGGCTCTCAGATTATTCTGAAAGTAATAAAGAAATTGGAGGATTTGGGTTTATTGTACGTCCAAAAACAACAAGAAATACCATTATATGGTACATTTGATTATATTGTAGAATCAGGAGGCAGAAGACATGGCAAATATAACATAACAATAATGATATTATGTTTTAAGACAGAAAATGATACTGATAAGGGAACTACACCCAAATCAATTCCCTGTTCCAAGTCAAACTATTTGCTAATTAGATTTTATATATGAGTAAACTGAGGCAAACAGGATTAAGTTACTTGTCCAGGGTCACACAGTCAGTAAGTGTCTGAATCTGGATTTGGATTCTGGTATTCCTGAGTTCTTATCCCGGTTCTCTATCCATTTTGTCAGTTAGCTGCCCCACTAACAGGCAGAAAATGCCATAGTTTGTAGATAACTAGGTTCTTTCTTTCCAGGTTTATATTTAGTTGGTTTTTGCTACTCCCATAAGTAAAGAATATTTTTGGTAAGCTAATAAGGAAAAGTTTTATCTTTACTCTTTGGGAGCAGGATGGATATCTCTGTGTCAAAAGGCATGAACTTCTCTAGTAACTCTTCTCAAGTAGCTCCCAATTGTTTTCCTGAACTGTGGGTCCAATTCACAGTTTCAGTAATGTATTAGTGTTTCTGTCTTTCTGCAGCCATTCCAGTATTGACTATTTCTGTCTTTTGTCACCAGAATCACAGAATCTCACTTTAGCAAATGTCCTGGATATGAGATGAAACCTCCAAGTTATTTTAATTTACATTTGCTTGTTATTAGTCATTTGGAAAATCCTTAATATGTGATTGTTGGTAGGTTAAAATTCTTTTTTTGAAAATTACTTGTACATATCTTTAGACCACATATCTCTATGACATTGAATGTCAGATTCATGGCATTGTTGGAAGCTGCTGAATCTTTTGGATCTGAGTTTCATCATCCAGTGTGAATAAGCTGTCTTTCATATTTATTGGCCTTTTCAAATTTGACAAGCTACTTTCATAGTGATATTCTACAACTCTCATTTTGCAGAGGATGCTAAAGCCCCAAGAGGTCCCCCAGCAGATAAAAGTCAGATTACTTACTTAGGTCACAATATCTTCACATGTAAAATGAAGGCATTGTATTGAATGATCCTTGAATCCCTTTGAAGCTCTGTGATCACACTTTTGTTCTGATTCATTCCAAATCTTTATGTTAGTTCAGCCCATTCTGATGCCCAATTTAGCATCAAAATTCTTGTAGCTTTTCACAATGGCTGTCTATGAATTTACTATGGAAAGCTGTACACTAAGCTAATAGTAACTTAAATATCTTACCACTATCTTTATAGAACTTTATAAATATATCCCATTTGATCTTTATAATCACCCTGGGAGGTAGAATCTGTTATCATTTTCATTTTGTAGATGAGGAAACTGAAATTGAGTCAAGTGACTTAAAGAAATCTTACAGCTGGAGGAAAAATATGAAGCAAATTTGAACTCAGTTCAATCTGCCTCTAAGTTCTTCAATCTAGAAGAGGAAAGATCAAGTATTTATTAAATATATACTATGTGTCAGGCTCTGTGCTAAGCAGTGTATATGTATTTTCTCATTTGATTCTCACAACAAACCTGGGAGACAGAGGCTATTATTTTCCCCATTTTGCAGATAAAGAAACAGAGGTAATTAGAAATTAAATAACTTACTTGGGGTCACACAGCTTGAAACTATATAAAGCTTATGGAGTCTCAATGCTGATTGAAATATACTATTTTCACTTTTTTTCTTTTTTGTGGTTTTTTCCTTTTTGCTCAGATTCTTTTCACAAGAATCAGATTCTTCCATTGCAAAGCTGGTACTCTCCAAGGTCACAGAGATTGTTTTAGACAGTTTTTTGTTTTTCAGTTCCATGAGGTTTGGAACTTTAGTTAAGATTGTAGTTTTGGGAAGGAGATAGTTTGATGGAGGAAAAGCCATTGACTGACATTTAGTATACCATTAAGAATGACTCAGGTCTTAGAAGCATTCTTATTTAGGATATAATTATTTTAGAGCTCACCTCAGAGCAGGTTTGCGCAGTATAGGATAGAGATATCACAAGGATCCAAAGCTAGTAGATTCATTGATGGAACTTTTTCCTATATTTGGGCTTTTAAACCACGGTAAATCTACAGCAGTTAATTCAAGAGCAGCAATTTTGACTTTAAGAGCAGTCAGGTCTAGCATAGGACAGCTGGGATTTTGCTCCAGGTATCAATTTGGGGGACATATTTTTCTAATTACTTCCCAAACCCATGTCTCTTGATTATAATCCCTCAATATCTTGTGATTATATAAGTACCTCCATCAAAATGGGGGAGGGGAGGGGAGGTGCTGTCCCAGATGTTCTCCTGGGACAGGAGGGGACACCTGAAATTGGTGACAAAGGCAGCATCAAATAAATCTCACATTCTGCTCATCCTCATAGTAATTTCAGACCAGGATTTTCAAAGTTTTTGGCTTCCTCTTTTGCCATTTTACCCTTTATAAATCTTTTTACTGTCCTCCAATTTTCTCTTTTCTAGATTTTTTTTTCAGTTTCCATGGTCAAGTGCTCAGTGAAATGTAGCTTCTTCCTGAAAACACCAGTCTCCTGGCACCTCCTCAAAATCTGGATATTCCTCTTACATTCCCTAATAAAGAGCTAAGAGGATGAGCTTGCAGATTCCTTATTTCCTAATGCTATCTTCAAACCCTTTTTCTCACTTGAAAATTTACTTCTTTTACATTTCACTCCACTCTGCTGAGATTTTTGTTGTTGTCATTTACGCATTTTCATGTCACTCTCCCTCCTTCCCAATAAGTTTAGTATCTGAACCAACATATTCCTTTCTATTCCAGTCCCTGTCTTCTTGCAAACACTCTGATCTCCCAGGTCTCTTCAGCCTACGTGGCTCTCTTTACTTTTGTTACTCTACCTTGAGGCTATTCAACCATGCATTGGAGAAAACACTCTCTTTCCCTGAAATGAATTTGTCAGATACCAGAATTCCTAAAAGTGATTCTGGTCAGGAAAGAAGAGTTCTAGTCTTGGACACTGCCATTGGCAAACTATATTGACCTGGACCTCAGTTCTTATATATATAAAATAAAGAGCTCCAATAATAATTAGCATTCAAATAGCATTGAAGTATTATAAAACATTTTAATATCCATTATGTCATCTAGTATTCCTAACAATGTTTTGATGTAGATATAACAAGAATTAATATTCTTATCTGAGAGAGAAAGAAAATGCTCAAAGAAAGGAAAGCCATGGTGATTATTAGATTATCCCTAAAATCAATCCAGCTCTGACCCTCTGGGTTCCAAGCTCTCCTCCACTTCTGATATTCTTTGTTCTAACATCCTATATTCCTTTTCTCAAATGTATAAAGCTTTTTATTTTCAAAACTTATGTATGGTTTTCAACATTCACACTTGCAAAACCTTGTTACAAATTTTTTCTCCCTCCCTTCCCCTCATCCTCTCCTCTAAACAAAAAGTAATCTAATATTAACATCCTATATTCCAAGGTCCTTTACAACTCTGACATTCTTTCTTCTAACATTTTATGTGTCAAGGTTTTTCTAGTTATTTCATTCTTTGTTCTAAATTTCATATTCTAATGTCCCTTTGCATTTTGACATTCTAAGGTTCAATGACATTAGTTTCCCAGCACTTAGGATAAATCATTCAGCTTGATTTTATGTTTTAGTTTCTCCATTATAATTCACAAGGGCAGATGGTAATTAGTTGATCTGCTCCCTTTCATTGTTCCTTGTTAAACACATGTGCCTTAGTACTTGTTAGCCCAATACTAAGTACCCTATGCAACCCATCAAGGGCTTTTGAGCTTTGGGTTGGTTGCTAGCGGGATTCTCTCCCATACATTATTCACACCAGTGCTTCCCTTTCTATTTTTAATGCTTCTTTTATAGCATTTCCCTTCTCAGCTATATTTAGAATCCTGGCTGTTGTCTGACTGCCAGAGAAGAAAGCACATAGGTACCTTGAGACAGACAAATGGCGATTTTCGTGCCTATTAAAAAAGAGGCATTGAGCTTCTAGAAGGAAAATATGATAGAAGCTCAAGAATATTTGCTTGGGGGAGGATCAGTGTATACTATAAACATTATGTTAGCCAGCTTTCCAAACCCTAGAGTCAAAAGCCAAGTCCATTTTAATAGTCTTACTCCCAGGCCCAAACATGTATAGATAGCCCTCTACAAATAATACACTTTAAACCAGAAGATCAAAGAATTTTGGAATTGGAAGGGAAATTAGAAATTATGTAGTATAATTCCCTTCTATTAGCATAGGAAAAGTTGGACCCTAAGACATAAAGTGTTTTACTAGTCCAAGGTCATACAGCTAATGAGTAACAAATTCAAAAAGAATCAAAACCAGGATTCTAACACCAAATCCATTATTTTTGTGGGATAGTTCATCCATGTAGTACTCTCCTTAACTCACTCTATATCTATATCTATATCAATTATAGACACATAGAAAGAGATAAGGGCTGAGAAGGAGAGAGACAGGACAGAAACTGGGGGACAGATAAAAGACAGAAACATTCAGAAAGAGATAGAAATAGAAGCAAAGACAAAGAGAGACGAAGATGGGTACAAAGAGACAGAGAAAGAGAAAAGATCACTACAAATACCTACAACATACAAGGCAAAAAAAAATCAAAGATTCAAAAATCCCAGAGCTAATCATATTGAGTTGCCTGTTAATAGAAGGTGAAAAGTAATTTTGAAACAGCAGATTTAAGCCAGATTTTAAAGGGTTTTAAATGCCAGATGAATGACATTGCATTTCATTTAGTAAAATCATTCCAAGCTTTATAAACATGAAAGCAAAATCACCAAAATGATGTTTTAGGAATATTAATTTTGTAACCATGAATTAAGAGGAAGAGAGATTAGAAACATAGGAGAAAAAGAGATCATTTAGGAATTTCTTTCAATAATCTGGGTGTTAGGGAATGAGGTCATGGATAGTAATGGTAATCAAAATATAAATGACAAAATGAATGTAAGCGATACTGAGATTTTTTCCACATGAGACTATTATCTACTTATATTTCCCCTTGTGAAGTAAATTTTAAATGGAAGTGTAAATGATATTTCTATCCCCTTATATTTCATCTTATTTTGGCCCAATAATCTAGCCTGTTGAGATATTTTTGCATCCTGACTCCATCATCCATGTTAGTTATCCCTCTCAACACTAAATACAAGATAAATTTAAAGTGTGCAGCAGCTGAGCTAAGACTTTAGAAAACTGAAGAGGCATTAATGAGCCAGGGGTGCACTCTATACATGTAAAGTAGTTGCACTTTCAGAAAAGCTGAGGAACCAAGATGCCCTAAGTGGTCTACACCATAAGTAAAAATGGCTTAAGGAACTAAAATCATTGTTCTATCTTAATGAGGTTCTTTATAAACAATGATGTATCAATGCTAAGCTTTAGATTTATATTTCTTATTGCCTATGGAACCTTATCTATCTAGAAGTCCCCTCAAATACTCTAATCACTATAAGCCACATATGGAATTCATCTTTATCCAAAAATCTGCTTCACCTTCTGTCTTCCTGAGTTCTTTCACCAGCACCAACAATTTACTTGGTAATCCATGGATAAGACATTGATATTTTCTTTTACTCTTCATTTGACAAGTCCTAATCTACATCCAAAATAGCCTCTCATTCATTTCTAGTCTCGCTGCCTCCATTCCAACCCAGGCTTTCATTACCGCTTACATTGCTATTACAATAGCTTTCTTCCTGGTCTTCCCAATTCTACTTCCTCCTCTCCCCTTCCTCTTCTCTTCCTATAATGTCTGACTCTGTTTCTAGTGTGACTGCCAGATCTCCTCCCTAATAGATTTTTGAGCATGCTATTGATCATGCATATGTAGGCATAGATGACTTGTTCCTTGACTCTGCCTCTTAGAGCCCTCAGGTCCCCTTCAAGGATAAATTTAAGAGCCATCTCCTAGAAGGAATATTGCTTGATGTCTTCAGTTACTACTGCTCTCCCTAAATCACCCAATATTTATTTTGTATATTTTTTATTTATCTGTGTTAATCTTTTTTTTTCAGTTGTATGTAAGCTCCTTGAGGACAGAAACTATACCTTCGTATCCCTAGCACTTAGCATAGTGTTTGAGACATAGCAAGTGCTTCAGGAATATTTGCTGAATTTCATTGAAGATGAAATGAGAAATTATTTTAAATATGGACTGATGCATAGAAAGCGAAGGGAATGCTTTCAACATAGTTTACCTTGATATTTAACAAATAATTTGATAAATGCTTTATATTATTATATATAATATAATATGTTATTATTATATTATATATAGGATAGATGATTATACAATTAGATTCAAAACTGGTTGAATGACTAGACTCAAAAAGTGGTTATTAAAAGCTTAATGTCAGTATAGTCTCCAATGGAATATCTGAGGAGCTGTGTTTAGCACTATGCTGGTTAATATATTTTATTAGTTAATTTTGATAAAGGTATAAATTTGTCCCTCAACTGAGAGGGACACCTGTCTATCATGCAAAATATTGCATGATATTCATGCTCTCTTCCTTCTCTCCTTCCTTCTTCCCCCCTTTTTTATCCTTCCTTTCCTTCTTTCTTCTTCCCTCTCTCCCTTCCTTCCTTCAATTCTTTCTTCCACTATCCCTCTTTCCCTACTAGCTGTGTGACTATAGGAAAGTCATTTTTAACTTCACTAAACCTCAATTTCTTCCCCTATCAAATAAAAATTTCACAGGATTATTGTGAGAAAAAGCACTTTGTAAACTTTAAAATTCTATTTAAAGTGAGCTATTAATATATTTTGAAGACTAACAAAAGCAAGTCTGTCTTCTTTCCCAAAGATATTATAAAGGGGTTTTGTTGTTGTTTTAATGATTACAGATGCCAAAGGAAAGTAATTCTAAAAAAAGACATGCTTAACTTTTGAAGCTATTGAGCAAACACGAGCACATATTAGATTTAAGAGAATGAAATTGTTTTATTTTATGGGGAACAAAAAGCCTAAAAGATGATACAAGGAATACATATTAAACATTTTAATAAGCTCCTAATACCATAAGAATAGAATGGATTTATCAAACAATAAGCACTTTCTCTCTCCTTTTCCAGAGAATGAAGCTTGGAACAGCTCACCAGGCCATTACCAAGGTTCCTAATTAGAAGCAGAGTTGTCACATTCAGTCTATCTCTCTTCATGCCTCTGACACGTTGACTCTGAAGGCTCCTTGCATCTGGAAATACCTGACTGGCAGGGGGAGAAGCAGGAAGTCCTGCCGAGATGGTACCACCAGGATATTCTTCTGTCACCAGCAGCTAGTCCACCTGTTCCCACTGAAGGAGTGTCATTGGAGGGAAGGCTCTCTCTCTGTGCCACATGTCAAGGAGACAGTGGAGGGAGCTAGTTATTGAGACAAAGAACACTATCTCTTCAAGGCCAATGTTCATACTTGAGATCTAACAATGATAATATGGATTATGTTATTGGTGCTGCTGCTTTTTAAATATATATATATATGTACATATATATTTACTTACTTATTTAAAACTTAAATGCAACATAGAAAAAGAAACATTGCCATGTGCATAGCAGAACATAAGAAAAGATTCAAAAAACAATAAATTTCTATTTCAAGAATACCTATATAATAAATACTACACATATTCAGAGCTGTCCCTCTTTGCTTTCTAGTAGGTTTTTCTATTGTTCTCTACTGTGTACTTTTTACTTTATTCTTTTTTCTCCTTTCCTCTCCCCAACCTCCCTCAAGAAGGATACAATTAAGTGCAAATATAGGTAGAGAGATAAATAGATATATACACATAAACATACACATATATATTTATAATGACATACATATATACACATATACATTCATACTCATCTCTGTTGGCTGTACTTTATTTAGTTGTCCTCTGTTTCTCTGAAGGTGGCAAACATCATCCTTTATAGGTCCAAGTCTTTTGACATTTTTCTAAATCCACCAACTCATCATTTCCTATACCATAGCAATATTCTAACCTTATACCATCTTTCTTTGGATTTTCCCCAATTATACCAGGGAGACCATTGCTCATCTTCAATTCCTATTTGTTTTTACTTGTTCTACATTCAATCTGAAGCACAATTTTGTCTTGTTAATGGGAGAAATCTAGAGAGCTTGGAAAAGCTGACCTCCTCTACCATCTTCCCAGAATTTCTCTGCTCCTTCTTTTTTCATAGTTCTTTAAAGTTACAAAGGATTCTATGTACATTTTCCCATTTTGATTTCACAATATCCCTGCAGAAAAGACAAAGCAATGGTACTGCTAAGATTTGAAGTCAAAGGACTTGAATTCAAATATGTTTCTTCTCACTTTACTAATGTGTGCTCTTGGACAGAACGTTCCCCTCTCTGGACCTTGTTTTATTAACCCAAAAAGTGAGAAGATGGGATTAAATTAACTTTAAGATCATATCAAGTTTTAACTCTGATGATTATTAGCCCCATTTTATGGATGAAGATATTAAGGCTTAAAGAGGGGAGATGTTGATGTTTTGCCCCTTAGCACAGCTAATTATTAACAGATTTACTCAGGTCTTCTGACTGCAGCCCAATGTAAGCCAACAGAAAAAATTTAATTAATGGAGCAAGAGGAATGCCCTTCACACCAAGTGTGACTGAACCTCAATTTCCTCATTATAAAATAGAAATAATATTTTGATCTATCTATTTTAAAGAATTATTGTGAAGTGTTTTAAGATTTTAAAAGTACTATTTAAATGATATTTATTTATTTATTATACCTCTACTAAATTATTATTATTATTATTATTATTATTATTATACCTCTACTAAAGAATTCTGATATCTCCTGATGACAACTTGGATTCTTAAAAGCTAGGCCAGAAGAATTAAGCATCTGGAAGATACTACCAGATTAGTGGGGTTGAGCACAAAGATGATGATGGATTGTGATCTGACAACCAGCCTGGCTCAGCTTAGAAAAGCTCATTAGCATAGGGTTGGTTGTTGTTGTTGTTACAGTGATACACAAAAGTATGAGAGATTGCCTTCATCATTGGGCATTGAGCATTTGTCTAGATCTTGGATGCAATATTGTTATTTATTGTCCTATTCCATGTTTCTATTCAATGTACTGTGTTGTTAAACACCACCCATCTATCTACCTCCTTATCAGGTTCATTGTCAGATAACTTTTCAAAGCATTGGTCATGGTGGAGTGGACTAGATGGATTGCATTATATTTGGAGAAAAAGGAACCTGTGTTCAAATTTTTTCCCAAACACAATAGCCCTAAACCTTGAGCTATTAAGTCTTAATTTTCTTAATTTTCTCATGTTTCCAGTGAAGAAGTTTGGCTTAATGATCTCCAAGACTTCTTTTGGTACTTAGTCCAATTCTGCTGTTCCAGAATCCCTTTCCCTACCAAGAAAATAATTGCTTCTTCCATTTTGCTTTCATGACAATTATCTTTGTTGCCCAGGACTATCATTGCCAATCCAAATACCCATGAAAAGCATCAGGCTCTTGCCAGTTACCATCTCTTTCCACAATCTTCCCAGAATGGCATGGTCACTTGAATCTTCATTCCTATTCAAATAACAAAGACTTTCATTTCAATGACATTTCAAAATAGGTATAAGATCTGTGTCCGTAGATTTAGAACTAGGAGGATTATCATAGCTCCTCTAGTCCAACCCCCTCATTTTATAAATGATGAAACTGAGAGTAAGAAAGGGTTAAGTGATTTGTCCAGGATCACACAGTAAGTAAAGAACAGCTCTGAGTTTTTTTTTAAAAAGATCAAAATGATTTTCTATAAGGGGAAAATTAATTTGATTCTATTAATTATCCTTCTGTTTAAACTTCTGCTTAAGGATACTAGATTTGTATCATAATACCTGGATTCAAATCTTTAGTCAGAAATTTACTAGTTTGACTTTGGATAAATCATTTAGTTATTCTGGCCCTCAGTTTTCTTTTCTGTTAAGTAAGAGGTTATATTATATAAATGTTCCCATTCAGTTCTAAATTCTATGACTCTCCATTATAATATAGTAACAAAAACAGTCAGTTTGGATCCAGAAAAACTGGCCTCTAATTTGACTGATACTATGTAACCTTGGAAAATCACTACCTTTCTGATTCTCAGCTTCTTTATGTATAAAGCGATGTTAATGATACTTGCCTAATGAATTTCAGAAGGCTATTGAAAACAAATTGCCCTATATACTGAAAAAAAAAATGAAAAATTATTCCTCCTTCACTTTTTTAGTTGTAGAATATAAGAAACATTCTTCTGGTAACTCACACCCTTATCCAATTGACTTATCCAATCACCACTTACTAAGCACTTGCAATGAGTCGAGTTCTATGCTGGGCATTCAAATAAAAAAGTACGATGTTTTCTACCTTCAATAATCCTATATTCTACTAAAGTGAATCAAAAAAAATTCATACATTGGTAAGTGTTCAGGACAGATACAAAATAAATTCCAAGTTATTTCAAAAAGAGGAAGTAATAAATTAATATACTGGATTTCTCAATTGAAGTCTAATTTATTACACATAATTTGCAATGTAATCTTTTGTGGGATTTTACCAGTGGATTCACAGGATCATAATCCAAAACTGGAAGGTCTTTCAGAGATCGCTCATTTTACAAAAGAAAGCAAAAACTGAGATTAAGTGATTTGCCTAAGGTCATCTTGCTAGAAACTACCAAAACCAATATTTAAATCGAGGTCTTCTAACCTTCATTAATCTCCTTCCTCTGGGAACTATGTCATTTCCATATAAAATGTGGTATCACAGCCCAGGTTCCTTTGTTGCTGTAACTCAGCCATTCAGTCCTGTCTGACTCTTTATGATCCCCTGCCAATGTAGCACACCAGTACTGTCCATGAGATTTTCCTGAAAAAGATACTGGAGTGGTTTGCTATTTCTTTTTCCAATATTCTAGGTCCCTTAAATATTACTAATAGCCTAACTACAAGAAAGAAAAGCAGTAGAGTTCTGGAAATTGTGAGCATGGACTTAAGAGATGCTCTCTAGTCTAGAGGGAAAGAGATGGCCAAAGTCAAGGGTAGGACTACTCCAGTATAGGGATGGGTGTTCTAAATGGGCTACAAGGAGTGGGGGTAAAGCCCCACAGATACAAGCTCTGGGTGAATAGCTGACAGTTATTACATGTATTGTCATAGTACTTTCCTCATAGTAAGCCCATAAGGTAAATCATGCAAAATATTATTACCCTCAGCTTACAGATGGGGAAATTAAAAACCAGAAAGGAGAAAAAACTTTTCTTTCACCCAGTCAATGTATCAGTATAGAATAACAGTAGCTAATCTTTGTGTAGCATTTTAAGGTTTTTAAAATGCTTTACAAATATTGTCTCATCTTCTCACAACCATACAAAGTAGGAAGTTCTTATTATTATCCTCATTGTATAGTTGGTGAGACTGTTCCAGACACCTGGGCAGGTGACTGACTAGCCCTGGGTCAGCAAGCTAGTAAGTATCTGAGGCTGAATTTGAACTCATGACTCCAGATCCAATGCTCTACTGAGTCACATTTCTGTCCTCTTTCTTTCTTTCTTTCTTTCTTTCTTTCTTTCTTTCTTTCTTTCTTTCTTTCTTTCTTTCTTTCTTTTTTCTTTCTTTCTTTCTTTCTTTCTTTCTTCCTTCCTTCCTTCCTTCCTTATTTTCTTCCTTCTTTCCTTCCTTCTTTTCTTCCTTCCTTCCTTCCTTTCTTCCTTCCTTCCTTCCTGTTGGAATCTTTATAAAATGTAAAGTCATTAGAGTTAATAGAGACAATAATTATCTAATTTAGCATGGTTCAGTATGATTGATCTGATCCTACAAGGAGATGTTATGGACCACTATAAACAAAGTACTAAGTAGAACTGATAGACAATAATGCTTGTGTTCACACCTTTTAGAGAGCTCATATAAGCAAGAAGTAAGTATTTAAGTGCTCATTGGAGTTCACAAGCATGGGAGATTCACAAAGTTAACTGTGTAACTTTGTGAATTCACACATCCCTTGAAGGTCTTAGAGCCAGAGAGCACTCTGGGAGGAAACCTATAATCCCACTCTCTCGTATCCCACAATCCCTCTTTCGGAGAAGGAGCATAAATAGAGCTTCAGTGAGCCAGTCAAGAGAGTTCAGATGAAAAGATTCAGAGTGGAGGAGCATCAATTCAGAAGAAGCCACTAGTCAGAGTTGAGCTAGAGCCAGTCAAAAGAGTTTTACTTCAGAACATTCCCAGGGGTTGGAGATGAGCACTCTGGGACAGACACAGAGCACTCTGGGAGATTGAGAGCCAGAAGCCCTCTCTTGGAGACAAGACAGAGTCACCTTGGTGCTGGCTAGAGGCTGAATAAAGCAGAGGCAGAAGCAAAGGACAAAGCATCAAGAGCTCTTGGAACCAAGCACAGAGATAGGCCTCTAAGAAAACTAACCAAGCTATATTGGAGACAATAAAAGATTAGAACTTTTAGCACCTGGCTGCATTTGGGTGATTATTTACTTTTATCTGATACCAAGGCTGCCTCTAGAAAACCTCCCCGAGAAACCTGCTCCCAGAGAGAACCATTTTTTATTTTAAAGAAGATCACCATACTTCCTTTCTTTCTTCCTCCCTCCCTTCCTCCCTCCCTCCCTCCGTCCCTCCCTCCTTCCTTTCTTTCTTTCTTTCTTTCTTTCTTTCTTTCTTTCTTTCTTTCTTTCTTTCTTTCTTTCTTTCTTTCTTTCTTTCTTTCTTTCTTTCTTCCTTCCTTCCTTCCTTCTTCCTTCCTTCCTTCCTTCCTCCTTTCTTTTTTTCTTTGTTTGTTTGTTTGTTTGTTTGTTTGTTTGTTTCTTTCTTTCTTGATCATGCCACTCTGACTATTAACTAATCTTGCAAAAAGCAAGATGACATAAATCCTTTTTTGCTGTATGGAATTTTAAAAAATTTTTAAAAAATGAATTAAAAAAGACATTTGAGAATGCATCTTTTTTTTTTCCTAAAGGAAAAAATCCATTTATTCATTCCACAAACATTCATTAAACATTTTTCATTTGCACTGTGCTAAGTGCTAAGGACATGAAGATTAAAAGCTAATCAGTACCTGGCTTCAAACAATTTATATTATACTTGACACGAGGGGAAAAACCACATACATAGGTGTGTATAAAGATAAGTAATAAAGAGTAATTTGAACAGGGAAAGATCTTTAACATTCATAGTCAAGAAAAACTTTCCAGAGAAAATACAGCATGTGAACTGAGCCTTAAAATAAATATTAAGTAAGGAATCTGCGAGGTAGAGTTGAGAAAGGAAGATTTATTTTTTAGCCAATTTTACTGGAATCCATCTACTTGTAAAGTTAGACATACTCGTAAATAATACCTTCCCCCTTCCTTTCTGTAATATACATGGCAATTACCCATATAAAGGAATATCGATAGAATGCTGATAAATGTTTAACAACTGGCTCCCAGGAAAAATACTTGAAAGAAACACTTTTACGTTTAATCTACATTATTAATATCTCCTCCATCACATTCTTAAGCCTAAATGACCAACAAAACAATAAATCAAGTTCTACTTTGTAGCATGTGCAGATTTCGAAGGTGTAAATGCTCACAATGAAAATTTAACAATGACTTTCAAGACCACCTCTGAGCTGGCATCAGCACATCTCTGAATATAATTCTTGATTTTGCTGCAAGAGAAATGGTGAAAATAAACAGAGCTAGTGCCTTATAAAATTTAAAAGACCATGCAGGTAATAGGTAACTGTAGAAAATAGGTAACTATAGTGGAGTCAGAGAACAATACAGTCATTTTAGTGGAAGGCACCATTTTTGTGGGTATATGTATAAACAAACATACACATATATATGCATAAATATAATATATACATATGTATGCATGCTAGGCTTATTATATCATTGTGTGTATATATCACATATAATACATGTGATATGTCAGCATGTGTATGACATGGATATGTATATGAATATAAATATAAATATAGATATAAATTAGGTAAATGGTACACAGGATAAAGCACCAAGCCTATAGTGAGGAAAATTCAGCTTCTAATTTCTGTGTGATCCTGGAAGAGCCACTTAATTATGTTTGCCTGAGTTTACTCATCTACAAAATGAACTGGAGAAGGAAATGGCCAACCACAGTAGTATTTCTATTAAAAAAAAATATCCCAAATGGAATCATTAAGAGTCAGACATGACTGAAAAACAACTAAACAACACACACACACACACACACATATGTATGTATATGTAGACATATACATGTGTCCAATAATGTCATGATATAATGAATCTAATTGTTTTATGTGTCTTGACTGGTCTATGAGATGTGTTTTCAGGACCAGGATTCATTTCTCTCCTTACTCTAAGCTCATCATTCTTTTCACTATTTCATGTTTCCTTGGCATTTTCGAGGTAGATTCAGTTGTTTATAAAATAAAATCAGATAGATAAGCTTTCAGATTCTGAAGAGCCTCGGGACTTCCTGCTTTATCTGATTTTCTGGCAAGTTTCCCTGAAATGAGTATATCTCTGAGTCTTCTTCAAAAGACACTCCAGGGGGAAGAATATTGGGGAGGTAATGTGTGATGTCTCAGTTTCTCTCCCTTAGATAAACTGTGTGTTGTGTCTACACTTAGTTATTTGTTGTCTATTCTTCATTTTCAGAGAGGACCAAACACATAACAGGGTGATATCTTGACCCATGCCTGAACTGAATTTAAGTAAGGTAGAGTTTCACAAAGTCTTAAGTCTCCCTCTCTTTTCCAGAATAATCCAAATTCAATAGTAAGATCAAAATGAGGAAGCATGTCAATGACCTAGCAGTGAATAACCTTGGATCTTCGATGTCTAATGAGGCTCAGGATTGAGTCTGGGGTGCTATGACTTTTCAGATAACCATTAGGCTATGTTCTTGTATGACCATTGTCTTGAGATTCTATTTTTCAACTTGCAGCATGTTTTAGAACCCAGATATAACAACTGAATTCCAATAATATTTTTTTTAGCCATTCAAGTTTTCACTTGAAGACATATATTGGAGGTATGGGGGAGGGAGAGGAGGTTAGGAGGGAAAATTATCAATTAAGGAAGCACAGTATATATGAGCATTTCTGTAATTGTTACTATATTTTTAGTCACCAATATAAATTAGATACTTTAAGTGATCAGTGAATTGAGCACTAGACTTGGAGATAGGCAGATTTGATTTGAAATCCAACCTCTCTCACTCAGTAGTTGTATGAATTGAAACAAGTCATTTTCCATCTGTCCTCTTCAGTTTCCTCAATTATAGAATTAATATCATTCTACCTCATAGGACTGATATGGAGATAAGATGGCATTAATATTTGTAAAGAGTTTTGCAAACTTTAAAGTGCTATATAAATGTTAACTATAATTGCTATTAAATGTAGGGATTTGTTTTACTTGACTGTGCATATTTTTTACAATATTTTGGGGGGCAGGGGAGGCAGCTAGATGGTTCAGTGGATAGAGCTCTGGAGGCAGAAGAACCTGACAAATCTGGCCTCAGACACTTAACACTTCCTAGCTGTAGGACCCCACACAAGTCACTTAACTCCAATTGCTTTGCAAAAACAAAACAAAATTTTAAAAAAAAGTTTTTTTTTTCCTTTCTCTTAAATGAAGAGTGGAGGAGGGGGAAATCATGAAGGAAATAAATGTTTATTAAATGAAAAATGCAAACTAAAAACTTTTAAAAGAAGTAATTGAGGGTTTTTTTTCCCTTAGAACAAGACTAAATTTATCTTTCTGTAGCTTCTGCCCATTAATCCTGGCTTTTCCCTTTGGGGTTAGATAAATGAACTCAAATTCCTCTTTCTGTATAATACTTCAAATATTAAAGTGATTGGCCCATGGTGACAGAGGTAGCATATGTCAAAGTCAAGACTTGAACCTTCTCTCTTCTTGACTCCAAACATAGTTCTCCTAAACTATGTCACTGCCTCTCATTAGCTTAATGCTGCTATGAAAAAAAGGAATGGGGTTAGTTTGGCAAAATCCACCTATGATTATATTATGATGGTTCTTTGTGATTACTGCTTTTGAAAATTTTGTTCCCAAAATATTTTATTTCATTTATTTTATATCACTTAAATTTCTCCAACATTTCTTCTCTTCCCCCTTCCAGAGACCATCTAATAAGACGAATAATATTTTAAATATATAAAAATATATGTAGATAAACAAATATGTTTTAATGCTTTATTATAATAAATATTTATTCTAATACATTACAATATAATACAATATATGTAATGTATAAATATATTACAATAAATATTTATTTTTTTAAAAATTAAGAAAAAGTAAAGTAGCAAAAATAGCAATCACAAAAAATTGATTGTGTGTGTGAGACTTCCCACATTAAGGAAGTCAGAAAAATATATACAAAGTTCCACACTTGAAACTTTCTATTTCTACAAAAAAAAATGGGGCAAATTGTCTTTCTCATCTTTTCTTTGGGGTCATTGTTCTTTTGGGATCATGTTCTTTGAAGTTTCACAATGTTCACTTTTTTATGGTTATTGTACTTTCCACTTATATTGTTGTAGTCATCGTATGTATTCTTTTCTTGACTCTGCTTATCTTACTGAATCAATTCATTTCATTCTTTATGTCATGCTTCTCAGTAATCATCACATTCATAGTTTCTTGCAGTACAGTAATAGTCCATTACATTCAAGTGTCACATTTTGTTTAGCCATTCTCCAATGAATGGACAACTACTTTATTTCCATTTTCTTGCTCCAGACACATAAGTGCTAATGGAAATATTTGTTGACGTATAAGAACACTTTCTTTCTTTTTATCAATAACTTCCTTGAGAGCTATACTTAGTAGCAAAGTTTCTAGGTTAAAGATAATGAACAATTTTGCTATTTTATTTGTACGCTACATGAATTATTTTTCTCTTTCTGCTTATTTTGAACTTTTACTCTATGATTCAGTCAGTCAATAAATATTTGCTAAGTACCTACCTACTGTGTGATAGTGCTATGCATTGAACTAACTTCTAGGCACATGAAGAAATAAAAAAAAAATCTAATAAGGGGACAACAAGAAAACAAATATGAACAAACAAGCTAAATACAAAAAAAATAGCAAATAATAATTATAAGGAAAACATTATAATTAAGAGAGATTGGGAAAGGCCTCTTGTGGAAAATGGAATTTTAGTAGAGGCTTAAAAGGAAGCCAGAGAAGGTAGAGATGAAGGAGAATGTTAGGCATGGGGGAAAAACAGAAAAAAAATTCCAGAGTTGAGAGATGGAGTATTTTGTTCATAAATCAAGGACATCAGTGTTAAAGGATCAAAGAGTATGTGGTAGGGAAGCCAATTTATGAAGAGCTTTGAATGTCAAAAAGGAATTTTGTGTGTGTGTGTAGTGATAGGAAGTGTAGGAAGAGGAGTTTCTGGAGGTAATGTTCTTCTATTGCTGTTTCTAACCTCATAGGTGTCTTTGTATTTCTAGATATTTTCTCCTTGGGAAGGGACTATTTTTTTCTCCTTGGGAGAAAATTTATCACTTGTAATTTTCTTGGTTCTCTTTTCTTCTTATTGTCTAGAGTGTTTGCAAAGCAAAAATCCCTAGATACATCAATTTTTAAATTTTATTTCCATTGTTCATTTTCTTTTCCTTTGTCATTAATTATTAGATTCAAGTTTTTAGGACGTGTCCTTTTTGTTGCATCTTGAATTCCTTTACTCTTAAGAACACATTATTCCATTCTTTTCTGCAATTTATATATATATATATATATGTTTTCCTTTATTTTTTAAAGGGCTTTCTCTGTGTGCTTGCAGAATTTCTTGTTTGTCATTGAGGCTATTAAATTTCACCTCTGTGTCTGGCAGTTTGTAGCATAGTGTTTGTTTACTTGCTTATTTGCAGCAATATGTGAATTCTTTCAATTGGCACTTTACTTTCTATGTTCAGAAGTTTTTGACAGTTTTCTTCTATTATTTCTCATGTAATGGTGTTCTATTGGCATTGTTTTTTAGTATATCACATTTTTCTGTGATAGTATATCTTCATGTGCCTTAAATTATTTCTGTAAATACTATGTTTAAGATCAATATTTCACTTGTATAGAGATCATGTGTTTTGTTATTGCATTTTTCTTCTTTTTTTCAGCTTTTACTTCATTTCTGTTATTTCCATTCTCAACTCTCTCTCTCTCTTTTTCTGTGTGTGTGTGTGTGTGTGTGTCTCTTTTCCCTCATCTCTCTTTGTGCCTGTGTCTTTCTGTGTCTCTTTGTGTTTCTCTGTCTCGGTGTCTCTGTCTCTCCCTCTCTCTCCTTTTTCTTCCCTTCCTTTGTTTTTTCCCTCCCTCCCTCTCTCTCCTCCCTTCTCTGTCTCTATGTCTGTCTCTCTCTTTGTCTCTGTTTGTGTGTGTATGTGAATTTGGCATCCTGGATTAAAGTTTTTCGATTCTATTGATTTCCATCATACAGGTCACAAATTCTGTTTCTGTGATTCATTTCCCTATTGAACCACTCAGTAACATCCTGCTATGTAACCCTCCCTTCCCCCCCAGCTCCCTCCCCTCTTCCTCCTCCCACCCACCCCCATCCCCTGCCTCTTGGGACTCCATAGCACCCTCTACCTATCAGATTTTGTTTCACTTTTTTTTGACAATATGTTTTCAAAGTCATTTAGATTGGTTGGTTGTCTTGGAAGCCATCTTTTTTTATTTATCTGCTCAAGTTCAAGGTTTTTAATTGAGTTTTATTCTTCCAGAATTTTTTTTTGTAATTTAAATCACTTTTCCTCATTCACTTTCTGACTCACTCAGCTTTGATGGTGGATCCCCTAGTTCTGGATCTCAGAGCTATCTTAACTTCCTCTCCTGTTGGAGGATTGCCTTTTCACCAGCCTCAAACCCTACCACAAGTGACTTCTGGGAAGATAGGAATGATGCTAGTGGGATAGATCTCCTTTCCTCAGACTTACTAAACATGAAAGCACATGCTTAGTTTTCTCTGGGACTGAAAACTGTTGTGTCGGGCAGAATATGCTGCCACTCTTCTCTGTTTACTCATCCTCTGTAAGGGAGTGAGCAGAATTAAGGTCAGTTGCTTGTTGCCACAGATTGGTAAAGTGATGGTAGAAGTCAAGGGTACATTTTGTAGTTGAAGTAGCAATGAGGAAATTGATAAGTAGTTCCAAGAGATGGAGATGTTGTGTCAGGTTGTACAGCTTTGCCAGTATATGGGTAATGAGCAAGGGGATGAGGAATAATTACATGAGATTACCTTTTTCTGTTATTAATTGGTTATAGGAGGGAAGGGAGGTAAAGAGGGGGGAAGGAAAGGAGAAAAGGAGGGAGAGAGAAAAGGAGGCAGAGAGGGAAGGAGAAAGGAGGAATAAAAGAAGGTGTTTTAAGAGTTCTGCAACTAGTAAAACTAACAAACACAATCCTCCATATTATTGGTCATGAGACCAATTGCCTCCTTTTTTCAAATGTTCATGACTTTAAACTTGCATTAATACAGCACTTTAAAGTTTATATCATAACCTTCTGAAGCAGAAAGTACAAATATTATCCTCATTATAAGGAAAAAGAGGATGCCTAGAGAGACTACAGGATCTAATCAGAATGACATAATTAATGAAAAACAGAGTTAGTACTTGTTCTTAGGTCTCTTGTTTCCAGTCCAGAATTCTTCCTGATGGACCAAAGTACATCTCAAAATTGGGAATGGATGCTGAACGGGGAGCTAGATTGACACTAAAAATAATATAGAACAGAGAAATTTGGAGAGCCCTATTTCAAATCTTGCCTTGTCAGAGGTTAACTAGTTAACTAAATTTACTCTGAGTAAATTTTAATTTTATAGATGAGAACTCAGTTTCCTCATCTATAAAATGAAGATTAAAAATACTCATAGCTCCTTACAGGGTTTCTTTTCTGAAGCTAAAGTAAGATATCCTAAATAAATCACATAAACTTTAAAGCATTATATAAATTTCAGTAATTATTATGATTTTGCCAAGAACCATTCTTGCTCCCTTGGGAAATCTGGACTTGATTTTCATTGCCATTCCAAACCACTAACTTGTAAAGTGACTGTTTAAAGACTTTTATTTTTATTTTTAGCTGACCTCTTTCTGTTATTGTACAATTCAACACCTCCCAAAGCAAGCAGAAGAGCAGCCCTTGATGTACTTCTGCTTCAGTCTGTGACTGGCAACTTTGCTCCCAGATGGCTTTTGAGTATTCTGTGACAATCACACTCTCTGGTAGTGACCTGGGTGCCTTAGGAGTCACACACACACACACACACACACACACACACACACACACACACACACACACGAGGAGGTATCACACACTTGATTCTCTCGAATTCTGGGATGCCTCTGCCTTCAGAATTCCGATTATGTAAGTAACATTATCCTGACATAAGCCTTAGCTAGCTTGAAAGTTCTCCCCCCAGCCCCCTGATCTTTTGACAGACATATGAGCAAAGCCCTGTCAAGTCAAAACTCCTGAGAAAAAAGGAGCCTCCCTCTTCTCACCATTTCCCCCTCCTCCAACCTCCAATGTCTTGGTAACTGAGATGTCAGCTTTAGCTGAGGTGGTTTCCAAGGCCTTACGTGAAATGTCAGTCACCTCTTTTCAAGAAGGCAGCAATTATGTGCTGTCAAATAATAAATTCAAGAGCTTTGGGGAGGGAATTGTATATAGTCTATTTATTCATTTAGTGTCTACTGTGTACAGAGCATTGTGTCAGTTTTCTTATTTATATAAGAGAAAGTTCCTGTCTTCATGGAGGAGAATAATAAAAGGAAGGAAGGAAGGAAAGAAGGAAGGAAGGAAGGAAGGAAGGAAGGAAGGAAGGAAGGAAGGAAGGAAGGAAGGAAGGAAGGAAGGAAGGAAACATTTATTAAAATCCTCACTGTATTGCAGGCACTGAGATAAGTACTAAAGATAGAAATATACAAGTAGAAAGTCCCTGTCCTCATGCAATTTGCATTCTAATCAGGAAAGAAAGCTTTTGATTTAAGTGAGTCAGAGTTGTCCAAAAAGTCAACAACCTCACTCTCTGAGTCATCAAAGTCCAGCTACAAGACAAAATTCAAGACAATAGGTGATGGCCTGAGATGTGGTAGATGACATTTGGCATCCTCGATGTTTAGCCAAGTTCTCAGAACTCCACAATGCCAGCTTCAGCTGTCTTCATGATAGTTGGAACAAATTGTTTTCATCTATCCATTCCACTGGGGAAGTCTTCACATGCGACTTAGGTGGTAGATACCCACCTAAATCACCAATGGGTTTATACCTGCTCAGTTACCCACAGTTTCATTTAGTCCCATCTGCTCATATGGAGCTACAGCTTCTCAGAGCCACAGGTGAGGATTAGTGTCAGGTACCAACAAAGGTAGATGAATAACCCTGAAGAGGTCTTGGCAAGCCCTCATACCAGAGGTGCCACTCCTCCCACCACACACCATACACTCCAAAAGGTAGTGAACAGATAACAATGATTAGGAAAGCTCATTGGAATCAATGTTTCTGCTTTTTGCTCTTTAAGTTCAAAGGCAAAAGAAGTTATATTGTATTAGCTATAATGTCCCTGTTCCTAGCCTCACAAGCTTAGATGATTGAATTAGTTAACACTTTACAATCCTTTTCTTTTCACATTCTCTTCCTGCTTTAACCAATTAATCCTGAATCTTTGCCCCAAACCCCTTTCAAAAGAAGCTCTATTGACCTGTTTTCCTGATGCTGTGAACACCATTCCTCTGGTATCAATTAAATGAACCATTTCCTTCTTCAACTCATGACATCAAATTGATTTTTGATGATTGAATATCTGCCTTTTTCTTTGTAGTAATATATTAAGAGGGAAAAAATGTATTTTAAAGTTACCACTGGCCCCTAACTCTGAAATAGATGATAGAATAATAATGTAATGCTATGTAAATGTAAATAAAAATATTTAGGTAGTGCTTTAAAGTTTACAAAATTCCATTATTGAGATAACTCTATGTAGATGAAGTGAAACAATTAGTATCTCTGTTTTATAAATAATGAAACCGAGGCTCAATTAGGCAAAAATGGATGGCTCTTTGTTACTATGCTAGTAAGCAGAAGATCAGGAGCTCAAGGTTCTGCTTTTTTGATGTAGTATTCTTTCCATTATCTGACACTGTGTCAGGTTCTTGAAAATCCTTCTGAAATCCCTTTAGAGTTAGAACTATTTGGAGGGAAATAACAAATAAAAGAATATTTACTTTTGGAATCCTTTCACTGCCCTTTTGAATCTTTCCTCACCTCCTGTACTGCCCTCTTCTAAACACCGGAGTAATTAGCTTCTCTAAGTCTCAATTTCTCTATTTAATTCAACAAGTATTTATTATCTACTCTATACAAGGCGCACTGATCAATGCTAGAACCCCAAATAAGGAGAGAATAAAGGAATAATCATTTATTAAGATCTTACTATATGTCAGGCACAGTCACTGTGCTGAGCATTTGACAAATATTATCTTGGCTGATCTTCACAGCAATCCTGTAGGAGGTAGGTGTTATTTATGATCCTTTTTTTAAACTGAGGAAATAGAGGCAGGCAGAAGTTAAATTACTTGTTTGTTAAATTAATTTAAGTAAATGTTTGAGACTTCCTGACTTCAGGGGGAAGTCTGTTTTACTCCCAGTGCTAGAGTGAATGTCTTCATTCTTTGTAACTTTGTCTTCAAGGTGCTTAGATCCTACTGGAATAGGGAAGGGATTGGTATTATATATATATACATAGATACTAGACGTTTTCTCAAAAGTTTTTGCATGGTTTTAAGCATACAAAAAAGAACAGTATTAATCTATAGCCACATTAAGATTTACAAAGCCACTTGCATATTTATCTCATTTGATACTCCTGAGGGGTAGATGGTATTATCTCCATTTTTTAGATGAAAAAACTGAGGCTAAGAGAGATTGTGACTTAGCCAGGATCACATAGCTAGTAAAGGTCTGAAGCAAATTTGAACTCAGGTCTTCCTGACTCCAGATTTAAAACTCTATGTACCGTGTCACTCTATGTATATATAGGACATAAATGTAAAATAAGTTTGGAAAGGTATACTGTAAGAGGAGAGAATGGAGTAAAGAAAGAATCATAGCTCTAAAGTTAGATAGGATTAGAGACCATTGAATTTCTCATTTTAATGATGAGGAAATTAAGACACAGAGAGGTTGAGTAACTTGGCCAGCCTTCCACAGCTGATAAGTGTCAAAGCCGGGATTCAAATTGTAGTGTTCTTCCAGATCCAGCACATTTCTAACTACCATACACTAACTACCATACACTTCTCTATAAGGCTTCCTGCAGCTTAAATCTATGATTTGTCTGAGGTTACATGCTATTAAGTGACAACAAGATTCAAATAAATATCTCTTGGCCACCCCTACTTTAATGCTTTTTCCATTTTTCCACACTAACTCAGTGTCTTTCTTGATGTTTCTTAAATCATACCACAAAAAGGCCCATGTTTAAGGATTTATGCTTGATATTTCATTCTTAGAACATTTATTTTGTGTTTATTTCTACACATTTATAGATTTGCTTTATATGTTTCCTATATATGCACATAGGTTTGCAAGAGATCCCTCCCTGGATCACTAGCTCATCATAGTGGATCAATAAGACAGTGCTGTGCCCAGCAGAGTTATCCAAGATGGACAGGTTATGGTGAAGAGTTATGACAAAAGATGATCCGATGGAGAAGGAAATGGCAAATGACCCCAATGTCTTTGCCAAGAAAAGCTCATGGACAGTATTATGGTCTACAGGATCACAAAGAGTTGCACATAAATAAACAACTGACCAACAATATATGGAACAGATATAGTATATATAACAAAGTCCCTAACAGTTTGGGAAATAATGACATTAGATTAGGCAACCTGATAGGACAAAAAAAAGCTAAGGTCATTTCTAGAGCTATTTCCACTCCAGTAAACTTGGGTTAGTCACCTACAATTATAGGATTAACAGGAAGAGTAGAGATTATCTAATTCAACAATGCCCATGAAGTAGATTTTTTTTTAGATAGGAAAATTAGGCCCTGAAATGTTTGAGTTATCAATGATTACAAAGGTAGAAGACAACAGCAGTGTCACAGAATCATAAGATCACAGATTTTTGAGCTAGAAATTACTTCAAAGGTCTTCTAATCCAACTCCCTCTACCACATATATGCATTTTACAGGTGAGGAAACTGAAACCCATGATGTTACTTACACAAGATCATAGAGATTGCAAAGATCAGAGATTCAAACCCACATCTTCTGATTCCAAATGAATACACAGCTGGGTGGTACAGTGGATAGAATTCTGGGCATGGAGTCAGGAAAATTAGCTGTGTGAGCCTGGGCAAATTGCTTAATCTCTGTCTACCTCAGTTTCCTTAACTGCAAAATGAGATAATAATGTGATCCATCTCTCGGGGTTGTTGTGACAATCAAATAAGAAAATATGTATAAAGCATTTAGCACAAAGCATGGCAAATAGTACACTTGATGTCTTCAAGATCCCTTTTGTAGGTTTCATTTTGTCATCTGTCAAATAAATCAACTGGATTAGAACAAAACAATGATATTGTTTCTTCCAGAAATAATAACCTAACAATCCTTTGATAAAATTAGATCCAAAACCATTCTGGCTATCCTGAGGTTGGTTAAGTGAAGCAAGTGGCTTTTGAAAATAGCTCCAGAAATGATTTAGCTGCAGTTCCTAAGTGGGAAATGAGCTAGCAGAGGTTTAGGGACCCATGGGCCTGCTTAATTCCCATCCATTTATGGGTCTCGGTATTTGCTTAGACTTCAAAGCATCCAGATTAACTATTAAACATGAAAAATGCCAGCCTACTTTTTTTTTTCAAGGTGAGTTATGAGATGCTACTTTATTTTGCCAACAAAAGGATAATTTTAATAGCGCAATTAAAACTGCTGAACATATTGTATGAATTGAAATAGCAATTCTGGCTAACTGATGGGTATATGAGAAAGGAGGAGGGGTGTAATTTTAAAATTTCCAGGATATTGTTCTCAAAATGCTTTGGTAAAGACTTCAACATGGTAATTTCCGCAACAACACATTAATCTCATAACTCCCTCTTTATCCCATTAAGCACACCAGCCCTTTTGCATTTTTGCTATTGTTCAGCTGTTTTTCAGTCATATATAATTCTCCATGCCCCCATTTGTGTTTTTCTTGGCAAGGACATTGAAATAGTTTGCCATTTCCTTCTCCAGTTCATTTCTTCCAGGAAATTGAGGCAAACAGGGTTAAAGAATTTGCCCAGGGTAACACAGCTAGGAAGTATCTGAGACCTAATTTGAACTACAGTTTTCCTGACTCCTCTCCTAGAATTCTATCTGCTGCATTACCTAGCTACCCTTTTTGCTTATACATAAGACAATATTTTAAGGAAATGTATTCCATGCAGTTTTAGAACATTTAAATCTATGTGATCACCCTTCTATTCATTGACTCATTCATTCATTCAACCTATATTTATTTTCTACAAGTCCCAAAGTGTGTTAGGTCCTATGAGATCAAGGAAGGACACAGTTAAATCAAGTAAACAAACATTTATTAAGTTCTTACTAAGGGCCAGACCTTGTGCTAAGTGCTGGAAATAGAAATATAAGCAGATAGAAGGACAGATCCTACCATTAAGGAACTTTCCTTTCTTGGAGGAAGACAGAACATAAAAGGGTGAGGAGGGAAGAATAAAGGTATCTGGCCAAGAGCATTGTAGAGAAAGTTCAAGAAACTAAGGAGTATATCCTGGAAATGAATGAAGATATGGCTGGTATGGGTCCTTTCCTTCAAATGAAGGTTCTGACAGAAACCTAACAACCAGAGAGATAAGCTGAAGGTTCATTATGGAGGGCATGTTCAATATATGAAGTTCATAGATATGATAAATTTCCAGAGTGAAGAATTTCTAAGGCATTGCAAATATAGTTCCAGATTCAGGAGAGAAGTGAAGATAAAGAGAGGGATAGCAAAAATGATAGTCTTATCCTGAAGATATTTATCAGATAGTCCAAGGGTTCTTAAGCTGGGATCTGTGAATTAGTTTTATTTTGTTGTTTTTAGGTTCTGATAACCATATTATAATATGATTGGTTTCCTTTTTAATCCTATGACTTTCATTTTATTTATTTAAAAGCTTTATGCTAAGAAGAGTTTCAAATTTTTACCAGGCTACCAGAGAAGTCCAAGATGAAAAAAAAAATGTCAAGAACTCTTACTGTAGTTGGAAAAACTGAACTCACATTAAAGGAACAACAAAAGAAAGTTATAAAAATGTGATTTGGGGATAGCTGGGAGGAATAACTAATGCAATGAATGGAAGAACCAGGATCCAAAAAGATTTTTAAAAGTTGGAATTGATCAGATGACATTCACAAAATGAAATTTAACAGTGATAAATGGAGTTATACTTAAAAAAAGAAAAAAAAACTTCACACATTCAGTACTAAGAGCATTCACTGGAAAACAATCATGTGAAAAAGATTTGGAATTGTTAGTGAACTGATCATTAAACATGACTCAATATCATGTTGTGGCAGCCAAAACATCCTACAATCCAATTTGATCTATTTCAGTACATTTAAGATTTATTATTTATTTCATTGTTGTTGCTGAAAATCCTTTCACTGATGAATATTACAGCCCACTGTTAACTTGGTAAATTGTTTTTGACAATTGCTGATGCTGCAAAATTCATCATGATATGAGTGTCAGGAGCTTAAGCAGATAGCCCTCAGACCAACACTGTGCCCATCACAATCAGCCTTGGCAGCACTGAAGGAACTGTTAGCTTGTGCTAACCTGATGTAGCCATCCAGGTTCACTTCCATGCCATGCTGAGGCATCCAAATGAAATTATTTTTTATTTTATTCTGAACTTAAAAAATAAAACAGGCATTTCCATAACATAGTAGAATAAAAAACCAATGAATGCATGTGAAACTGCAAATTATATTGTACTATATACATATTATATTGTATTATATACAACTTGCTATTCTTTTAAAATATATAATTATATATCATATATATTAAATATATGATAAAGGTTTTATGTGACTTCTTTTTTTTTCTTCCTTCTCCCCCCTCCCCATGCTAGAGATGGCAACCATTAGACTCAAATATGTAAAAGCATTCTATGTATATTTCTATTTATCAGTTCTTTCTCTGAATGAAGATAGAGTCTTCCTTCATGTGTCCTTTGTAGTTAATTTGGGCATTTCTAATAATCAAAATGATTTAGTCACATAAAGTTACTGTTAAGATGATATTATTGTTACTTGTACACAATATTCTCTTGCTTCTGCTCATTTTGATCTTCATTATTTCATGCAAATCTATACATCTTTTTCTAAGATAATTGAGCTCATCATATTTATAGCACAGTAGTATTCCATCACAATCATATACCACAACTTGTTCAACCATTCCCCTAGGGGATTTTAATGGAGGAATACAATCTGAGGATGAATTAATAGGGAATGTAGTAAACAAAGTAAGAGGTGATAGTCCCTTTGTACTCTGTTCTCATCAGTCCAATACCCAGATCTAAATACCACATTTAAAAAATGGTATTGATAATCTGGAATATATTCAGAGGAGGACAGCCAGAATGTTAAGGGAACTCAAACCCAGGAAATATATAGATTGTTTGAAAAAAAATAATTGATGCTTAACTTGGAGAAGAGATATGAGAGTATTCAATATTATCTTAAAGTCTATCATATGATCAAATAGGAAAAGAGAAGGATTCTACTTATATCGCCTAGCTTTAGGAACATGTGACATGGTAAATAGAAGTCTGGCTTTGGAGCCAGGAAAACTTGGCTTTTTATACTTAGTAGGTTTGTAATCTTGGGGAAATCAATCAAACTCTCAGTTCTTATTCTCCTTCCTCTCCCCGGACAACTCTAAAATAGTCTAAATTGCAAAGAAGAAACTGACCCTCCACCCCCTCCCCCAGATGGCAAGCAGTCCTTTACATGTTGAATAGGTTACAGTAATATACATTTCTTTATGAATTATGTTGGGAGAGAAAAATGAGAACCAAAGGGAAAAACCACGAGAAAAAAATAAAAACAGAAAAAAGTGAACATAGTATATGTTGATTTACCTTCAATCTCCATAGTTATCTTTGTGGATGCAAATGGCATTTTCTATCCAAAGTTTATTGGGATTACCTCGGATCAATGAACTGCTGAGAAGAACCAAGTCTTTCATAGTTAATCATCAAACAATCTTGCTGTTACTGTTTGCAATGTATTCCTCTTACTGCTTGTTTCACTCAGCATCAATTCGTGTAAACCTTTCCAGACCTTTCTAAAGTCAGCTTGTTCATCATTTTTTATAGAACAATAATATTCCATTACTTTTATTTCATTATTCAACCATTCCCCAAATGATGGACATCTCATTTTCCAATTCTTTATCACCACAGAAAGAGCTGCTGCAAACATCTCTTTTTTCTTCCTTTATGATTTCCTTGGGATACAGACCCAGTGATGGCACTGCTGCGTCAAAGGGTATGTACAGTTTTATAGTCCTTTGGAAATAATTCCAAATTGCTCTCAAAATGCCATTTTAACCATAAGAAACAAATGATTTACTTGTATATGTGGATATGCATATATGAATAAAATGAAACAAGATTTCAGGGGTTTATCAACTTTTATAAGTTTTACTATAGAATTTAAATATGCAGATGTGAATCTCATCTCTTTCTTGATTATCATTTTTAAAAGTTCCATTGGAGTTTATTGTAATAGTAATAAAAAAGCTAGAGAGAGATGAGTGATTTGGGAGAAAGATGATGAAATCAGTTTTGTCCATGTTGAATTTAAAATGTCACGGGACATACAATTTGAGATGTCCAATAGGCAACTGGAGATGTGACTTGAAGTTAGCAGAGAGATTAAAACTAGAAGTGTAGATTTGAGAATCATCAGTATAGATATGATTGTTGAAAGTAGAGGCTAAGATTCCTAGAGGGAGATGAGTTTCAGAACAGAGTTTTGGAAGACACTCACCAATAGCAAGCACACTTTGATGGGCTATTTGTACAGATGTTTAAAAAAGAGGAGGAGAACTGAGAAAAACAATTTGATTTGGAAATTTAGAAATAATCAAAACTGTGAAGAGATAAGCATCAATTGAATGATAAAGTCAAAAGCAAGACTGCAGAGAGAGAGAGCAAATCCACAATTGGTGTATGAAAGGGAAGACTTGTGGAAAAAGAGAATTGGATTGCTGAATTTTATTTCAACCTTGATGATATATATCTCTTACATCTATACCCTCCTCTCCACCCATACAACCATCACCATTATTGAGTTTTATCACCATTACCTGGACTATTACAATAATTTCATAATTGATTTTCTGGCCTCATATCCCCACAGAGTGTCCACATAGTCATTAAAAAGACTTTTTAAAAATATGTTTGACCACGTTATCTACTGCTTAATAAACTCCATTGGTTCTGTAGATTACCTATAGATTCATATATAAACTCTTACATTTGACATTTAATCTCTTCACAACTTGAAAACTTAAAATTTTACAAACAACTTAAAATTTGCAATTTTATAAACTTGAAAGTTTACAACTTTACAACTCCAAAATACCTCTTCAACCCTGTTACGCATCACTCACTTTCATGCACCTTATAGCCTATTAAACTAGTTTTCTTTGTGTACCTCATATGTGACACTTGTTGGAATCCTTACTAACTGCTAAGTAATTAGAGTTGATCTAATCTTACAAGAAGTTGTTTTGGCCAGAACCTGAAACAAGGTACTAAGTAGAACTAATCAAGATAAGGCTTGTGTTCCCACCTTTACTCAAGGGAGTCAAGTAAAGCTCTTTGGGCCAGAGAGCACTATGGGAGAAAACCCATAATCCCATTCTCTCAGAAGGTTCACATATAAGGCGAGACAGCCATTCCAGAATACACTTTTTTCCTCTTGGCTGGCTGATCGCACTGGACTCGAGAGGAACGACTCTGCTGCAGAGAACACTTTTGATGGACTTCAGTGGAGCTACGCCAGAAGCCCTCTCTCCGCGGCAAGTTGGCGACTGGGCTCCCCAGAAGGAGATAAGAGAGATCTTCCATCTCTGTTGGAGGCAGAAGAAAGCAGAGGCAGAGGCTGAAGGACAGAACCTTGGATTTGGAGACATCCGAAGGGCTCTAAGCCTCTAAACCGGCTGTGCTCTGAGAAGAACAAACTCCAACATTTGAACTCTTAACATTTGGCGCCCAACGTGGGGCCCAAGGACCCTACTTTCACTGAAGAAGTCTCCAGTGACCAGGAACTGAGTGAGTACAACCTTTTTTGGCTGAAATGGGACAGATCCTAGGTAAAGATTCTCCATCCCCCACCCCAACCCCCCCAACCCCAGACCCACCCAAGAGTGGTGCTATAGAAAGCCTGCTTAAGCTGATAGAAGATCAAGGGCTACTTGTAACTTGGGGACAGACAGCTAGACTTCTGGCTACATTAAAACGCACCTCCCCTTGGTTCTTAGAGGAAAAGCAAATCTCTCTAAAAAACTGGGCATTGGTTGGTCAACAGATCTCTGCATATAACAATGAAAACGGTCCTCGTTCAGTTTCCATTGCAGTGTTCTATTTATACAATACAATACAGATGGCCTTAAAATACCAGGATAGCCAAAGAGGGAAGCCTGAGATAAAGGAGGAAGACAAAGAACAGATTAATGGCCATATCCCCACAGGGCAGGGAGACTTAAGTGAGGCTCAAGGGTGGGGTGAATCTGAGGCAGCCTCAGCCCCACCTGAGGAGCAGGTAATTGACTCTCCTTCATCAACTCCACCCTCCGGGATGGAGGGAGGAGGGGTAGTGGGGGGGACAGTGATGTATACCATGTATATCTGTTACAAAGTTCTGGCCCATATTGATGGATTTATGTGTACCCCCTCAGAAACCCCCTATGTTTTAAAACAAAAGAAAGGGGGAGATGTTGGAATCCTTACTAACTGCTAAGTAATTAGAGTTGATCTAATCTTACAAGAAGTTGTTTTGGCCAGAACCTGAAACAAGGTACTAAGTAGAACTAATCAAGACAAGGCTTGTGTTCCCACCTTTACTCAAGGGAGTCAAGTAAAGCTCTTTGGGCCAGAGAGCACTATGGGAGAAAACCCATAATCCCATTCTCTCAGAAGGTTCACATATAAGGCGAGACAGCCATTCCAGAATACACTTTTTTCCTCTTGGCTGGCTGATCGCACTGGACTCGAGAGGAACGACTCTGCTGCAGAGAACACTTTTGACGGACTTCAGTGGAGCTACGCCAGAAGCCCTCTCTCCGCGGCAAGTTGGCGACTGGGCTCCCCAGAAGGAGATAAGAGAGATCTTCCATCTCTGTTGGAGGCAGAAGAAAGCAGAGGCAGAGGCTGAAGGACAGAACCTTTGGATTTGGAGACATCCGAAGGGCTCTAAGCCTCTAAACCGGCTGTGCTCTGAGAAGAACAAACTCCAACATTTGAACTCTTAACAGACACTCATTTATTTTTCAAGTCCTTTCTACTAGAATGGCTGGAATACATTCACACCTCACCTCTACCTCTCAAAATCCCTGGTCTTTTTCAAGATTTAGTTTATTCTGCTTTCTAAAAGAGGGCTTTCCTAATTATTTTGGCTACTAGTGCCCTCTGTGCTCATCACCTTACATCTGTTTTGATCTATTCTGTGTGTTTACCTTTATGTGCACATGTAGCCTCCTCCATTAGCATATATTTTTTCAGAAACAGTGATTAATTTTTCATTTTTGTTTTTATGTTTTCAGTACCAAGCACAGTCTCTCAAACATAATAGGAGCTAATAAATACTTGTTGGCTTATTTTTTGAGGAAGTTATTTTTAAAAATCTCTGCCTGAATCCCTTTGATAATGAAAAACTCATTGTGCTCTGAAGCAGCCCCCTGTGTTTTTCAGTCATGCTGGGCCAAAATCTGTCTCCCTGTAACTTCCACCCATTGGTAATAGTTCCCAATACAGAGCCAAATAGTGCAATTCTATTCTCCCTTCCCTAGGACAATTCCCTCCCTATTTGAATCCTATGAAGATGCCTCTGTCCTAAGTATGCTTTCTCTCAGGCTAATAGCTCTCCTCTTTAGTTCTTTCGACTTCTTGTATTATGTGATTTCAAATCCCTTTGACTATCTTCCTTTGGTCAAGATGCAGTTTGCCAACATTACTTCTAAACAATAGTGACAATAAATGGATACTCAACTCCAGATGTGGTTTAACTAGGATAGAACACAATGGGTCAATTTTCTCATAGGCTGGAGTCATCCACTAATGAAGACTATGATGGAAACAATTTAATATTTTCACTACATCCAAGAAACTAATATTTCTATTATATACAAGTCTTGATTGATATTGATTTAACATCCCCACAGAACTTTGTCATCTTTTGTCACATATTATATGTGTACATACACACACACACACACACACACACACACATTTATATATATTTCTCACGTTTTGGGAACTATGTAATTTTTTTAATGTAAGCATGGTAATTGACATTTACCATTATAGATTTATTCTTGTTTGCCTCAACTCACCTCTCCAGCCTATCTTTCAACATTAGGGTTATCATCCTATGCATATATTATGTCAGGGCAGCTTGTGATATCCACTAATTCAATATACAGATAAGTTATGCCTTCATACAAATCTCTGATAAAAATATCAATTCAAACAGATCAAGATTTGATAACTCCTTAGAGATGTGCATCAATCTATTAATTGCTGCTCTTCAAGTCAAATCAGTAGACCAGCTCCAAAAAAACACTTAATTGGATTCTATTATAGTTCACATCTTTCCAACTTGCAGTGAAATAGCAAAGAGAGTGATGGGCTTGGAGTTAGGAAGATTTCAGTTCAAAACTTACCTTAATAACTTTCTGGCTCTATGTAGTCATGGGCAAATCCTTTGTGGTTTCTCAGTCTTGGTTTTCTTACTTATAAATTGAGCAGGCTGGACTTGGTCTACAATTTATAGTCAGTCAGACAACAAGTATTTATTAAGTGCATAGTATGTGCCAAGCTGTGATATAGTGCTTGGGAGAACTGAACAACCTCTCTCTCTCTCTCTCTCTCTCTCTCTCTCTCTCTCTCTCTCTCTCTCTCTCTCTCTCTCTCATCAGATTTTTTTCTTGACTTTGAGTATAGCTTTCTATCCACTTTGCCATTTGGCATCTTAAATACGCATACACACAGATATTTATATATGTAGATATCTAGTTAAAGATAATACATTATTTATATTTCAGCTCTTCAAATTGTTGCATTCTAAAAATATTACCTTGCAGATTTTAAACACACCAATTGGGCAAGCTTAAGAACCATTGCACAAGTCCCTAGGATCATAACATTATAAGATTTGGAGTTGAAAGGCCTATAAAGCTATCTAATCTAACTTCATTTTATCTATTAGGGAACCATGGCTGTGAGGTTAATATAACTTACTCCAGGTCATAGTGGGTAGTTAAGTGGCTTGATAGATATAGCATTAGGTCTAAAGTAACAAAGACTCGTCTCCCTGAATTCAGCTCTAACCTCAGATACTTACTACTTGTTTGATCATGTTACCCTGTTTGCCTTAGTGTCCTCATCTGTAAAATGAGCTGGAGAAAGAAATAGCAAATAACTCTAGTATCTCTGCCAAGAAAACCCCCAAAATAGTCACAAAGAATCAAGTATGACTGAAGAGTAACAAGAAAAGATCACATAAATACAAAAGAGCAAAGCTGATCCCAGATTCCATAAGTCCAAGCTCAGTGTCCTCTCTAATATAAGTTTCAAATTGAATTCAGTGACCTCATCACTCAATTCTAAGAAAATTGGATTTCCAGACTTAAAATTATGCCAAAATCAGGGGAGTTTTTGTTCCTTTGGGGGCTTCCAAAAATATTGACAGCTCTTGGAAAATGTTCAGTACTAATTTGAGGGCCTTTCTTCTCTGTTCCATGGCGACAGCTTTCCCAGCAGCAAGAAGCCAAGAATTTCTGCTGTCTAAATGATGATTGAAAAAATATATAATGATCTCATCTCAGATTCTCTTTTTTTACTGGATTGACTCTAGAAGATGCCCCATATGCCAACCTGGATAATTGTTTGGGTTTTTTTTAGCAGTGGCATTTAGAAGGCTGGCACATCACAGTAATAGTTTTAATTTTTTTTGGAGGTCAGCTTGTTATTGAGTAGAAATAGCATGAGAAAGCACACTCGCCCTAAAGACAGGAGGTATGGGTTTGAGTACTAATTCTGCCAGATATTGATTGTTTAAGCTTGAATTAATTAGGGTAAATCTTTGAACCTGTGTCCTAGCCTGTACTTTATGTGCTCCCTATTCCCTGAGGTTGCTCTGAGGAGGCTATGCAGTAATAAGTCTAACAATTTTATAATTATTAAGCATCATGCAAATTTTACTCAGTTTTAAAATCTAGTTTTGTGTATGATTGCCCATTAAATTCTAAAATTATTTTGCCAGCACTATTCCTTCCTCCAAAGATAGGAAGTGGATTAACATGCATGAGATGTGACCCTAAAGGAACACGATTGATTTTCTTGTTTGGTTCATTTCTTGGCTCTGAAGGTAGTTTCCAAAAAGGAAGCATATTTTGAGCACTGGCTGCACTGCTGGAATAAGTGTCCAAAGGACAATACGCGTTTGGATGCATAAGCTCTAGTGTGTTTGCCAAAAGACCAGCCTCATTCCTGCTCTTGTGGTAAAGACTGCAACTTTTCCACATTCTTTATGTGAATTTTGTTCAGTATTTCAGTTGTTCTGACTTTTTATGACCCCATTTGGGGTTTTCTTGGCAAAAATACTGGAATGCTTTGGCATTTCCTTCTCCAGTTCATTTTACAGATGAGGAAATTGAGGCAAACAAAGTTAAGTGACTTGCCCAGGGTCACATAGCTAGCAAGTGTGTGAGGTCAGATTTGAACTTAAATCACCCTGATGCCAGACCTATCTCTCTATCCACTGCAATTCTCACCTGTGATTTATTTGAGTTTAATAATAATTCAGCAGATATGTATGAAACTCCTACTACATATCAGGTTTTGTAATTTCACTGGGGACACGAACATGACATAAAACATGCCTTCACAGATTTTAGTCTGCTAGGGAACGAGCAGGGTCCCATGGAAAGAAAGTCATACTTTAAGTCACAAAGACTTGCCTTCATGTATTAATTCAGATACTAGTTATATAACCCTGGAAAAATTGTCTAGTTTTTCTGAATCTCAGTCATTTCATCAGAAAAATGAGGAAAACAATGGCATCTTCTTCACAAGATGGCAATGAGAATCAAATGATATGAGTGTATAAAGCATTTTGCAAATTTTGAAGTACAATAGTTGTTGTGGTTGTTATGTGATCTGCACAAATTATTATGGAAAATGGAAAAAAAGCAAATAGAGGAAAAAGAGATATCTAGGGAAGGTGCTATAAGCCACGTGAAGGAAAGATTTCTGTCGCTGGAGTTATCAAAGAAAGAGGTAGAAAAGCATAATGGGTGCCCTTCCCTCTTTTGCTATAAATATTTTTTCTCTTGGTTCAATATTAGAGTAGTTATGGCTCTGGTCAACATCTCTTGAAAACCACTGTAAGTTTTATCTTTATTGTAAAGACTATTGTTTTTGATTTTCAACACCTTCTCAGATAAAATAAACTCACATGAATCATAGCATTGCTTTTGATCCATCCTATTCTGGTGACTTTCTTACAGTTTCTATTAAAAGATAGAGACATTGCCATGTTAGAGAGTGAAGATTGGATATAAGCACAGCCAAGTGCTTCCTCTGCCATTCATCACACTGTAAAAAAAAATTGTTGCAGGGTTTGACTATTTACAACTTCCACTGATGCATGGTGAGTTGACAATATATAGTAGGTGGGCCAATTTTACAAATAGATGGATTGTAAGTTTATTATCTATCTGGTAGAAAGATACAATGAAAAATGTCTTGCTTGGTATAAGCAGATCAATTATTCTTAATAAGTGGAGGTCCATTGATGTTTAGGTTAGTGAACCCAAAAATCTCTGGTCTTGGGTCTTCCTGTTTTTATTATCATTATAGAATGGAGAGGACATTCATGGGTAACTGAATTGGTTTGTGTTTTTGGTTTGCACTTCTTCAATACTTCCACAAGACATTTATAAAAATTAAAGAAGCAAGAAATAATGAAAACTTTGTCAGAGCTAGTATAGATATATATTAGAATTGTAACAGCCAAATGAGATTCTACTTCATTCCCAGGGGAACAGTGCTTGGAAGGCACTATTTCTAATATTTTTTAGGTTTTTTTTTTTATATATAGTTTTTTATTTACATATTTCTAATATTTAACCTTTGGTTTCCATAGTTACTTAGAATCACTGAATCTTAAGGTTTAAAGGATCTGAGAGGTACAATCAACCAACTAGCCAATCAGTCAAACACAGAAATGTAATCTTATATAGAACATTCAGAATGAGAGAGAAGGCGTTCTTTATAATTTTGGCTCTATTCAGATAGTGTCTGTGTATTCAATTCTGGGTACTGAATTTTAGAAGGGGTATTGATAAGGAGAAATATATACAGTTTTGTGCAATGACAGTATCATTGCCAATGACATTTATCCAAGATGTGATTATTGTTCATTGAGAAGTACATCCACTGGAAGGTAATCAGAATGGTGTGGAAACACAATATCATGAAAGAATATGGTTGAAAGAACCAAGGTTATTTAATTCAATAAACATTTTTGCATGCTTATTACATATAGAGTATGTAATAAAGACTATATTATGCCAATTGCTAATTAGCTATAATATTTAACTAAGAAATGATTCTTCATCATCATAGCTAGCATTTATAAAGAACTTAAAGTCTGCAAAATGCTTTTTATACGTTATCACATTTGACTCTCATCAGAATCCTATTGGATATATACTCTTGATGCTCTATTTATCTTTATTTTGTGGGTGAAGAGACTGAGATTAAGTACATTCCATGAGTCACACAGCTAGTAAGTATCTAAAGCAGGATTTACCCCAGGTCTTCTTGATTCCAGACCCAGAATTTTATCCACTGTACCACCTATCCATAGTCCTTCAAAAGAAGAACCATATTTCTTCCCTCAAAGATACAGATATGGTAGGTACACAAAATGGGTAGGAATCAAATACTGTGTCAGGTCCCAACCACCAGAAAAAGTACTACTGTTACCCTGAAAAAAAAATAAGATTTAATATTATCTTTAAATATTTGAAGGACTGTAATATGGGACTAACTCTAAAAGTTAATGTAGGATTTTCTTTTTTTAAAAAATGCAGGAAAGATTTATTTTGATTAGACACATATTTTGATTAGACACACCTTTGAAATTCCAAGGCAGCATTTTATTTTCTATCCTGAAGCACAAGTCCCTTCCTTGATTTCCCCATTAAATGGATATTACAGAAGTTTAGTGAGAGATTTTCTTAATGAATTTACAGGAAGATAGAATTTCACTCATTTTAAGAACTTCCTAATAATTAGAGAATTCTAAAAATAAAATGGACAGTCATAGAAAGTAGTGAGTTTATTATCAAATGAAGGATGAAGAATCATTTGCCAGGGATGTTGTAAAAGGGCATTCTGTTTTGGGGCAGTAATGGAATCAATTAATTCAAGTACTTTCAAACTTCTGTTATGCTTTAATATTTGGAATACATCCTTAACTTTGTAGGTTAATGTCAAAGAGTACAATTGTTTGGAACTCTGCTCAGGTTAAGGAATTCAAGGCATAGTCAACTCCTTTTCCCAGATAGCAATTCTCATGATCTTTATTTAACAAGTGGTTAGTAAAAAGTATGATAAATTGAGAGCATCATTTACCTTTTCCAGCCATTAGTGCCCTCTCCCCCTTCATTATCTATATGAATCCTTTTCTTGAAAGTGATAAAGCTAAATAATGAGAAGTTGCAAGCATAAGGAATGGGACAAAAGACAGATTTTAATACAAAGAATATGGCAGAGTGCTAGTAAAGTCAAGAATTCCAATTAAGACACTTCCTGTGTTTTCCAAGAAAGTCACAACTTTTCTGGGACTGTTTTCTCATCTCCAAAACAAGAGATTTAGGCAAGCTGTTTTCTAAAGTATCTTCCATCTTCCAACTCTCTGTTTCTGTCTTTCTGTGTCTCTGTCTGTGTTTGAGTTTGTGTCTGTTTTTCTTTGTCTCTGCTTGTCTGTCTCTCTCTAACTCTGTTTCTCTCTGTCTTCCTGTCACTATCTGTCTCTGTATACATTCCTATAAATTGAGGATGTTGCTATTAACAATCACCACAAACTGGAAATCACTCCAGCAACAGAACGGTGACTGCAATCAATACATGTCCTAGGTCACATTGGCCATGCCTTGTTGTTCACCAGTTCATGAACTTCAATATTAAATTAAATGGGGAGATGGGAAGAAAAATAAAGGGAGAGAGGAAGAGAGAGACAGACAAGCAGAGACAAAGAGAGACAGAGAAAGAAAAAGAGTATATAAAATTGACAATGCAAAATAAATAACTTGTGCTATAGGAAAGATAATTTTTGACATAATGAATATGTCCATTTGTAAAAAAAAAAAAAAAGAAGAAAGAAAGAATAGTCACATTGAAAGCCATCTTTCATTGTGTTCCCAGATTGTGTGCTTCAGGGACTAGAAATATTCCTGCTAGTTCCTAATCCTAACTCTCTATCTTTGCATTCCCAATGGTACCTAGTATAGAGCCTTGTACTTAATAATTACTCAATAAGTATTTGGTGAATGAATGACTGAATTAATGAAATTTGAGAATTCAACATTTTGATCAGTGATTTGGAGGAGAGTATTGATGGTATACTTTCCAACACAACTGGGCAAGATAGTTGATACATTGAATGATAACAGATAGAAATATATCTTGACAGCCTAGAACAATAGCCATAACTAATAAGGTAAAATTTATTAGGCATAAAGCCCTGTAAGTGAGTTAAGAAAATCAGCTGCATAAATAAAAGTTGGGAAAGGTCTGATTATACTACAATTGCAATGTATTGCAAGATCAATATGAGTCAACAGTATGACATAACTGCTGGAAAAGCTTATGTAATCCCAAAATGCATTAAAAGACTTCAGAAAGGAGCCCAGCACAATTAGTACATGCCCTTTGGAGGATATAGGGGAGAACTGGAAACAGACTTAACAAACAATAAAAAGATATGTATAGGTTGTAATATTCATTGTTGGAGAGAGTACCCATCCATTTTCAGAAAGACTCAGTCAGTCAATAAGTATTTATTAACTGCCTGCTACATGCCAGGTGTAATGGTGAATGCTGGAGCTACAAAGAAAGGTAAGAGTCTCTGATTTCAAAGAATTCACAATCTAATGGGGGAGATAAAGATTCTGGTTTATTTTGTCTCAGACTGCATACAGACTATTATGCTCTGAGAGCCCCGCATTCTCAATTTAAAAAAAAAAATGTGCATTATGGAAGAAAGGGTAGAGGGGTGGAAGAGTGAAGAAACGTATTCTCTCACATTATTAGGGTATCCAAGTGGAAGACTACAAAATAACAAAGAAAAAGATAGAATAGTCATCATTTGCATGTCACTTTTGTCTGAATTGTTCAAAAGTGAAGGGAAGAACATAAAAACACACATAAACACAAAGAAATGGGTATAGAAATATATTCAATCTATTACAAAAAGAAAGAGAACAAAAAGGTAGAAGGAAGAATTCATCATATGTAAAGCTAACTTTAGAATATAGATCATGAAAAGAGGTTTTCAGAAGGAAAAAAATGAAAGTGCAAAAACCTTCAACTGGGGTCTGTATAAGGGGAAAGAAAGAAAGGTTGAGGGGAGAAGGTGGAAGCAGATTACATCAAGCATAGATCATGATGCACATTTGTTTATTACTATCCTTTTCTTCCTAGAGAAGTGGTTAGGGAAGAAGGGGATTGGAGCATTAGCCCTGAAGTCAGGAGGACTGGCCTCAGACACTTGAAACTTCCTAATTGTGTGATCCTGGGCAAGTCACTTAACCCATATTGTCTTAAAAAAAAAAAAAGTGGTTGGGAAGCAAAGAGAAGAAAAAGTATAAAACAGAAAAGAAGTAAATACATAAATAGCAGTTAAGTGGCAGAGAAATATGCTAAGCTGAAGTCAGGTAAACATGACCTCAGACACTTACTAGCTATGTGACATTGGATAAGTCCCATCACTAAGTTCGCCTCAGTTTCCTCACCTGTAAAATGAGCTGAAGAAGAAAATGGCAATCAACTCTAAAATCTTTGCCAAGAAATTGTCAAAATGGATAATGAAAAGTCAGACACAATTGAAAATTATGAAATAATACATATATAATTAAATATTATAACTATGAATATGAATGGAACAGAGTCACTCATAAAACAAAAAGAGGAGAGTAGAATGGTTTAGAAAGCAGAATCCAACAATATATTGTTTACAGGAAACAGATTTGGAGCATAAAAATGAATACACAGTTAAAATAAAGGGCAGGAACAAAATAAATTATATAAAATATCTAGTTCCACACTGCCCCCCTTTTCCTGTTTCCTTGCCCTCTTATTTATTTATAAATTTAAAAGACTTTTGCTCTCCTCTTGATGTGTATATTGTTCTCTTTAACCCTGATGTGATATGAGTGAGATTCCCTCTAAAAATTTCTCTCTCTTCCTCTCCCCTCCTTATCCCTTCACCTTTTTATTTCTTTCTAAATTTAGAACTTTAAACCCTAATAGATATATTATAGATATAGATATAGATATAGATATGTATGTATATACATATACATATACACACATATTCATTGTTTCCTCTTTAACTCATTCCCAATGAGAGTAGGGTTCCAGAACTACAAACCTTCATCCTTCATCAATGCATATTGATTTGAATTAAATATTAGCATAAAGACCATATAGCAATATCATAAATATCATAAATTATAATCAAGTGTAAATTTATTTTAAATAATAATTTAAAATTAATTATTTTAAATTTAATTCACTATTAAGAAAACTAGCAACATTGTTGACCAAGTAAATAAAAAAACAAATATCATATATATGATAATATCAATAGATGTATAAAATGCTTTGATAAAGCAATAGCACCTATTTCTGTTAAAAGGGGAAGAAAAGGAAGGAAGAGGTTGTGGAGCCAAACTGGCTAAGAAGGCACACACAACTTTCTAAGCTCCTCCCATACTCTCATTACCAATTTTTAAAATCAGTCTCAAAAATAGCGTTTGGTAAAATTCACAAAGATTGGAAGTACAACAACTAACCAGCCAAAGATAATCTGGAAGATCGCCAGAAAAGGTTTGTCCTCAGCAGCAGGAACAGACCAGTGCAGGCAGGGAAAGGACCGGTAGCAGGCAGCCTCCATGGTTGGAAGGTTTACAGAGAGCTCTCTGGCATAAGCTGGCTGCTTTGTTTTGATTGCGGAGTAGTGGACCAGCAGAGAATTTAAAGCCAAGGGTAAAGGATACTCTGAAGGACACCAGAGCCTAACAGGATCTGGCTGTGCCCACCCAGTACTGGAAGTGACTCAGCGCAGACCATAACACAGCTCTGCAGTGGCATTCTGCAGCAGGGGCTTTCAAATCCACACAGCAGGGGGCACAGCCTGGGGCAGCCTCTAATTTGCACAGTGTGGGGCTTGGTCTGGGGCAACAGAATTTCCCCAGCTTGACTAAGCTCCCCAGTTAGAGACATTTCTGATGTTTTGAGGATTTGGGCAACTGCTAACACCCAATGTGGGATTTTGCCTGGGGCAGTGACACTTTTGCTGCTCAACCTCTAGCTCCAGGGCAGTTTATAATCCGCACAGTGGGGTTCTTCACTGGGTACTTCCACAACTCATTCATGATACCCAAGTCACTTCCAGTGGGGAACTTTTTCCCAGAGCACTCCCGTACCTTACTCTTTGCAGCCCATTGGCAGGATAGCTACTGTCCATATACATATCCCTGCTCTGCAGAGGAAGCTGGTAACTTCCTTGCCCTGAAGGCAGACCTTAAAGGCTTTAAAAAAATATGAGTAAAAAAATCAAAAGGATTATTGATAGCTTCTATACAGAAAGAGAGCAGGTTTTCAATCCCAAGGAGACTAATACCAGGCAGTCTTCAGACAATACCCCAAAGGGAGATGTAACCTGGTCCCCATTACACAAGGCTCTCTTAGAAGAAACTATAAAAAATTTTAAAAGAGATCTAGAAGAAAAATGGGGAAAGGAAAGAGAAGCTATGCAAGAGAGCAACAACTTCCTGAAATGTGAATTAGAAAAGGTAAAGAACTCCCAGGAAGTGCAGGGAAACAGAATTTGTGAATTGGAAAAGATAAATTGCTCCCAAGAAAGTAGGATTTGTGAATTGGAAAAAGAAAATAACTCAGTAAAAAAAAAAAAAAAAAAAAATTAGTGAAATGGAAAAAATTTCCATAGAGAAAAAAAAAAAAAAACTCATTTAAAAACTCAATTGGACATATACAAAAAGAAGTTAAAAAAAAAAAAAGCTAATGAAGAAAATAACTCATTAAAAATCAGAACTGAACAAATAGAAATGAATGATTCATTGAGACATCAAGAATCATTCAAGCAAAACCAAAAAAAAAAAAATGAAAAACTAGAAAAAAATATTAAATATCAACTTGGAAAAGCAACAGACCTAGAAAATAGATCTAGGAGAGATAATCTGAGGATCATTGGACTTCCCAAAAATTATGATGAAAAAAAAAAAATAGCCTAGATACTATTTTATAGGAAATCATGAAAAAAAAACTGCCCAGATGTAATAGAATCAGAATCATGAAATAGAAAACAGGCATTGAAAGAATTCATTGAACATCTTCTAAAAAAAAAAACTCTAAAATAAAAACTCCAAGGAATATTGTGGCAAAATTTCAGAACTATCAAACAAAGGAAAAAATATTACAAGCAGCCAGAAAAAAACAATTCAAATAAGCAGGTGCCACAATAAGAACCACTCAAGATCTGGCTGCTTCCACATTAAAGGATCAAAGGGCCTGGAATTTGATATTCCAAAAGGCAAAAGAAGTTGGAATCCAACCAAGAATAAACTATCCATATAAGCTGAGCATTTTCTTCCATGGAAGAAGATGGACATTTAATGAAACATATGAATTCCATTTGTTTCTAAGGAAAAAACCAGATCTAAACAAAAAATTTGATCTCCAGCCACAGGACTCAAGAGAAGCAGAAAAAGTTAAAAAGAACTCTTGAGAACTGTATTTCTGTTGTAGATATACATAAAGAGTACATGTATAATTTGATTTTACTGAAATAACATAAAAAGGGAAGTAGAAATGGAAAGGGGATAGTGTCAGAAAAAGGGGAAAGGGGAGAGAAAAAGAGGGAAACTACATCCCACGAAGAGGCAAAGAAAACCTATCATATCTGAAAGAATTTAGAGAGGGGGGAGGAACATTGTGTGAATCTTACTCTCATCAGAGTTGGCTCAAAGAAAAAATAATTGACATATTTGTTTTACAGAGAAATTTCTCTCACCCATTAAAAAGTGGGAGAGGCAAAAAGAAAAGGAAAGGGTACAAGAAAGGGGAAGGGATTTAAAGGGGGAGGTAAAGAGCCTAAAGATGGAGAGCTGCATGATCCAAGTGGTGTCCATAAGTTTAATATTGGGAAAGAGGATAAGGGGGGGCAAGAAAAAGAAAAGCATAATCCAGGTATAGTAAGATGGCAGGAAATACAGAATTAGTAATTTTAACCATAAATGTGAATGGGATGAACTCTCCCATAAAGCAGAAGCAAATAGCAGACTGGATCCAAAGTCAGAACCTTACAATATATTGTTTACAGGAAACAAATTTAAAGCAGGGAGATACATACAGAATAAAGGCAAAAGGCTAGAGCAGAATCTATTATGCTTCAGGTGAAGTCAAAAAAGCAGGGGTAGCCATCCTTATCTTAGATCAAGCAAAAGCAAAAATTGATCTAATTAAAAGAGATAAGGAAGGAAACTATATCTTGCTAAAGGGTAGCATAGGCAATGAAGCAATGCCAATACTAAATATATATGGACCAAGTGGTATAGCATCTAACTTCCTAAAGGAGAAGTTAAGAGAGTTGCAAGAAGAAATAGACAGCAAAACTATAATAGTGGGAGATCTCAACCTTGCACTCTCAGAATAAATAGCTAAATCAAATCACAAAACATGTAAGAAAGAAATTAAGGAGGTAAATAGAATATTAGAAAAATTAGATATGATAGATCTTTGGAGAAAACTGAATGGTGACAGAATGGAGTATACTTTCTTCTCAGCAGTTCATGGAACCTATACAAAAATTGACCATGTATTAGGACATAAAGACCTCAAAATTAAATGCAGTAAAGCAGAAATAGTAAATGTTTTCTTTTCAGATCACAATGAAATAAAAACTACATTCAACAAAAAGTTAGGAGTAAATAGACCAAAAAGTAATTGGAAATTAAATAACCTCATCTTAAAGAATGATTGGGTGAAACAGAAAATTATAGACACAATTAATAGTTTCACTCAAGATAATGATAACAAGGAGACCACATACCAAAATTTGTGGGATGTGGCAAAAGCAGTAATAAAGGGGAATTTTATATCTTTAGAGGTTTACTTGAATAAAATAGAGAAAGAGAAGATCAATGAATTGGGCTTGCAACTTAAAAAGCTAGAAAAAGACCAAATTAAAAACCCCCAATCAAATACTAAACTTGAAATTCTAAAATTAAAAGGAGAAATTAATAATATTGAAAGTAAAAAAAAACTATTGAATTAATAAATAAAACTAAGAGTTGGTTTTATGGAAAAAAAACAATAAAATAGATAAACCTTTGGTAAATCTGAATAGAAAAAGGAAAGAGGAAAATCAAAATTTTAGTCTTAAAAATGAAAAAGGAGAACTTTCCAGCAATGAAGAGGAAATTAGAGCAATAATAAGGAGTTACTTTGCCCAACTTTATGCCAATAAATTTGATAACCTAAGTAAAATGGATGACTACCTCCAAAAATATAGGCTTCTCAGATTAACAGAGGAGGAAGTAAATTACTTAAATAGTCACATTTCAGAAAAAGAAATAGAACAAGCTATTAATCAACTCCCTAAGAAAAAATCCTCAGGACCAGATGGATTTACATGTGAATTTTACCAAACATTTAAAGAACAATTAGCCCCAATGCTATATAAACTACTTGAAAAAATAGGGAATGAAGGAGTCCTACCAAATTCCTTTTATGACATAGACATGGTACTGATACCTAAACCAGGTAGGTTGAAAACAGAGAAAGAAAATCTCCCTAATGAATATTGATGCTAAAATCTTAAATAAGATATTAGCAAAAAGACTACAGAAAATCATCCCCAGGATAGTACACCATGATCAAGTAGGATTTATACCAGGAATCCAGGGCTGGTTCAATATTAGGAAAACTATTAGTATAATTGACCATATCAATAATCAAATTAACAAAAACCATATGATCATCTCAATAGATGCAGAAAAAGCATTTGATAAAATCCAACATCCATTCCTATTAAAAACACTTGAGAGTATAGGAATAAATGGACTTTTCCTTAAAATAATCAGTAGCATCTATTTAAAACTATCAGTAAGCGTCATATGTAATGGGGATAAATTGGAACCATTCCCAATAAGATCAAGAGTGAAACAAGGTTGCTCACTATCACCATTACTGTTCAATATTGTATTAGAAATGCTAGCTTTGGCAATAAGAGTTGAGAAAGAGATTAAAGGAATTAGAATAGGTAATGAGGAAACCAAATTATCACTCTTTGCTGATGATATGATGGTATACTTAGAGAACCCCAAAGATTCTACTAAAAAGCTATTAGAAATATCCACACTTTTAGCAAAGTTGCAGGATACAAAATAAACCCACATAAGTCATCAGTATTCTTATATATCACTAACAAAATCCACCAGTTTGAGTTACAAAGAGAAATTCCATTTAAAGTAACTACTAATAGTATAAAATATTTAGGAATCTATCTGCCAAGGGAAAATCAGAAACTATATGAGCAAAACTGCAAAACACTTTCCACACAAATAAAGTCAGATCTAATGAATTGAAAAAATATTAAATGCTCTTGGATAGGGAGAGCAAATATAATGAAGATGACAATACTACCTAAACTAATCTATTTATTTAGTGCTATACCAGTCAGACTCCCAAAACAAACTATTTTAATGATCTAGAAAAAATAACAACAAAGTTCATATGGGAAAACAAAAGGTCAAGAATTTCAATGGAATTAATGAAAAAAAAAATCAAATGAAGGTGGCCTAGCTGTACCAGATCTAAAATTATATTATAAAGCAGCGGTTACTAAAACCATCTGGTATTGGCTAAGAAATAGACTAGTTGATCAGTGGAATAAGTTAGGTTCAAAGGACAAAATAGTCAATAACTAAATAATCTAGTCTTTGACAAACCCAAAAAGATATAAAAACTCACTGTTTGACAAAAATTGCTGGGGAAATTGGAAATTAATATGGCAGAAATTAGTGATTGACCTATACTTAACACTGTACACCAAGATAAGGTCAAAATGGGTTCATGACCTAGGCATAAAGAATGAGATTATAAATAAATTAGAAGAACATAGGATAATTTACCTCTCAGACCTGTGGAAGAGGAAGGAGTTTATGACCAAAGAGGAACTTGAGATCATTATTTTTCACAAAATAGAAAATTTTGATTCTATCAAATTGAAAAGGTTTTGTACAAAGAAAACTAATGCAGATAAGATTAGAAGGGAAGCAATAAACTGGGAAAACATTTTTACAATCAAAGGTTCTGATAAAGGCCTCATTTCCAAAATATATAGAGAATTGACTCTAATTTATAAGAAATCAAGCCATTCTCCAGTTGATAAATGGTCAAAGGATATGAACAGACAATTCTCAGATGAAAAAATTGAAACTATTTCTTGCCATATGAAAAGATACTCCAAGTCATTATTAATCAGAGAAATGCAAATTAAGACAACTCTGAGATACCATTACACACCTATCAATTGGTTAGAATGACAGGGAAAGATAATGTGGAATAGTGGAGGGAATGTGGGAAAACTGGGACACTGATACATTGTTGGTGGAGTTGTGAATACATCCAGCCATTCTGGAGAATGATTTGTAACTATCAAAAAAGTTATTAAACTGTGCATACCCTTTGATCCAGCAGTGTTACTACTGGTATTATATCCCAAAGAAATTTTAAAGAAGGGAAAGGAACCTGTATGTGCAAGAATGTTTGTGGCAGCCCTTTTTGTAGTGGCCAGAAACTGGAAATTGAGTGATTGTCCATCAATTGGAGAATGGCTGAATAAATTATGGTATATAAATAGTATGGAATATTATTGTTCTGTAATAAATGACCAGCAGAATGATTTCAGAAAGGCCTGGAGAAACTTACATGCTCTGTGAAATGAGCTGGACCAGGAGATCATTATATACTACAACAACAATACTATATGATGATCAATTCTGATGGACATGGTCATCTCCAGCAATGAGACGAACCAAATCAGTCCCGATAGAGCAGTAATGAATTGAACCAGCTACACCCAGTGAAAGAACTCTGTGAGATGATTATGAACCACTACATACAATTTCTAATCCCTCTATTTTTGTCCACCTGCATTTTTGATTTCCTTCACAGGCTAATTGTACACTGTTTCAAAGTTCGATTCTTTTTGTATAGCAAAATAACTATGTGGAAATATATACATATATTGTATTTAACTTTTACTCTAACATATTTAACATGTATTGGTCAACTGTTAGGATTCTTACAAGGTGCTAAGTCAGTTGTCTAATTTTAGCATGATGCTTAGTAGTTCTCTGGTTCACTAATGTGCTTAGTACTTGTTAGATTTCTGCAAGAGTTCACACCTTTCACACCTTTAAAAGAGCATATAAAAGGACAATCCCACCAGAGCTCCAGGAGATTCAGAGCCAGGATCAGTGTGAGATTCACAAGTCCAGGAGATTCACAAGTCAGAAGGACAAGTCCACTAAAGGACAAGCCTACTAAAGGAGGAACCCATGAGAGGAGGAGTCCACTCTCAGAGGCAAGACAGATTCATTTCAATTTCCATCTTTGTGCTGGCTAGAACCAAGGAGAGAGATAGGTGTCTAAGAAAGCTAACGAGGCTATTTTGGAAGAGACAATAAAGGTCCTGGACTTTAACAGCTAGTTGCATTTGAGGTGATCCCAGAGGACCTGGGTTCAAATCTAATCTCATATGCTTAACACTTCCTAGCTGTGTGACCCTGGGCAAGTAACTTAAACTCGATTGCCTCAGCAAAATAAATAAATCAAAACAGGGAGGGAAAATCCTTTGCAATAAATAGGTGTAGTCAAACAAATCTAGGCAGTGGCAATTGTATGATTCTTCCTACACCTTAAATCGATCCTTTCTTTGTGAGAAAATGAATGACAAACTTCATTAAATGGTCCTTATTTTGATCATAATTTTAAAGTCTGATAGATTTTTTCTTTACAATATCATTGTCATCATATAAATTATTTTCCTAGTTCTGTTCCATTCATTCTGCATCACTTTATACTACCTAGGATTCTCAGACAAAATTTTTTTTTAATTCAATAATATTCCATGGCATGCATATGTATGAAAATGAAGAGATTTTACAAATGATTCCTAAAATATTTTACAGTTCAAAACCTTATGCTCCCCATAGGCTACTCAATCATTTCACATCTTTGAGATTCTATTTCCTAATCTTTAAAATAGGAAAAATAATACTTGATCTCTGTCTTACGGGGCCATTATAAGGAAATTTATTTGTTAATTGTCAGGTATTTTATAAAATTAAGCCACTCTTGTTATTGTTGCTGATAGAATGCCAGGTCTAGAATCAGAAAGAATAGAATCTAGCCATATTCTCCTGAGTAAGTTATTTAATCTCTCTTTGCCTTAGTTTCTTCATCTGTAAAATGGCGATAATAGTCCTTGGTTCCCAAGGGTTGTTGTGAGGAAGATAATATTTGTAAAGCACTTGGCATAGTGCCTGACACTGAGTAGGTATTATACAAATATTAGTTATTATTATTATTATATATTAATGCCTCTCCTAAATTAAATGTCACTTCTTCTTTGAAGTTTACCCAATTTCCCCCTTAGCTAGATAAAACTTTCCACCTTTGGAAATCTCATTGTATCTTTTGCATAGATCAATAATTCATTTGTTATTGATATTATGCATTACAGTTATTTGTTCAAATTGGAAAATACCATAGGTTTTATATATTCCAACCTCCTTATTCTACGAGGAAATAGAAATTAAGTGAATTACTTAAAATCACAGTCAATAAGCAAAGAATGAATGAGTGAGAATGAATGAATGAATGAATGAATGAATGAATGAGTGGTGGGTTGATTATTGTGCTTTGTTCTCAGAGAAGACCAAAATGACATCATTATGTTAGAGTCGAGTTATGGCATGTCTGATTGTGACTGATCAGACAATACAAGCTCAGAAGGCACAGGTTGGACACTGGTAGTCCATATGGACATATATGGCTGGACTAACTTTGCACATCTGGCATTTCTTTTAACTAATTCAATTCTGCTTTGCTCATCAAACCCAGCACCTTCTCTACCTCTCTGATTATAGAAGAGCTTATATATTTTCATGATCACACATTAATAATCATCTTAATTAGCTCCCTTGTACTTTATGTGTTAATTTTTATACTCACAACAAAATTAACCCATACTAGCACCATAGACGTCCAAGAAGTTGAACCATTTGAACAATTATACCTGCAGTTATTCCTGTCTTAATTGCTCTCCCCTCCCTTTGCATCCTTTATATAATAGATGAAATCTTTAATCCCTTACAGTCAAAGCTATAGACCATCAGTACCACTGTACTTCTTTGATGAGGGCAAACCATGCTAGGTGATCCTGTGCCAGTGTCTCCTGTGTCATACCACTGATTCTAAAGTTCTTAGGAGATATTATAAGAGTGCCCTTGTATCATTTTTTCTGACCACCTTGTGAACTCTCCATAAAATAATTGTTTTGGCAAGCGTATTTTTGGCATTCAAACAATCAGGTTGGCCCAATAGAGTTGTGCTCTCTGCAGTAGAGTTGGATTGCTTAGCAGTTTAGGACCTCAGTGACTGGTACCTTATACTGTCAGGTAATCTTCAGAATTTTCCTAAGATAATTCAAATGGAAGCAATTCAGACAGGTATACTGTCCAGATTTCACAGATGTACAACAATGAGATGAGCACAATAGCTATGTAGACTTTCAGTCTGTTAGTCAGTCTAGTATCTTTCTTCTCCCAGACTTTCCTTCGGAGCCTCCCAAACACTGAGCTAGCTCTGCCAATGAGTGTATCAATTTCATTATCAATGTGGACATCCCTGGAAAGCATACTGCCAAAGTAAGAGAACTTATCCATAGCATTCAAAACTTCACCATTTACTATAATTGTTGGTTCCACATATGGATAGTGTGGTACTGGATGATGGAAAACCTGTGGGGTTTTTTGAGTTGATTATTATGCTAAAATTAACACAAGCAGCAGAAAATTGATCCATTTTTAGCTGCATCTCAGCTTTGGAGGCTGCAATGAGTGCACAATCATCTGCAAACAAAAAATATTGCATCATAACTCCTTCTACTTTAGTTTTGATCTGTGGCCTTTTCAAGTTAAGAATTTACCATCAGTGAGGTAGTTTCCTTTGATTCCATGTTTGTTCTCATTGAAGGCATTTAACAACATGGCTGAAGACATCATGGTATAAAGCATGGGAGCAAGCACACAGCCTTGTTGCACTCCATTGGTGACTGGGAAAGCTCGAGAGCATTACCCATTGTTCAGAACCTGGGCAAGCATGTAATTGTGAAATCGAGGTCCTGTACTGAAGAACTTCTCTGGGCAATTGAATTTTGACCTAATTTTCCATAAGCCCCTATAACTTACAGTATCACAGACCTTTGTCAGATGTACAAATGTTATGTACAGACTTCTAGTCTGTTCCTGGCATTTTTCCTGAAGTTGTTGGGCAGTAAACACCATATCAACTGTTCCTCAGCTTCTTCAGAAATCACACTGGCTCTCATGCAGATGACCTTTTTCTAGCATCTATTAAAAAAAATGCTGTAGTAATTAAGAAAGAGATCCCCCATGATTATCACAAGACAATCTATTCCCTTTATCTTTATAAAGATGGACAACAGAGTCATCCTTGAACTTCTAGAGCATAATTTTCTCTTGCCATTAATCTGTAAAATTTCAGTCAGCTTTTCTATGGTCCATGGACCCCACCACCTTGTAAATCTCAGCTGGAATAGAATCAGCACCTGGTGCTTTAACATACAAAAGTAGCCTTAATGGCATCCAAAATCTCTACTTCAATTGGAACTTCAGCTAACTAGTGATTGATTTTAACTTGGTCAATAGCTTCACCACTGATTGATGATAGTCTCTTGAGAACACTATGGAAATGTTCAGTCCATCTCTCTAGTCATGTCCTTATCACTAATCAGCATGCACCATCATCACTGAGTAGTTGAGACTGACCCTAAAGCTTTGGCCCATAAGTAGCTTTCAGTGCATCATAAAAATGCATTGGAGTGTTGCTATCAGCATAAAACTGAATTTTTCTGCTTTTTTACTGAGCCAAGAATCCTGCATCTCTCTAAGTTTTGATTATACTTTACTTTTGAAGAAATTGAATGCTACCTTCTTAAAGATGGATGAACTATCCTGCTGGTACACCCTGTGGAGTTCTCATTTTTTATTTGACAGCTTCTGAATTTCCCCTTCATTCTTATCAAACCAGTCTTGATGTTTGTGCGTGTTCTGACCCAGATGAGCAAATGCAATACCATATACCAGTTCTCTGAAAGCTGTCCACTCCTTTTCTGTTCCACTGTTGCCAACTGTGTATATTGGCTCAACTTACTCTCCAAGTTAAGCACTCCTGTCCCAGAGTTCTTGTGGGGAAGGAAAGGGAGAAGAGACCCAGTAAGACTTTTTTAGTCGGGGTAATTAAATGGGCCAACACATCAAAGGGCCGAGCCAAAAGACTAAAATGCCTGTTCTGATTATAGTCCTCTTCTCCGTTTGAAAGTTTGCCTCTATTTATAATATCTATATCTCTATTTTATACAGAAAAAAAAAAACTGAGGCAGACAATGGTTAAGTGGTTTGCCTAAGTAGTAAGTATCAGGTCAAAGTCCCAGACCTCTATCCACTTTGTCACCCAGCCACCTTGTCTCAATAAATTCCAACATTCCTAATACTTCTAGGATACGAATTAAATTGTACTTGCCAATTAAATCCCATCGCAAACCTGCCCTGAACCTACTTTTCCAATCTTAGTGTGCCTTATTGTCTCTCATGTACCCATACACAGCACTTCATCACTCAAGATCACTCCTTTGCACTGGCTGTTTAGCATGCCTGGGATGCATCTCCTAGAATTCCCCAGTTTCCTTCAATGCACTCAAGCTCCTTCTCCTACCTGAGGTCTTTTCTGATTCCTTCTCTCACCTTGGATCTATTTTTTATATACCCAAATGTGTCTCTATGGTCTCCCCCAAAAGTACACAAGCTCCCTGAAGGTAGGAATGTTTCTTTTTTTATCTGGGTGTTCTCAGAACCTACTACAGTGCAAGAACACCAGAAGTAAATGTTGTTGTTCATTGACTGATTCTTAAATCCCTTCCCCTCTCTGCACCTCAGTTTCCTCAGCTGTAAAATGAGAGGACTGCACAAGATTTTTTCCCTAAGATTTCTTTCAAATCTAAATCCTACAGTCCTCCTTCACTATCCCCAGAAACCTGGACATGAAGAAAACATTGTCAGAGACCATGAAGTCTCTAAAGAAGACCTGTCCATATGCTTTATTGATTTTCATAGGGAATGTGCTGCGCTGAGAATACATTTTCATCTTTTCTGCAAAATCCCCAGTTCTGGACAATACTGTAGGAATTTCTGCCACAAGGACATGGGCAGAAATCATCTGCCACACCTCTAGCAAATCTGGCTCCTGCCTTTCCATTTCACAAAGATGGAGACTACGGCTGCCCTCTTGTGGTCCCAGGCTTCCATAGCACATCCTATCCCTTGCAAATCTGGCTATAATATCAGCCTAAAATACAGTAGTTTCAGTGACTGTGAATAAAAATCTGACCCCAGAAGTAGAAAGAGGCAAGAACAACTTAAATCCTATTTTATTTTATTTTTTCCTTTGAAAGAGATTATCTGTCCATGAAGAGCAGAGAAGGATAAGAAGATGGAAAGGAAAGGTTATCTTCTGTTTTATTTTACTGACTTCCTTTGAAAATCTGAGAGAGAACAATCAAGAATATAGTTTTTGTGTAGCTTAAAGAGCATTGGACACAAACTTAAGTGACCTGGGTTCAAATGCAAGCAACAATATTTACTACTTCTGTGAATTTTGTTTCTACGGATCTGTTTCCTCATCTCCAAAAAGAGAATGATATTAGTAATATCCTCCTGCACAAGAATTCGCAGGGATGTAACAAAGATTAAATAAGATGTGTCTTTAAAATGTGCCTTTTATTGTTATTACCAGCCATTCACACACTTTTAACATTTACACTAGACCCCAATGTTACCAAACAGTAATGTGCAAAAATTTTGAAAAATGGCATTATTATTCTTGGAGTCAAGATGATGATAGTGTAGTCTCTATCTGAGGTCATCTCCCTAGCACCCCAAGATTCATTGCTCTTCTGGGAGAGCCTAAGCCTTCAGGTTACTAATGTAAGGTTGAATGCCAGTGTGGGGCCCTGGAGTGAAACAGAACTCAATGGAATAGGGTGCAGAAGGTCCCTCTAGTAACCCTAAGTTTGTTTCCCTGTAAAGGGGAGTCTGAGACATAGGATAGTGCTTTGAGCCTGGAAGACTGGGATATAGTATAAAAATAAGACTCACACTTGTATGTTATTGTATATTTTATCTTGTGTTTAAGGGGCTAATGTAGGGAGAATACCTCTTCAGGGATATGTTGAACCAAAGGCCCTCAAATCTTTTTTCAACTTTGAGATTTTGCAACTTGTTAGCTATGAGTATTGCAGCTGAGAGTGATTTTTGTCCAGTTATGGACTGGATGAAGGGTTCTTTGGAGTCTGTTCTAACTTTGGGCTTCTATGATTCTCTGAGAATCAGCAATTACTGCCCCTGAAAAAAGGACAGTGTTTCACTGAACTGTACAAAACTTGCTTCTGCCTGAAAATCCTAATGGATAAATAGTTAAAGAAGCAAATCCAAAACAATTCTTTCAAATCTCACAGAGCTAGAATTCAAAAATCCACATCTGCCAGTAATCCCTGGGTGTCTTGTCAAAAGGATGCTTTCTTCCTTTAAGGCTCTAATGCATTGCAAGAAATTTTCCTTTTCCAGGAGCCAAGTTGCTATTGTATATGATTAAAAACCAACTACAACAAACAAGAACAACAACAATGGAGATGGTGGTGATGGTGGTAGTAGTAGCAGTAGTGGTAGTAGCAGCAGCAGCAGTAGCAATAGTAGTAGTAGCAGTAGCAATTGTACTAGCAGTAGAAGTAGTAGGACTAGTAGTAATAATAGTAGTAGTAGTATTAGTAGCAATTTTACTAACAGTAGCAGCAGAAGTAGTAGTAGTAGAACTAGTAGTAATAGTAGTAGTAGTAGTAGCAGTTGTACTAGCAGTAGCAGTAATAATAGTAGTAGCAGTAATAATAGTAGTAGCAGTGGCAATTGTACTAGCAGTAGCAGTAGTAGTAGGACTAATAAGAAAGAGTAGTAGGACTAGTAGTAATAGTAGTAGTAGTAGTAGCAGCAGCAATAGCAATAGTACTAGTAGGAGGAGGAGGAGTAGAACTAATAAGAAAGAGTAGTAGGACTAGTAGTAATAGTAGTAGTAGTAGTGGTATAGCAATAGTAATAGTACTAGTAGGAGGAGGAGGAGGAGGACGAGTAAGAAAGAGTAGTAGGTGTAGTAGTAATAGTAGCAGTAACAGTAGTAGTAGTAGTAGCAGCAGCAGCAGCAGCAACAGCAGTAGTGGTAGTAATAATAGTAGTAGTAGTAGTGGTGGTAGTAGTAGTAGTAAAACACAGATTTCAAAAGTAAAATAAGTCAAATGCATGTGACAAATAACTGCCCAAAGTGGGGTTTTAATAATATATGAATTATATCTATGAAGGCTATCATGTATCTTTTGCCTTCTCAATGAGCAGCAAAGATAGTGCAAAGAAGGGGAAAAATTGGAATTGAAAATAAAAATTAATTTAAAAATATATGAGTTTTTTTTTCAATTTTTACATAGGTAATATTTTGTACTGTGTATGAAGTTGGGAACTATGACTTACAGTTACATTTAGGACCCAATATTTCCCAGCTAAATAATGAGTTATTAATGCTGGAAAATAATGTCTATTTTCAAAGTTCTACTCCAATATAATAATCCTTCAATATTATTAGGGAATCATGTAATCTCTAAAGTTCTTTCTAAATTCAAATTTTATAATTGTAAGAGAATTTGGATTCTGAGGCTAAAATTCGGTTATCCAATTCCCCAGCGTGCACTTGTGGATTGTTTTTGTTTGTTTATTTTTATATACATTTGCAATTGTGTAAGTAAAAACATAATATTGGTGCATTGTGCCCTAATGGTTGTGTTCTGTTCCAGGGAAGACCATAGGTGTGATACATTCACAATTTGTGATCCTACTATCCAGGAATCCAGAAGACAGCAATAGTGATGTAACAGACGTCAAGAGCAGAACAGCATCTTGATTTAGTTCAAGTTTCTAACAATTTGAAACCTACAAAAAATAATCAGGGAAGAAATCCAAGAACAAAGTGGAACCTGCATTTCTATCTTTCTGAACTAGCAGATTTTCCCAACTGACAGATGCCTGGGCCAGCAGCAGCAGTTTACTGCTCAGACCCAAACCAGGGACAGGGATTTAGAAAGCTCAGACAAGTCAGGTCACAGTCAGACTATGCTCTGAGGATACCCTGAAATCCTGGAACAACCCAAGATTCAATACCCCAAGAAAGCAAAAACAAGCCCAAACCAGACCTTTCCTCCAGAAGTGTCTAGAATCCAGAACTAACTTAAAATCTGAAGGGGGGGAGTAGAAGGAGAGAGGGAGAGAAAGAAGGAGAGAGGGAGGAACAAAAAAGGGAAAAGAGAGAGAGAATGAGGGGGAAAGGAAGGGGAAAAGAGAGAGGAAAGGAAAGAGAGGAGACAAGGAGAGGGGGAAGAGAGAGGGGGAGAGAATTGTATGTGTGTGTGTTGAGAGAGAGAGAGAGAGAAAGAGAGAGAGACAGAGAGAGAGAGAGAGAGAGAGAGAGAGAGAGAGAGAGAGAGAGAGAGACAGAGAGAGAGAGAGAGAGACAGAGAGAGAGAGAGACAGAGAGAGAGAGAGAGAGACAGAGAGACAGAGAGAGACAGAGAGAGACAGAGAGAGAGACAGAGAGAGAGAGACAGAGAGAGACAGAGAGAGACAGAGAGAGAGAGACAGAGAGAGAGAGAGAGACAGAGAGAGAGAGAGGAGACAAAGAGAGGAGACAGAAAGAGAGAGAGAGAGAGAGAGAGAGAGAGAGAGAGAGAGAGAGAGAGAGAGAGAGAGAACGAACAGAAATACATTTCACTCAAGAGGAAAATAGAAGGAAAAATAGAGAATAAAGAATTAGAGGAAGGGTAGAATAAAGGAGAGATTGTTCCTAAGCAAAACAAACTCTAAGATTGTACAAAAATATTTATAGCTCCTTTTGAAGTGGCAAAAAAATAGAAATCTAAAGGATGGCACATCAATTAAGAAATGACTGAAGAAGTTATGCAATATAAATGTGATAGAATACTATTATACTATAAGAAAGGATGAAGGATATATTTTCAGAGCAATGTGGGAAGACTTATATGAACTGATGCAGACTGAAGTGAACAGAACCAAGAAAATAATTTTTACATGGACAACATTACAATAAAAACAAACAACTTTGAAAGATTTAGAAACTTGGATCCATGTGATGATCACTCGCGATTCCAGAGAACTAATGATGGTGATGGGATATAGCTTCTAGGGGAAATGTAGCAATAATCCTAAAACCACCGGGCCTTAGGAGTGATGTAATTAAAAATGATATAGTTCTTCCTTTAGCTTCTAGGGGAGATGTAGCAGTAACTCTAAGGTTCCCTGGATTTGGGAGTGCTGCAGTTCCACAAACACTGCTGACAGTCAGACAATAATCTGTTGGTCAGTGATAACAAATTTTCTGAGACAATAATGAGATACATACCAGAGCGCTCCTCAACTCCACCCTCTAAGCCATACAATTACCATATCAGTGACACAAAGTGCCTGTTCTCTCTTGCTTTTTCCTATAAATTTATCTTCTTGCTCCTGATTCTTTGGTAAACTCTTTTGGAACTTAGCTTGCTTTAAGTGGTGTTACAATTATAATAAACTTTGTCCCTTGACTTGAAAATGGGTCCAAGCCTACAAATTCTTTTGAGACACCTTGCGACACGAATCTGGAACCCCAACCTTTTTAGGGTCTTGTTTGAACCTCAACACTGACACATGTACTCACATATTCAATCTTGAATGAAGGATTCAAAGTGAAGGATGATATATTTTTCAGACATGGTAAATATGAAAATTTATTTTGCTTGACTACACAAGTACAGGTTTATAACAGAGGTGTTTCATGTTGAAAGAGAAAGAAAGAAAGAGGAAAGGAGGGAAGAGAAAGGACAAGAATAGATTGTTCCAATTAAAAATAATTTTATTTTAAAAATTGAGGAAAGAGATGATAATTCAAGATTCTTTACATGCACATAATGTAAACACACACTCATATCGACCTCAGTTTCAGACACAAAGGCTTTGTCTATGTAGGTAGCTTCATGAAAGAACCTAGGATCATGAAGGTATGTTCTACAATTGAATGTCTTCCCAAGTGCACCTAACTATGGTGGTAACCAGGTGGTATATAGTACATTGAATGTTGGGCCTATAGTCAGAACACTTAAGTTTAAATCCCATCTCAGACACTTACTAACTTAAGCTCTGTTCCACTTCCCCCACCATAAGATGAGACTAATAATGGGACATTACTCTCAGGGTTGTGGATCAACTAAGCTAGTGTTTGTAAAGCAAAATACCTGGCATGTAGTAGACATTATTTAAATACTAGCTATCCTTGCTGTATTATCATTATTTTGGAACATTTCAAATGTAAATTAAGGATTTTGTAAAATTTGCCTACAATCTTTTAGAGGCATATAAAACTTTATGTCTGTGTATTTGCATATGCATATCTGTATGTATATATGTTTATTTATTTCTATATGCAAAGTTACAATAATCAAAGGAAACATGTTTGAAGTAAGTAATGTTTGAATAAAACAAAAACTGGACCAGGTCCAAATAATACCTCCTTAGAGAAAAGAATGCTAAAAGCTAGCATTTATATTGCATCCACTATGTGCCAAACACCATGAGAGATGCTATTTTTATCTTCATTTTCCAGTGGAGGAAACTGAGGTTAAGGGAAATGCTCAGGGTCACACTAGTTCTGTGACTCAAGTATTTCTAAGTTTTAGATCAAATAATCAACAGCACTACTAGCTGCTCTTTATATGAAGGTCTATGTGGATTTTAAAATATACTGTCTATCCCATCATATTCACAAGCCACAATCTGAACATAGCTTCCAAATGGATAGCTCAAGGATAAAATCAAAGGAGGGATATCCTCTTAGCAAATGTTAAGGGACCCTAACAAAATTGTGCTGAGGAATGGAAGAGATTTCTTTATTGGATTATTAATCACCATTCTCTGGTGTCTAAAATTGTAACAGCTGGGCTGCAGTGTGAACATTCCTATATGTATTGTGTGTGTGTGTGTGTGTGTGTGTGTGTGTGTGTGTGTGTGTGTGTGTTTGGGAGGTGGAAGCTGCAGAGAATAAGCAGGCTTTCCATTATCCAATTAAATTCTGCCAACTCTGGTCTATTTTAATTAATTTACCATTTGGAAAATGGATCTCAAATTTGAAATATTTTCTTCTTTTACTATCAGTTAAAACAGCACTTACATCAAAGTGCCAAATGCCTTCATCAACATGGACACTGTCTTCAGATTAGTTAGAGAAAGTCTGTCTTCTGTTAATTCATATAAACATTTTTAGTTCCTAATTAATTCTGATAGTTCCATTCTGGGCTTTTTTTTTTTTTTTGATTAGTCGAGTTCTTACTGGCATAGGCAATAGTCAAGTGTTGCTAAAGTGCCCCCAATTTAATAGCACCTCATCAAGGCTGATAGAAGGTGAGAAATTATCTTTTAAAGTGTCACCTGAAGGCTGTTAACACCCCCATCAGGTGCTAAGTTCATATTTAATGGGCTTAAGCCAAGAACTCTGCACTTCTGTGATTGCCCTCAGCAAAATCAGAGGTTCAGTGTAGGCAAAGTTTGTTATCTCCTTTCACCGCTCCAGCTTTTAAAAAAGTGATTTCCTCATTTTCTATAAGATGAAATACAACCTCTTTATTTTGGTCTGACCCATCTTTCTATTTCACATTATTTCTCTTTGCATATTCTACACTTCAGCCAAGCTAGACCAAACTATCAAGTTGTTCAAACTGTTAGTTTAATCAAACAAATCAAGAAGGATTTAAGTACCTACTCTGTGCTCAGCCAACTCCCCACCTCTGCACGTTTATACAATTCATTCTCCCTTTTGGAATATATTCCTTCTTCACTTCTGCTTATTGAAATCATTCTCTCTCTTTCTAGTCCAGTAAAGATATTATCTCCATGAAGCTTTCTTTGAGCCTCCTTTACTCAACCTTTTAGTATTCGGATTTTTCAATGGCAATTTGTCTGGATCTTTCTTTTGAAATCATATTCGTCATTCTATTTATGTACTTGTCATATATCCCAATAGGCTGTACAATCACCGAATGATAAACTATTATTTTCATATTTTATCCCCAGGTTGCCATGAGCCTAATTATCACTTTATGAACCAATATTAGTTACAGAGGGTAAGGAGTGAGATAGAAAAATTCTATAAGGAATTTGATCAGACCTTTAAAATTAAGTCAACATATGTTTCAATACTTATTGATAGCAATACAAAAGTGGACATAGGGAAGGATCTTGACAAGTATATTAGAAAATATATTTTGGGAATAAAAAATGAGAGAAGCCAAAATCTTGTAGTCTATCTAGAAGTCTCATGCTGTGTATCGTGAACTCTTCCTTTAAGAAGGGAGTCTGGTATACAGAGTGACAGCACATTTCATCATCTAGTTTTGTTGTGCCAGCTCTTCAATGTTCACCTATGGGCCACTTCCGAAAGGAAGTCTCTCTTAAAGCCCCAGTACAACTCACTATGTCTCCAAATTAAAAATATATATATATATATTGTATTTATTTATTTAAATATTGCATTCCCTTTCTAGAATGAAAGTCCTTGAGGGAAGATATTGTTTTGGTTTGACTTTTGTATATCAGATATCTAGCACAATACCTAACAGGGAGAACAAAATCAATACTTTATTAATATTTCTTGAATTATGTGGTGATACAAGAAAATTCCAATAGATTTGGGATGGAAAATGCTATCTACAATCAGTGAAAGAACTATGGAGACTGAATATGGATCAAAGCATATTTGCATCTTTTGGTTTGTTTTTCTTTCTCATTTTTTTCCCTTTTGGTCTTATTTTTCTTATACAACATACAAACATGGAAATATGTAGAATTTAGCCTATTTTAGATTGCTTGGTGTCTTGAGGAGGGGAAAGATAAGAGAGGGATGGAGAAAATTTTGGAATACAAAGTCTTACAAAAATGAATATTGAAAATTATCTTTATATATAATTGGAAAAATAAAATATCATTGAAAACTTTTAAAATTTGTATTAGTTGAGTTGATAATAATCATAATTCAGATATGAATGTGTCTTCTAGTTCAGATAAAGAAAAGGAAGTAAGAAAACCTAAATATTCTTTTTTATTTGGCTTCTTGGCTTCTAATCACATTGCTTCATTGGCATGTAATATCCTATTATACCAGAAGTCATCCTATTCTTTGAAAATATAGGATAGTAGAAAAATACTGAGTTTAACCCAGAATTGAAGAACTGGATTTAAATTGAAAGGGAAAGATGTAGATGTGTATCTGAAATATGCCTCTTACAAATTGTGAGACTTGGCCAAAGTAGCTTAACTTTCTGATTCATAGTCTTAATCTGTGCAATAGGGACAAAAATACTTGCAAGACCTACTTGAATTTTATGGAAAAGGATCTTGTAAACTGTCAAGCACTATAAAAATAAGTGTTGCTGGTGATGATGATGATGATGATGATGATGATGATGATGATGATGATGATAATGATGATGATGATGACGACGACAATTCTTTAGGGGTCAGGAGAATACATGCTTACTGTAGCTTTCCAATAGTGTTATTAGTATGCAGTCTTACTCTTAGACTCTTAGACAACTTACTACCATACAGCCCGATTCCCACATAATAATGACCTTCTAGGGGCAGCTAGATGTTACAGTGGATAGAGTACTGGGAGGATCTCAGTTCAAATCTTACCTCAGACATTTATTAGTTATGATCCTGGGCAAATGACTCTATTTCCACATAAGTTTAAAAAAAAGACTAATAATAGCACCTACCTCCCAAGGTTGTGGTGGGGATCAAATGAGATAATAATAGTAAAATATTTAGCAGAATGCCTAGCAAATAGTTATTAGTATTATTATCTATTATTAATGCAGAATTAGGCATAAAAAGACAGCATTTATTAAATACTTTTGGTCACACATTCCTATTAAACATTTATGAACATGAACACACATATATGTACATCTATGTGCATGTACGTTTACTTATAAATGACATTATAGTATTAAGTTACACACATTATTAAACAAGCACAAAATAGATATCTTTAAAAGGTGAATTATTTGATCATAAAATCAATAAGGAGCTACTTGAATTTGAGTTAAGGAATGTCATGGTCATTTTTTTTTTAGAAAAAATCACTGTCACCTGAGCAGGGAGACATTTAAGGCAGGAAGATGAATTAGAAGGCTACCTCTATGGTCCAGATTAGAGGTTATGAGTCCTAAAGTACAATGGTGGGCAATGCAAGTAGAGTGAAGGGGACAGAGTAGAGAAATGTTGCAGAAGAAGTGATAAAATCTAACAATTGATTGGATATGTGATATGAATGAATGTGGGGAGTCAAGAATCACAGCCGAGTTTTGAATATGAGTGACTGGTAGAATGGCAATTTTTTTTTAGCAGAAATAGGGAAGGATGAATTTTGGGGGAAATATATTGTAATGAAATATAAGATGCAGATTGTATGACCAATTCATGGTTGATCTTAATGTACAATTTACTCTGTCCAACTGAAAAAGAAGGGGAGGGAACAGAATGGGGCAGAAATTACTGGTCATTGTCCTTGAATATAAAATCTATCCCCCAGATCCCTGTAGATGGGCATCTGCCCAAATAACAAAATAATCAGAAGAGCAGAGTGGGCGGAGGATTTTACTAAAAATATTTCTCACAGCAAAGTTCTAATTCCCCTGAAGCTCCAATATCAACTGGACAAAGGCAGACGCTGGGAACTTACATAGCCATGAAAAGCCAGCAATGAGGAATTGCTGGTGAGAATAGGTGAAGAGGATCACGAGGTTATTCTGGAGGTGAGCCTCTCACTGAATTTGAGAGAAAAAATGGTATACTGAATGAGGAAGATAACATTCCCATTATCTCTGTCCTAGGAAGGTCACATCTGAAGCTCTATGTCCAGTCCTAGCTATGGGTTTGGGGAAAGACATTGACAAACTGGAGCAAATTTAAAGGAATATAATAATTATGATGATGAATGGACTAGAGAATATGTCAAGTGAAATAATATGATATATTTAACCTGAAGAAAACACTGGGAAGAGGAAGGGCAAAATGATAGTTACTTTTGGAGCCAAAGGCCACCATGTGGAAAGGAAATTAGGTTTATTCTTGGCCCCAGAGGACAAGGTTAGGATTAATATGTGAAAGTTGCACAGAAGTTGATTTCAACTTGATATAAGGAAATAAATTCCTTAACAATCTGAACTTCTCAAAAGTGAAACAGCCTTCCTCAGGAGGTGAGGAATTTCCGTCTTTGAAAGCTTCCTATGGCTGAATCATTACTCAGTGATCATACCCTTCCAAATCTAAGAGTCTAATTCTACTCCCTATACCCTCCTCAGATGAATCCCTTTGCCTTCACTCCTCACAATTACACCCTTTCCCATTAAAAAAAAAAAAGAGGGGGGAGGTGATTCTCTGAAGAATCTCTGGATCTCTTCCTAGCATAGATCCTCCTCAACTTCCTAATAATGTCCATTTTCCTTCACCACTAGCAACTCCAATGATTGGCCCCTCTCTTATCCCACTGCATACACACTTTTTTTCACTGTGAATCTTATATAATCCTCATATAATTCCCTTAGACTTAGCCAATTATGGTATGTACCTATTTTCCTTATAAACACTCATGCTCTCTGACTTTCAATAGTGAGACATGGGTGATAAACACCAAAGTAAAAATTTCTTCAAAAACATGAATATTGCTTTTGTCCTTCAACAAAAGCTGATTTCTATTCAGCCCTGTAAGTTCTCTGACTCTTAAATCCATCAGGGTCAAGGTAGAATTGAGTTTGGTTGAATAATTGAACAGTCCTCAGCAAAAGAAATATGGACACATATATAATGAAAGGAACTTCAAAAATGAAGTTAGAAAAACATGGTTTCAGGTTTTAGTTTAATTCTGCGGCACTGGACAAGTCAATTCCCCTTTCTATGATGTAGTTTCTTCATCAATAAAATTGAGAATTAGGCTAGATCATCTTTATATCCTTTCTAGTCTAAAACTTCATATTTAAAGCCCTATTACTGAAGAAAAATTCTCTGTGCCTGAAGTTTCTTTGCACTACACATTGGTTTGAGTTCAGTAATGACAACTGATATCAAATTTTTGAGGTCAGCCTATCCCTATTATGGAAGCAGGCCTTTCTCAGAGGAAATTTAGAATGACCAGAAGTGACTCTATGCCCATCTTAAACCTTAAAAGTATCTCACACAAATGGAAATCTCCAAATAACAACATTGTGTATAATACTATTGAGTTCTGATATAAACATGTATAGTTGGACTGTGGGACAAAATCCTTCTCCTTAATGGATGAGGGAGAATCTGAATTGTTCCCAGGACTTGCCTATTACCTCTCTGAGTAAGGGTGGTTTAAAATGTGAACTTTTCTTTAATTATTTCTTACTCCTCTCTATTTCCCCTGCTCTCTGGAGGTTTAATCAGACACATCCTGTTATAATAATAAACTCACTTTTCAGTCAGGGAGAACAGGATGGCCCTGGGGTCATATGGTCCTTCCTCTATTCTCAAAAAATTTATGTTAGACATGAGGCTATTGGCACAATCACAATATTCTGGAGTCCCCAATTATGAAAAATTGCTAACATTCAGAAAGAGTTTTGACTCTGTCCTAATTTAAGTTTTTTGTGTACCTAAAACTAAAACCCACCTTCTCTATACTTGAGACAAGATTATGAGCCAAGGAATTTCAATGTAAAAGAAGAAAGACACAGTGTGTCTTTCACTAGACAAGCACAAGGTAGAGGGAAATTGAGGAAAGATCAGACTTTTTATGGGAATTTCCTTGAATTCTAGAAGAAGGCAGTACAACTGACAGCTTCACCTCAAGCTCTTTGTTCCAAGATGCTTTTAGAACGAAGTGGTTCACCTGGGCTCAGCCCTCTCTGCCATATAGTTTCATCTTGTTTCTCCTTTTGGTTTCTTCTTCTAGCTACTGCCCTTGTGTCAACATTGCTTTTATAGATCAGCTCATTATTTCTCCATCTTTTCCCTTCAGTCTGACCTCTCACAGGCTATGGATGTCACTTTTAACAATTCCAGGCTTGTCTCAAATTTTCTTTCCGGCTCAGAGATTACAGCATTCCAGATCAATTTCAGAGTTTGCTAGGATTGCTTGTCCCTCTGAATGACAGATCCCAAAATGCCAATCACTTATCAAATTCCTATTATACTGGTACAACAGAAAATTTCCACAAGGTCAAGCACATAAGGGTTTTTTCTAAACCTTGTATCTCCTTTCACTGTAGCACAATATTCCATATACAATTACTGTTGTCATTCATCCTTCGTTTTTGAAGAGGATCAATAACTTCAGGAGGGGGATGTCTTGACATGAAAGTGAATTGGATTGAAATGAGGCAAGGTTGTATAACCATCTCTCTCCTCCAAAGTCCAGTGTCAGGACATAGGTCAGGAAAACTGGCAATATCCCTGGTTGCAGTGGGAAACATGGCCTTTTAAAGATAAGATCTTTCCCACATCTGTTTGTCTGAAGCAATATCCCAATAACGAAAGGCTAGGTAAGAATTGAAACAAAAGATGACCTAATTTGCCTTTATAAATGTTTGTTGAATAAAAATTTATTCTACAACTTTCTGTTTGAATTCAATAATCCAACTCATGGACATTAGTAAACACTTACTATATGTGAAGCACTCTACTGGGATCTGGAACAATAAAGAAAAAAATCCCTTTCCTTATACATATTACAGTAAATCATGGAACATAAAATTTGCAAATAACTACAATATAAAATAGAATATAACAAATGCTGATGAGAGTTATGAACAAAAAAATGTGAGAAATATTGAAGGGGAAGGGAACATTTCTTGTTGAAGAAATAAATGTATACTTCATAGAATATGTGATATTTAAACTTGGCCTTGAAATATAGGAAAAATTCAACCAGTAGAAATATGGATAGAAAGGAAGATACATTCCCAGAATTGATATGCATTCCCAGAAAAGGAAGACAATAGTAAATATTCCTGTTGGCAAAAACCCAAAGTATTGAAAAAAGAATAATTAGAGATAAGGTTTAAAGGATAAACTAGAAGTTGCAATGGTCCTTGAATTCCAAGCTAATGAGTTTGCATATTATTCTGTAGGTAATGGGGAGCCAATGAAGGATTTGAGCAAAAGAGGGATGTGATGAGAGCTATGAAAACATTGCCTGCCATGTCTCTAAATTAGATTATAAAGGGAAAGCAGAAGAGCCATTAAGAGGCTAGTCTAAAAATACAAGTGACTAGAATTATCAAAATAAATCACTGCTGACCACAGTGTTAGAAAGTACATCTTTAAGGAGTGCCAGAACAATAAAGTAGGTCATTATTTACTTTCATAGCATTTGGCTCTGATTACAAGCTTTACCCACAGTGTCTTCAGTCTTCCAAGCAGAACAATGGAGATGAAGGGTCAAAAGGAAGTTAAAGGAAAATATAATCAATCAATAAACACTTGCGCTATATTTAGTGAGTATTTATCATGTATCAAATAACACACTTAGAAATATAAAGTAAAAAATGACATAGACCCTGCCCTCAAGGCATTCTGTGTGGGAGAAGCAATACACACACACACACACACACACACACACACACACACACAAGTGCACACACATGTATACACACACATATAAAACATATGTATATAGTTCACATGCATACAGATATACACATAGAGACATATATATATACTTATATTTAGTAATTTTATGCTTATATACATTCATATATTTATCCAAAGTAAATGTAAGATAATTTGGGGGAAAGGAACATGACAGCTAGAGGAATCAGGATCACGTAGTGATAAATGTATTTACTTTACATTCCTTGGACTAGCCATTGTTTATTTATTTATTTAATATAACACTATTAGGTAGCACTATGGAAAGGACTCCAACCTTTCTTCTCCCTTTTCCCTTCTGGAAAAGGCAGGAGCTAAATTTTGCTTGACTATCTTACTCAAACATCCTCTGACCCCACTCTGTCTCCATTTCTTTCTCATATCTAAAGAAAGAGTATTAATTAGTTATACCTTGTTACAACAAGTAGTTCACTTTTTAATGTAGGAACGTTTTGGGGTTTTTTACATTTGTTTAATGTAACAAACATTAGTTTCATGTGATCCCTTCCTTTGCTGCTTTATGAGATTTATATGAAATGAGAAGTTATTAGCACAATCACAGTAGCTTGGAGCCCCCAGTTTGGAAAATTGCTAGCATTAGAACAATTGGTTGACTATTCATCCTAATGAGACTCTAGTTAACACTTGGCTTTTAGAAACAGCTAGGTTTCACTAACTAGAATACCGGATCTGGAGTCCGAAGAAAAACTTGAGTTGAAATCCAATTTCTTACACTTGCTGTGTAACTCCAGGCAAATCTTTTCACTTCTCTCTGTCTTAGTTTCCTCAACTGTAGAACAGGAATAATAATAGTACCTATCTCAGAGGGTTGTTATAAGAATCAATCAATCAAAAACCGTTTATTAAACAACTACTATTCTGCAGACAGACACTGAGTTGAGTTCTGGAAATACAAAAAAAAAAGGGGGGGGGGCGGAGGAAAGATAGTTCCTGCCCTCGAGGAGTTTACAATTTAATGAATCAAAAATGGGAGATTTATAAAACACTTAGTGCAGTTTCTTCCCTTCTTTCCTTTTTTATATAAATAAGTTACACAAAACACATTGTGTCACATCCTAAAGGCAGCAAAGTTTCCCATCAGATAATAATTTCTGATCATATCTCAAAATAGAAATTCCTTAGCTATCCATAACGTTTCTGCAAATAGTAAATTCTTAGAAACCAGCAATACTAAAGCCTTTATTCTGTAGTAGGAAGTAACACTTAAATTGAGCCTTGAAGGTGACCGAGTTCAAATCTCTCCATTAGACACATACTATCCATGTGACTGTGCAAAAACTTCAGTTTCCTAATCTATAAAATAAGGCATCTATCTCATAGAGTCATTGTGAAGATCAAAAGATATTATAATAAAATACTTAGCAAATCTGAAATTACTATATAAATGTGAGTTGTTAGTACTATTATTATTATTATTTTAGGTATGATTGGCAGTCTCTGCAAATGCACAAAAATGGAAAATGGTATGTCATATATGAGAAACAGAAATTTTGAATCTTACATTGTGATTTACATTGTGACACTCAAGAGAGTGTCACCTCTGGTCAAAATCCATTCCCCTACCAAGCACTCTTGTCTGACACAGATCCAAGTTGGATCCTGAGACCTGATTGATAATGAAAAAGAATAAACCATCAAATGCCTTAACATCCTACCAGAATACTAGTTTTACCTAAACCAAGTAGATTGAAATACAATTAAAGATCAGTTAAATAGATATCTTCCTCAACTCTTTACAAACACACCTCAATCCCTCAGTGACTAGAGCCATAATTCAGTATTCTAAAAATAACAATAATACAATTTTTGACTTTAATATAGGAGTGAAGCTGTCATTTCATATCCTAGATAGATTTGACAGTTAACAGCTGGCCTTTAGAAGGTGTTTCCATTATGTGACCTAGGCGGTACTTTTATAATCTATTAAACAATAAAGAAATTATAGGGCATTAACAGATTTCCCTTGAAGAGTTCCCAATGAGAAACAGCATTTTATTCTTCATAGCTTCACAGAATATTAGAGTGAGAAGGGATTTGGAAATCATATACTCCAATATCATAAATTTATAGGTAAAATTGTTGAGACCCAGAAAAATTACAATAATTATTTTCCTCCTTCCATCATACCTGAAAGAATCAGTTTTTTCTTCTTACCAAAGATAACCTCTCTCAGCAAATTATATCTATCCTATCCTTCATCTTAAAGGATTTTGCCCATCAATTATTCCCCCTTTCATACATTTTCTTTTTTTACCTTAAATTTTATTAATTTTTTAGCTTTCATAAGCTGTGGAGGACTTTGCTATTTTCAGTAGCATAATCATCCACGACTAATCTAAAGGGCTTATGATGAAAAATACTATCCATAGCTAGAGAAGGAACTGATTGTTCCTCAATGCAGACTGACGCATTCTCTCTTGCTCTCTCTCTATCTCTCTCCCTTTTTAAAAAAAAAAAAAACTTAATTTTTTCTTGAGAGTTGTTATTTTCATTAGGGTGTGAGATCTGTGTTTTTATTCATAATTTGACTTTTTATGGAAATGTTTTGCATAATTTCATAAGTGGATTTCTTAATTGTAGCTGGGGATAAGTGAGAGAATTTAGAACTCAAAAATTTTAACAACAAATATAAATTTTCTTTGTTTTGAATGTAACTAAGCAAACATTAAATAAAATAAAATAAATTTATCAATTTTTTAAAATTAAATTTTATTTATTTACAATCAATGAAAATTTATCTTCTTACTTTCCCATCTACTTCTCCTGTTTAAATGAGAAAAAAAAGAAAACAAAACAAAACTCTGGTTACAAACATGTATATTCAAAATAACAAATCCCCATATATGTTGGCCATGTCCAAGGCAGAGAGAGAGGATGGGAACCATATTTTGATATGCATCTGAATCTATTGCCTCTTTTTCAATCATTATTTACTACCTATCAGGTATTCCTTTCCCCACCTTTCTCAGTAAATCTTACCTGTTCTTCAAAGAGGAAGCTAGGTGGTATAGTGGATAGACTGCCAGGCCTAAAGTTAGGAAGACTAATTTTCTTGAGTTCAAATCTATTCTTAGGCATGTATTAGCTGTATAATCCTGGACAAGTCACTTCACACTGTTTGCCTCAGTTTCTTCATCTGTAAAATGGGCTAGAGAAGGAAATGGCAAAGCACATTAATATTTCTGCCAAGAAAACCTCAAATGGTACCATAAAGAATCAGATATAACTGAAAAAACAATTAGATAGAATATCCTTCAAAATCTGACTCAGATTCTCATTCATAGAAAAAGAGCCTTTCAGTTCCCAAAAGTTTCTCATGTCTGGAGTATTTATGGTCTAGGTCAGTTATTTGGTACTTAGAATCATAAGCCATTGAAAAAAGTTTCTTATGGATAAAGTTATTTCTCTTAGCAACCCTCTTTAAATGAAGCACAATAGCAAAGTAGAAAATCAACATCCAACATAATGTACTGCTTTTTTTTTCTTCTCTTTTGAAAGAGCCTCAAAGATTTGTACTCAGTCCTGTACCATTTTTCAAAAGAAGCAGTTGTATGTCTTTTCACAATAAAACATGTGAGCATGTGCCTATACAGAAGTGGGAGTAATTAGAACTTTTTAGGGCAACAGAATTCTAGATTTAACAAAAAATATAATTAATGACAAATTCATACTTAGAGAGTTCTTTGGTGGTTATTTCCTGCATATAGAAGTGGTCTTTAAAGCACTTACAGATGTAATTGTTAGAGAAATTTCTTTTGGAAAAACCATCAGGATAGTTTGGTTCTTTAAGACATATTATTTGTTCATTCTCCAAATGTCTGTTCATTTGACTAGAATGACAAATCAATCTGTATTTGCTATACCAATTGAATTTTAATATTTTGATTAAGTACAGAAATGGTTGTCACATAGCAAATCTCAACCTACTTTATTTTTTAAAAGCCAAGTTGTTTTTTTCTTATTCAATTCAGTCATTTTTCAAATGTGTCTGACTTTTCATGACCCCATTATGAGTTTTCTTGGCAAAGATATTTGACTATGTCCTCTTGCAGCTCATTTTACAGATGAGGAAATTAAGAAAAACAGGGCAAAGTGACTTATCCAGAGCCAAACATTTTATAAGTATCTGAGTCCAGATTTTAACTCATGATACCAGGCCTGGCACTCTATCCACTATATCTTCTAGCTGTCTTTTTTTCTTATGGATACCACATATTTAGTATTTTATTATAATGGTACTAGAGAGAAAGGGGAGACATAGGGGACAAATGCCCATATTTTCCTTTAATTCTCTATTTTCTATTTTCTTTTTCCCTCTCTTTCTCTCTGATTAGCAAGAGAGATACAAAGATTGTACAGTGAAACACTAGATTAGAATAAGCTGAATAAGAGAAATCTAACTGAATTGTACAATAGGATATAATATTCTCCACATGTCCTTTGCCTCATAAAACTCTAGCTCCAACAGTTGTATCCCCTGAACCTACCTCTTTTGTTACTGCTGCCCACCACTTCACAATGTTGCCTTCTTCCCTGAGAGCACTCCATCATAAATCTGAACCCCAAGTGAAATTGAGAATCTACCTGAAGATATTCCTCAATTATTAAGAAACTCATACCCCATTAGGCCCTCCACGTTGCCCTACCAACATCCCACCTTGGACTATGTACTCTTTGAAAACCATAGAAACACCTTATTTCGTAGTTGATAAAGGTGAAAGATTAAATGATTTACAATTTTTTAAAAATTATTTTCATGGGTAATAAGTAGCTGAGTCAGGATTTGAATCAAGATCATTTCACCTCCAGTGTGGTGCTCCCCAATATTAGCACCTGATTACTCAGTATTTTCATATTGTTTCAAGCAACTGCTTAACCTGATGAAATAAAATTTTAATCATTATTAATTAAATAAATTAATATTAGCCACTATGACAAGCCCATGGGGGGAAAAGAGGAACTTTATTTGGGAGAATAGAAGGAAAAGAAAGGTCTCTCAGATTTTTTTCATCTAGTTAAAGTTAAGATTAGCTGCCAGTGGTATTGTTCACAAATCTCACATTATTTTAATTTTATATTCTCATTTCAAGGATCTGTTTTTATCCCACCAACTCCAGACCAAGGACCACCCTTTACATTTCATCCAACTATCCACTCTGATTCTGTCCCCTTAGATGGCCAAACTTTCTGAGACCAAGTCCTTGGTAAAAATCCACTCAGTTTTGGAACCATTGCACTAGGACTATGTTTTCCTGATTAGTGACAGCCAGTAAAAACAAAAAGGGACCTCTAGATCTCATCATTCTCAGACCTCAATCCATGCTTTAAATATTCTATTTGAATGTCTATTATGATCATTCACCATCATTTCTATGACTTCCCTCTCAAAACAACTGCTACTTCCTTATATATGCTGTAAAGCCTTCTACCAGCTTCCTGAGAACAGGAATTACTTTATTTTTTATTTTTGTATCACTAGAATTTAGCACATAATAAACCATAATCCCTCCCTCACTGCCCCTCCCCACTAATTTCCATATTCCCAGTAACTGTGGGAGTATCTGCTGTCTATGTAAACCTACAAATAGAAGTCAGACTTTTTTTTTTTACTACCTCTTCTGCTTTGTGTTTTTTCCCTGATTATAGGTGACCGAAGAGTGATAATGAGATAGATGTCTCTAACCTTGACAGTAATCTCATATTGAGAGCTTTTGGTATAAGATTCGGGCTGTCCATCAGGAGGGAAGGTCTGAAACAATTTCTCAGAGAAGTTGATGATGACCATTGCCAAGAATATGAGCCAAAAAAAACTATATTGCATTAAGTAATCACTTTGTCTTATGTTGCCAATAAAATGAGGATATTTTGGAGAAATGGCAGATTCTAAAAAAAAAAAAAAAAAGAATATGAGCCAAAATTATACCAAAAGATATAGATTACGAATTAGTTGCCTAGACAATGCAGATCTGACATGAAAATGAGATTCCCATTTAAGAATTCTACAAAATGTTTTGGTTTTTTAGTATCAATAACCTTTTAAGAGATTGTAATCCAAATGGGAGTCACAGAGTATCAGACAAAACTAAAAAGATCCCACAACAGCATGTCATGTTTTATTAATTCATGCTTAAGAGTTTTTTGCATTTAAAAATGTATTTTGTGGTAAGGGAAACCATCATTTTGACACAATCTAATTTCTACTTTAAGTATTTTTCAAGAAGAAACAATTAATTCCTTTTGGGGAAACACTAGACACAAGCTATTTCAAAGTTTTGTCTTAAGAGATTTTCTCAAGATACTCTGGGGTAGAGCTATAATGTACCAAAGAGTGTTGCCCTGGATAGCCTGATTTGTCTCCCTTGGGGACATAATTCTGGTCCTTATGAACCCAGAGTTGGACTTCACAATTGAAAAAAGACTGTCTCCCACCAAATTAAAGAGTGGATCTTTACTTCTCTAGCATTTACACTTGATAGCTGAGGAAACTGAGTCCCAGTAAAATTACATGACTTGCCAAGAGTTTACAGGTAGCAAGTAGCAAAGCCAAGCTTCAAATTAAGGTCTTCTGATTCCCCCAAAAAACCATTCTTTCTGTTGTAGTATTTAATGGAGAACAAGAAAATATTCCTTTTCAACTCCCCTCTCCCCTTGATGTATATCTGAAAGAGAAATAGAGAGTGTCTCTTTATGTTCAACAGAGAAAGTGATAACAGAAGTTGTTTCTTTTTTTAAATTTAGTGGGAGGTAGAAAGAGCTCTTTCTAGTCATTGGTCAATATAGCTCCATATGTCCTTATAGCTTGCCATGAGGACCAAGGAAACAAGAAGAGGATTGCTTTGATTTCACAGAGTCTAAGTTGATGGGTACTAATAAGAGCTGTTTCATCATTCCCAAGTCCTTCAGTGCTGAATAAGAATATTCAGAAAGTGCATTAGGATCCAGCAACTCAGGGAGGCTCCTGTGATTCCTCTCATTACACCAGCTTGTGATCTGTTGGTATAATCTTTGAGAAAATCAACCCTATTCTCTGATAAGGCATCAGAGAATGACTTTAGGAGAAGTTTATATAAATGTTTTTTATCTAAAAACCCCCCAAACTTGACATGATATGTGTGTATGTGTGTGCATATACATATATTATATATATAATGTATACATATATACGTATATAATTATCTTTTCTCAACCATATAAAACACATAATATGGAAGGGATAGACTAGATGAATGGTAAGTTGGGAGAAAGGTTAAACTGAGACAAAAGCAAAGTAAGACTGAAATGACCATAGGATATTTCCCATGATAGAACTTAGGCAATCATGATAATACTTAGGAAAGGATTCTTCATTTTACAAAAGAATCTCTATGCAAGGGATAATGTAAAAATTACCCATGCATATGTATTGTCAATAAAAAGTTATAATAAAAAGGCACAAATATGGAAAAAAAGAATCTCTAGAGAAAACAAAACTCAGAAGAGGAATAATTGATATTTTCAAGTCCCTAAAAGGTATTAGACTTGTTCTGAACCATCTCAGAGAGCCAGTAACTAGAAGCAGTGTGGAAGTTGCCAAGAAGTAAATTAAGGCTTGATGTAAGGAAAATGTTGCTTAAGAGAACTATCCAAGAGTGAAATTGCTTGCCTTAGAAGATACTTGGTTCCCATTCACTGGAAGTCCTCAAGGGATGGCTGTAGAGACTCTTGTTGGATGTGTTAAGGCAGGAATTTTGTCAGGCTTGGATTGGACTAGATGACCCTGAGGTCTCTTTCAACTCTGAAATTATTCTGTGATTGACAAAAGTATTTAATTAAATAGTGAATTCTATTCTTCAAATGGACCAGTGATCTAACCAAATCATAAATTCCTGGCAGTCATACCAGACCACAATTAACCATCCCTCCCTAGCCTGTGTGATTCTTGACCATGTCCTCTGGAAAATTCATGAAAGGGGTCAACCCAACACACTGGACACCTTTCTCTCTTTATCCTGACATGAGTATAGCAGTAGAAGACTCTACCTCCACCTGTCATATTTCACTCTCTCATTGACATCTTCTACTACTTCTCTTCCTATCATATATTTCATTGATGGCATCATTTACTACTGTTCTTAGTTCCTCATTGGTTATATTTTAATATGTATAAGTTATGCAACCCTCTTGTTGGATACCCACCATGTGCCTTTCATGCCTCTCGTGAAATTTCATTTTAATCTTAGGAAATTATGAGTTCATGTTTAATATATGAGCTGGTACATAAAAAAATTGATGTATAGACAGTTTTTCAAGAATAGATCTACTGCATATTGTATGATGATCAACTGTAAATAACTTAGCTAGTCACAACAGTAATACAGTGTTCCAAGAAAATTCCAAAGGATTCTTGATGAAAAATGCTGTCCACTTCCAGATAAAGAGCTAATGGATATGAATAAAGACTAAAGCATGGTATTTTTCACTGGGGGAAGGGAAGTTCTCAGACTTTTTTTTTCTTTTTCAACATGACTAATATGGAAATGTTTTACATAATTTCCCACATATAATCTATATCAAATGGGTTACTGTTTTAGGAATGTAAAGTGAAGAAAGGAGGGAGGGAGAAAATTTGCAACTCAGAATTTAAAAAAAAAAGAATGTTAAAAATTCTCTTTACATGTAATTGTGGAAAGGAAAAACTATTTTTAAAATAATGTATGGATTGCAGATGTAGCACCTGTTCTGAGGTACTTCCCCAATTAGCATTCATTTTTTAAAAATAACTTTTTATTGACAGAACCCATGCCAGGTTAATTTTTTACAGCATTATCCCTTGCACTCACTTCTGTTCCGATTTTTCCCTTCCCTCCCTCCACCCCCTCCCCCAGATGGCAAGCAGTCCTTTACATGTTGAATAGGTTACAGTATATCCTAGATACAATATATGTGTACAGTACTGAACAGTTTTCTTGTTGCACAGGGAGAATTGGATTCAGAAGGTATAAATAACCTGGGAAGAAAAACAAAGATGCAAGCAGTTTATATTCATTTCCCAGTGTTCTTTCTTTGGGTGTAGCTGCTTCTGTCCATCCTTGATCAATTGAAACTGAATTAGCTCTCTTTATCAAAGAGATCTGCTTCATCAGAATACATCCTCAAACAGTATCGCTGTTGAGGTATATAATGATCTCCTGGTTCTGCTCATTTCACTTAGCATCAGTTCATGTAAGTCTCTCCAAGCCTCTCTGTATTCATCCTGCTGGTCATTCCTTACCGAACAATATTATTCCATAACATTCATATACCACAATTTACTCAACCATTCTCCAATTGATGGACATCCATTCATTTTCCAGCTTCTAGCCACTACAAACAGGGCTGCCACAAACATTTTGGCACATACAGGTCCCTTTCCCTTCTTTAGTATCTCTTTGGGGTATAAGCCCAGTAGAAACACTGCTGGATCAAAGGGTATGCACAGTTTGATAACTTTTTGAGCATAGTTCCAAACTGCTCTCCAGAATGGCTAGATGTGTTCACAATTCCACCAACAATGTATCAGTGTCCCTGTTTTCCCACATGCCCTCCAACATTCCGCATTGATCTTTCCCTTTCACTCTAACCAATCTGACAGGTGTGTAGTGGTATCTCAGAGTTGTCTTAATTTGCATTTCTCTGATTAATAATAATTTGGAGCATATTTTCATATATCTATAAATAGTTTCAATTTCTTCGTCTGAGAATTGTCTGTTCATATCCTTTGACCATTTATCAATTGGAGAATGGCTTGATTTCTTATAAATTAGAGTCAATTCTCTATATATTTTGGAAATGAGGCCTTTATCAGAACCTTTGACTATAAAAATGTTTTCCCAGTTTATTGTTTCCCTTATAATCTTGTCTGCATTTGCTTTGTTTGTACAAAAACTTTTCAATTTGATATAATCAAAATTTTCTATTTTGTGGTCAATAGTGATTTCTAGCTCTTCTTTGGTCATAAATTCCTCCCTCTTCCACAGGTCTGAGAGGTAAACTATCCTATGCTCTTCCAATTTATTTATAATCTCATTTTTTATGCCTAGGTCATTAACCCATTTTGACCTTATCTTGGTGTGTGGTCAATGCCTAGTTTCTAACATGCTAATTTCCAATTTTCCCAGCAATTTTTGTCAAATAATGCATTCTTATCCCAAAAACTGGGGTCTTTGGGTTTGTCAAACACCATATTATTAAAGTTATTGGCTGTTTTGTCCTTTGAACCTAACCTATTCCATCGATCAACTAGTCTATTTCTTGGCCAATACCAGATGGTTTTAGTAACTGCTGCTTTAAAATATAATTTTAGATCTGGTACAGCTAGATTTTTTTTTCATTAATTCCCTTGAAATTCTTGACCTTTTGTTTTTCCATATGAACTTTGTTGTTATTTTTTCTTCATCAAAGTAGTTTTTTGGGAGTCTGATTGGTATAGCGCTAAATAAATAGATTAGTTTAGGTAGTATGGTCATCTTTATTATATTTGTTCTCCCAATCCAAGAGTATTTAATATTTTTCCAGTTGTTTAGATCAGACTTAATTTGTGTGGAAAGTGTTTTATAGTTTTGCTCATAAAATTTCTGATTTTCCCTTGGCAGATAGATTCCTAAATATTTTATACAATCAGTAGTTACTTTAAATGGAATTTCTTTTTGAACTCTAACTGTTGGATTTTGTTAGTGATATATAAGAATACTGATGACTTATGTGGGTTTATTTTGTATCCTGCAACTTTGCTGAAGGTGTGGATTGTTTCTAATAACTTCTTAGTAGAGTCTCTGGGGTTTTCTAAGTATACCATCATATCATCAGTAAAGAGTGATAATTTGGTTTCCTCATTGCCTATTCTTATTCCTTTAATCTCTTTCTCAACTCTTATTGCCAAAGCTAGCATTTCTAATACAATATTAAATAGTAATGGTGATAGTGGACAACCTTGTTTCAATCCTGATCTTATTGGGAATGGTTGCAGTTTGTCCCCATTACATATGATATTTACTGATGGTTTTAAATAGATGCTACTGATTATTTTAAGGAAAAGTCCATTTATTCCTATACTCTCAAGAGTTTTTAATAGGAATGGATGTTGGATTCTATCAAATGCTTTTTCTGCATCTATCGAGATGATCATATGGTTTTTGTTAATTTGATTATTAATATGGCTAATTATACTGATAGTTTTCCTAATATTGAACCAGCCCTGCATTCCCGGTATAAATCCTTCTTGATCGTGGTGTATTATCCTGGGGATGATTTTCTGTAGTCTTTTTGCTAATATTTTATTTAAGATTTTAGCATCAATATTCATTAGGGAGATTGGTATATAATTTTCTTTCTCTGTTTTCAACTTACCTGGTTTAGGTATCAGTACCATGTCTGTGTTATAAAAGGAATTTGGTAGGACTCCTTCATTCCCTATTTTTTCAAATAGTTTATAAAGCATTGGAGCTAATTGTTCTTTGAATGTTTGGTAGAATTCACCTGTAAATCCATCTGGTCCCGGGGATTTTTTTTTTTAGGGAGTTAATAAATTGTTCTATTTCTTTTTCTGAAATGGGACTATTTAAGCAATTTACTTCCTCCTCTGATAATCTGGGAAGCCTATATTTTTGGAGGTACTCATCCATTTTGCTTAGGTTATCAAATTTATTGGCATAAAGTTGGGCAAAACCCCTTATTATTTCTTTAATTTCCTCTTCATCAGTGGAAAATTCTCCCTTTTCATTTTTAAGACTACTGATTTGATTTCCCTCTCTCCTTTTTCTAATCAGATTTACCAAAGGTTTATCAATTTTATTGGTTTTTTTCATAACACCGACTCTTAGTTTTATTTATTAGTTCAATAGTTTTTTACTTTCTATATTATTAATTTTTCCTTTTAATTTTAGAATTTCTAAACTTGAGTTTAGTAATTGATTGGGGGTTTTTAATTTGGTCTTTTTCTAACTTTTTAAGTTGCAGGCCCAATTCATTGATTTTCTCTTTCTCTATTTTACTCAAGTAAACCTCTAAGGATATAAAATTTCCCCTTATTACCGCTTTGGCTGCATCCCACAAATTTTGGTATGATGTCTTACCGTTGTCATTATCTTGAGTGAAATTATTGTGTCTATAATTTGCTGTTTCACCCAATCATTCTTTAAGATGAGATTATTTAGTTTCCAATTACTTTTTGGTCTATTTACACTTAACTTTTTGTTGAATGTAGTTTTTATTGCATTGTGATCTGAAAAGAAAGCATTTACTATTTCTGCTTTCCTGCATTTAATTTTGAGGTCTTTATGTCCTAATATATGGTCAATTTTTGTGTAGGTTCCATGAACTGCTGAGAAGAAAGTATACTCCTTTCTGTCACCATTCAGTTTTCTCCAGAGATCTATCATGCCTAATTTTTCTAATATTCTATTTACCTCTTTAATTTCTTTCTTGTTTTGTGATTTGATTTATCTAAATCTGAGAGAGCAAGATTGAGATCTCCCACTATTATAGTTTTGCTGTCTATTTCTTCTCACAACTCTCTTAACTTCTCCTTTAGGAAGTTAGATCACTTGGTGCATATATATTTAATACTGATATTGCTACATTGTCTATAGTACCCTTTAGAGCATTCATTCTTGTATGCCAGAGAGTCCTAAGGGTAATCTTGTAAGTCTAGATTTCCAAACACTATAACCTAGGAATCTCAGACCTGTGTGTTTTCTATTAACTAACAGTCAGTTGACTCAGCTTTTAAATTTTTTTTATTCTAAAATTAAACACCATATAAAGAATATTTCTATGTAAATGGCCAAACATATAAAAGAGACTTATACAACTGTGAGGCTCCATTTCACACTACTTGCTTTTTAAAAATTAACTCCATATATTACTTTCAATACTGACCTGTTTGTGTGTGCTTCTTTCTAAATATCTATTGTTCATTTCTGTAGAAAATAGATTTTAGTAGCCTTTTAGGAGCATAATTTTTTCTAATTTTAGCAAATTATCCTTTTTTCTCCCATAATCACCCCTCTCTCTGAATGAAGAACAAAGATGGGGATGGGGAAACCTCTTGTATGAAATAAGCATAGTCAAGCAAAACAAATACACAGCATGTTTGAAATGTTTCTTTTGGCAATTTGAGTCCAACACTTCTGTCAGGAGGCAGAAAACATGATTCAATTAATGTCTTCTATAGACACTATTGATCATTGTATTGATCTGAGTCCTTAACTTTTATCCATTTGATTTTTGTTGCATAATATTATTTCATCACATTAATATACCACAATGTTCCCGACCATATCCCAATTAATAGACACCACCTCCTAATTTCTATATGAATTCTTTTCTTTTAATTCCTTCTTCAGGATTAGATAACTTATTTTGATCCCATCTTATTTCTTCTCCAATATATTTAACTCCCCATACACCCTGATTCCCACAAGTTTCTCCATTGAGTTCCTGTATATATGTAAATTTGTGTTCAACACTCATTTGTCTGAGATTAGTGAGATATATCTGGTCTGCCATCCTTTTTCTCATAGTTGGATACTCTTTTTCTCATGACCTTCAATTAAAGGAAAATAGTTAATTCCATTCCCTTTTTCCTCCTTTCTATATCAATGCATTCCTTCCCACCTTCCCTTTCATTTGCTTATAAATCTTCAGAATAGAATCTATCAGAAAACGTCAATTTTTCTTATTTAATTTCCTTTAAAGACATTACACTTCTGAAGAAACACTTGTTTCTTCTTCATTAAAATGTTGGTACTTTATCACCATTAGGTTCCTTAAAATTATTCAATAAATGTACATTTCTAGAATTCTCCAAAGTCTTGCATTTATATTTTCAAGTTCTTAGTATGAGTCTTTTCAGCAGAACTACTTCTGCTTCTATTCCATTAAGGATATCTTTCCCCTACATGCTTTGCTTTAAACCCCACTCTCTCCACAGATGATATTCAACTGTGAAAGGTGATCCATGATTGTAAGCTCTAAAAGCTCTTCTCTGAATTATAGAAGCAGCTTTCAGGCCATTCAAAATCCTGATTCTGATTTCCTGATACTTGAATGCCTTTTTGGATGCCTGCAATGTTTGTTTTTGACATAGAACTCTGTATTTTGCCCATGGCATCTCTGAGATTTTTCCTTGTGGGGTTCTTTTCTAAAAGTAATCAGGGGATTCTTTTTGTCTAACTCTAGTTCTAACAGATCTGGGCAGTTTTCATTTATGAAATGACATGGCCAAGGAGTGAGGAAGATGACAAAAGAAAACTTCTTCCCCCATCATTCTTCTCTGCTATAGGTAGATGGGTCTTCCATGTGATTGTCTTTCACTCTCCACACTTGGTTGATGGCTACTTTTTTTCCCATTCTTTTTTCAATAGGACCAAGGATTCTCTCAGCCAATCATTGGGTGGTTCTTGTGTGATATGCTGGGGTTCAAGCAGTTAATCTATGGTGTCATCATTGGCAGAATTTAGGATTTAAGCCATCTCCAAATCAATCACTTATTAAGACTGAGAATCATATGCTCAGGATAGAGTTTGCTCCTTTTCGTAATTTACCAGGAGTTAGGAGTCAGCATCTCAACAAAGCAAGACAAAGATATGTATGGAATCTGATCACAATAAAGATGAATTTGTTACCATGGGAAGGTCCTAAAATCTTGATAGAACTGTGCATGTGATTACTCGGAATGCATACAGAAAAGCCTACTGGAAGGTTGTGGGGGGGTAGAGGGAGAGAGTGATATAATTAGCCTGATTTGGGCATAAATATACCCAAAGGACAGAAAAAAAGGAGAGCATGCAATATGTCAAGAGAAAGATTAATTAAAGTTTATAGTTTAATGTTCTGTTCTACATCCTTTTGGTGCTGTTTTATTGGTTGATTTCTTTAATATGTCTAGACTTGAGGGATGAGGGAATTCTAGACCATGTAGACCTGTACCTGTACCTATCAATTAATGATTGAAGATTTCTGTGGGGTTTGGGCTACAGAGAAGACCTATGGGCTAGGGGCCAATAATTAAAATCCCATTGGTATCAGTTACCCAGTTGTTTTCATTGAGCCAAGTTTCTATAATCTTCTCAAGAAATACCTTATTGTGGGATTGTATATAAACTCCTTAGCACTTCGTAGTGTGCTTTCTGCTTTCAGGACTTTCTGCAACTACATCAACTGAAAAGAAAGGGAGGCTTCCTTTCCAGAGTTATAGTTTTGTCATTTTTAAATGAAGCACTAATAACAAAAAAATTAAGAATTAAAGGAAATTGGGAGTAATCTAGAAAGACTAATATAAGAAAATGGCCAATTTTAGCTCTAATCTTTTGGGAAAACAAATAGGATAGACATATTGGATTTGCATGCAGCCAATAAAAAGGAAGTCTTTTTTTTCTGTCAGGTGTTCCAAGCAGATTAAAAGGAAAAAAGGGAAGATGACATGCAACAGTCAGTCAGAAGGGCACCTTTTCTAAATGAGAAATGCAAAAAAAAAAAAAAAAAAGATTTCTTCTTGACTACCAGTGTCTTCAATTATATTCACATATGGAAGTTGCAAGCATTGATGATATTTGGTCACTTATATGATGTTTTCACAGAATGAAGTGATTTTGAATACATTATCTTGTTTCATGTTCATAACTTTGGAGAAGAATTATTAACTCCATTTCACAGAAGAGGAAATGGAGATATTAGAAATGTTTCTACTCAGCTTTGATTCCATTGCATTGCAATACTATTCCCAGTATCATGCACAATCTTTGGATAAGAAGGGCAATCCTATTGAGAAGAGTTTCTATATAATACTTCCATGAAAGAAAAGCAGGATAGTATAAAACATAAGCTTATTTTGTTATATCAAGCTTTTATTGCATCTATGTATGTCATTTTTATGTTTGAGAAAGACCTGATTTTGGTATGTCAACACTGGCTTTTAAGGTCTAACATTGGCTGTATAAGGTAAGACGAATTGGGGGTGGTTTTACTAGAGAGCTAGAAAAGCTTTTGGTATAGTTACAATAATTACACACACACTACACACACACATACACACAGATCTAATGAGTTCATTCTAGGTTTTCAGAAAATATGTACAAGAAACTAGATCTTTTTTTTTTTTTTATTAGTTCTCTCTTTTTTTGCCTGTATGGTTAAATCTGTTAACCTTAAGGACGTGAACTCTCTAACTTCAGTTCTGAGAATAGATTCCAGACCCGTATCAAGTAGCTTTAAGACTAAAAGGGCTCATCTTGCGCAACAAAGGCCTATTCTTGTCCCCAGGCTTCCCCAAAAAACTCATCAGCTTAAGACTTCCTTTCTGGGAGTTAACATGCCTACACTGATTTAAGGAGTCACCTCCCAGAAAGACCAGTGGCTGCAGCTTTAGAAACTTTTGTGCTTAATGAATTCTTCCTGTCTTGACTGGTTTATTAAAGCAATTTTCTTAGTCGCTGAGTATAACAACACTTCTGACTTTTGCCAGCAACCTTCTTCCTTTACTCTGCTTTCCTAGCCAGGCACCTCAGTCCCCTTCCCTTTGGAAGCCATAGAACTCTCAGATAAAGTTAAACTGTTGTTTCTGCCACCGACAACTGAACCCAATTCCCAAGCATAGACACAGACATACTACTTCCTCTTTCCCTATTCTAGGCTACAGCCTCTGGTTGATCTCTCCTGGCTCTCTGACCATCAGTAAAGGCCAACGAAAAGCTCAAATCTTTTCGGACACACAAGTCTGTTCTACTTTGGGATCATATTGCTATGTTCCTACTTCTTACATCTCTAACCCTAAGAGATTAGAATACAGGTTCACAATTAGAAAAAAAAATAAACATACAGAAAACAGATACTTATTTAACATTTAACTATAGAATAATGGCTCCACATAAAGATAAATTAATGACTATTTTCCCATTCAAATGACTGTTTACCTTAATCTACTGACCATTTGCTTTCATATGTTCTTATAATATTTATGTGATTGACATGAAAAACTCAGTAGAAAAATATTATTAAATATTGATAAAACAAATAATTTCTGATGTGTTACAACAGAATCAATAGTACAGAAACAAGATATATGTTATTCTTAAAAGAATATTATTCAAAGTAGGTAAAAATATAATAGAAATTATTTTGCTACAAATTACAATGCAATTTTAACTTAATATGATGACATTTTCTAGACTTAAAGATCATGCAGATCATAATCAAGTAAAGTAATTTTTGAAGGTTTTAAATCAAAGGTGGAACTTCAGGGTTATCTTCAAAGTTGGAATCTTCAGCACAGGGTACAACTGGAGATGTAGCTTTGATTTTTCTGGAAGCAGTTTTTTTCTCTTGGACTATATTTGTCACATCAGGAAATGAATACTTGCTAGGATCTACTTCTAGTTTCTCAATTTGTTTGCTTCTATAATAACAACAACAAAAATAAAGAGAAATATGATTATGAAATCAGGTACTTTCAGAGCTATAAGGTGCTTTAATTTAATTAAATAAAAGTTCCAAATAAACTCAATTTAATTTAATAATCATGTATTAAACACTGAATTCTGTTCTGCATTCTGGGAGATATATCAATTTTAAATAAAATATGATTTCTTGCTATCAGAATAATAACTCATTTATATAGTGCTTTAAGATTTATATAAACAATCCCAGGAAATAAACAACACACATATCATAATCTCCATTTTACAGGTGAGGAAACTAAGGTAAACTTGTTCATCCAATATTACACAGCTAAAATCTTTACAGAAGCTAGTTTTCAACTCGAAGACCAATGTTCTTACCACTAGAACACACTGCCTTATTAGCTTACAATCTATTAGAGTGAGATAGCTCAACAAACTAGCCTATGAATCATTTCAAGAATATCAGTACAGACCCTACAAACACATATATAGTCTGTTAAGGGATGACAAGTGTTAAGAATACCAACTCTGTCACTTACTAGCCTATGACTATGACATGGAATCTCCTCAAGCCAGTTTCTGTGAAATATTGCTATCTATCATGTCTATCCTCAAGAATTATTGTGAGGATTACTCTAAGTGAAACAGTATATGCAAATATATTTATAATTGTGAATGTAATATAATTATATGCTTTTACTTGAGAATGAATCTATGATCTCACAGATGGACCCTCCAGTAATTCAACCAAACATCCCAATCTGAAAGTCTGGTCTGTTTTTTACCATGGATTCTCTAAAGAGAATGCACCCAAAATGCCAGAGGCCTTTTGAGTATTTTTTTAAGATATATTATTTGTTGAGTTTTTAAATATTTTCCAATTATATGTAAAAACAATATTTAAGGGGCAGCTAGGTGCTAGAGCACCAGTCCTGAAGTCAGGAGGACCTGAGTTCAAATCTGACCTCAGACACTTAACACTTCTTAGCTGTGTGACCCTGGACAAGTCACTTAACCCCAATTGCCTCAAGGGAAAAAAACACAATGTTTAATATTTGCTTTTGAATATTTTAAATTCCAAATTTTCTCCCTTTCTTATTCTTTCTCCTCCTGCTATGGCAGGCAATTTGATCTATATCAAATTATACATGCTTTTTTTTTTCATTTCATTTCATTTCAGTCATATCCAACTCTCTGTGATCTCATCTGCATTTTTTTGATAAAGATACTGGAGTAGTTTAGATTTTCTTCTCCAGCTCATTGTGCAAATGAGGAAAATAAGGTAGACAAGGTTAAGTGACTTGTCTAGGATCACATAGCCAGTACATCTAAGGCTGGGTTTGAATTCAGGTTTTCCTGACTACAGATTTAATGTTCTTTACAATGTATTGTCTAATTACCCCAAGTTATACATGTATAGTCATGCAAAACATCTTTCCATGTTAGTTATGTTGTAAAAGAAATCCCATAGACAAAACACACAAAAAAATAGAAAATATATAATTTGATCTATATTCATACTATATCAGTTATTTTTCATGGATGGATGGCATTTTTCATTATGAGTCCTTCAGAAGTGTCTTGGCTAATTGTATCACTAAAAATAGCTAAGTCCTTCACAGCTGATCATCATATAATATTTCTGTCACTATGAACACTATTCTCCTAGTTCTGCTAACTTCACTTTGCATCATGAAAGTCTTCCAGTTTTTCTGAAAGCATCTTGCTCATTATTTCATATAGGGCAACAGCATTACAAAACAACCATATAACACAATTTGTTTTGTCATTCCCTAACTGATGAAAATCCCCTCAATTTTCAATTCTTTGCCACCATTGCTATAAATATTTTAAATATATAGGTCTTTTTCCTTTTAAAAAATATTTCTTTGAGATATCGACCTATGTCTATATTGCTGTGTCAAAATATACACATAATTGTATTGCTCCTTGGGCATAGTTCCAAATTGTCTACTAGAATAGTTATACACGTTTATAATTCTACTAACAGTGCATGAGTGTCACAATATTGCTATATCCCTTCCAACATCTTTCACTTTATTTTTCTGTCACATTAGCCACTTTAATCTATGTGAGATGTTATCTCATGGTTATTTACATTTGTACATCTCTAATCAATAGTGATTTAGAGCATTTTTTTCATATTACTGTAAAAAACCTTGATTTCATCAACTGAAAACTGCCTATTCATATCCTTTGACTATTTATGAATTGGGGGATGACTTGTATTCTTATAAATTTGATTCAGTTTTCTATATATTTGAAAATTGGAATTTTATCACAGATATTTGCTTTAAATTTTTTCCAGTTATACTTACTATTTCCCTCCATCCTGCAATTCCCCCATCTTTCTCTTTCTCTTTCCCCCTCTGTCCTCCTCTCCTTCTCCCCCCTTTCCCCTCTTTCTCTTCTTCCCCTCCTCTTCCCCTTCTCTTTCTTCTTCTTCCCTTGTCTCTGTCTCTGTCTCTTTCTCCCTCCTTCTCCCTCCCTCCCTCTCTCCTTTTCTCTCTCTTTCACCATGTCCCTTATCAAAATTGTTTGCATCTCACTACTATTTTTCTCAATATACCCTCCTTTCTCCTAGACATGATTTCTTAAATCTCTCCCCTAAAGTAAGATAGATTTTATTTTGTTATTCCCACTTTGAGCCAATTACAATGAAAATAAAGTTCAAGCATTACCTATCACTCCTCTTTCATCTTCTCCTCCACTATGAAAAGTTTTTGAGCCTCTTTTATGTGAGATAATTTTGCCCCTTTTTTAAACCCTTCCCCAATGCTTCCCTATTTCTGACCTTTCAATTTTATGTTTTTAGATATCATCGCATGATAATCAATTCACATCCATGCCCTCTGTTTATGTATCTTAACTGCCCTAATAACGATTAAATTACAAGGAATTACAAGTATCATCTTTCCATGTAGAGATGTAAACAGTTTAACCTTACTGAATCCCTTATGATTTCTCTTTCCTGTTTACCTTTTTATAGTTCTCTTGAGTCTTTGAAATATGTCAGATTTTCTAGTCAGTTCTGGCCTTTTTATTAGGAATACTTGACAATCCTCATTTTCATTCAATATCCATTTTTTCTTAGAAAATAGTGTGGCAGAAACTAGCCAATGAGCAACACCTATCAACCTTAAGCAAAATAAGGTTGAAATGGGTTCATGATTTAAACATAAAGGATGATATTATAAGCAAATTAGGAGAACAAGGGATAGTTTGCTTTTCAGATCTGTGAAGAAGGAAGGAATTTATGGCCAAAGAAGAACTAGAAAACGTTATGAAATGCAAAATGGATAATTCTGATTAAATTAAATTATAATATACTAAATTTAAAAGATTTTGTATAAATAAAACCAAAACAGTCAAGATTAGAAAGGAAGCAAAAAACCAGGGAAAAAATTTTACATACAAAGTTCTAATAAAGGTTTCATTTCTAAAATATATAGAGAATTGACTTAAATTTTTAAGAATACAAGTCATTCTTTAATTTTTCCTTTTCTGTCTTGACTGACTCAGCTTAAATTACCTAGCCTTACCCAGAGGACATCCACCCATGCAATCAGGCAAACTATGTTGACCAGGAAAAGGCAATGATAATGTCAATAAAATATCTCCTCCAAATTACAAAGCACCAAAGACAGCCTGAGAAAAGACATCTTGAATGTGGTGAAAAGTGATTGCAGCACTACTGAATAATCAAGCTGATAGAGAACAGCGTTCAAAAGGCAACAGTACAGTTAAGGAGGTCATGCATAACTTGAAGAATCTTACTGAGAGTTCTGTGAGCCATAAGAGCAATCACTGCAGTAAATAGAGGTCCTGTCATCTGAAAGCCAGGCTCCTAATGAATTCGATGTTACTTGTCAGACTCAAGGTTGACACTCCTGCATAGTTCTACTTCTTCCTGTGGCTAATCTTTTGCAGTGCTATTCAGCTACACTGACCTGGATTTCTTGTAATTTACACATATAGTTGAAACTTAAATTGCTATGTGGAAAAAAGAAAAAACCCTATTTAACTGATTGGGAGGTAGGGAGATTACATTTCGTCTAAGAACAAAGACCACACCTGTAGTTCAAACAAACCTCCTCTTTGGAAGCCTTTGCACAAACTCAGCTGTCGCCTTTAATCAGAGATGTGCCCAACGCCTTGAACATGTTAGATTAGAGGCATAAATATAGCTTATTCATAAATATAGCTTACTCTTTTCTGTGGTTACAATATCGGCATACACATTTGCAAGGTATGTGCTGATGATAGGAAATCTGTAACTGTAATAATAATCTGTAAATAACTTAGTAGTTATATGTATTTTTCTGAAGCCATTGCAACCAGCACCTTTACAAATCACAATTTTCAAGTCTCAGATTTCTCAGACAAATTTAATTATTTAATAATAATCATTTGTTTTTTTACTTTGTATAATTACAGGATGGTTGAACAGTAATCTCCTTGCTTTAAATTAAAATGTCAAGAATGGAAAGCTAAGGTTTTAAATAAAAAATTTTACCTTTTCTTTTGTTGCAATTTGTTTTTTTCATTATTTTTCTCATGTGTACGTGCTTTTCTGTTAGCCGTAATTACTTCTCCTACCTAAAACAAAGAATGAATAACAGTACCTTGTTATTTCCTGATATATCTTCCAAAACTACACATAATGTGTTTGTAGATATACATTGTTAAAGATTATTAAACATTAACAAATTTTCAGCTAACAGGATCCAAAAGAATAAACTTTGGTATGCTTAAACTAAACAAGTACTTTTCAATAAAATAAGAACTGAATGATTTCTATGAGATGAGCTTAGAACCTTTAATTATGAGACAGATAATTTGTCTTTGCACAAAGACGCATAACAACATGGTTGGTTGGACTATACCTCCAGACCATCAATTATCACCTTTCAAAGTGGAGATAAATTCAAAATCTACATATCCAACTGAAATGTCTTCCTTAAGCATCATTTTCACATTTGCAAGTACCTGCTTGTCATTTCCACTTAGATGTTCTAATGACACCTTAAATCCAACATGCTCCAATTCATCAGATCTCCCCCCAAAATTTACTCCTTCAAATTTATCTGTTTTTATTGATGCCATCAAAATCCTCCTGGTCAAAAAGGCTGACATGAGTAATCTTTGATTTATCTAAACATTTGCTAAATCCTGCCTATTTTATTTTTAAGATTCACTCAAGTCTATACATCTTTTCCATCCAGACTGCTAGGACTCTAGCTCAAGTTACCCTTACTTCCTGCTTAACTATTGTAATGACCTACAACAAGAGCCTGATGGGCTCCCTGACTTCCACTCTTTACTGACTATATTCATCCTTCACAAAGATGTCAAGATAGTATAGTAGTAATCTAAAGCATAACAATCGCTCAAAAAATTATTAATATCTGTAGAATGGAATAGAAACTTCTTAGCCTGACATGGAAAGTTTTTCACCATCCTGATCCACAGTATTCTCTTGTTCGCGCTATTATAACTTCAGTGTACTATCAGTTCTTTGATTCCATCCCACATTGTTCTACATCTGTTAAATGGGCAGATCTCATACCTAGAATTTAAGAAACTGAAGGATGAAAAGGAAAGGAATATTGAGGATGCGATCTGCTAGAGGGGATAGGATCAAGGACTCACATAGAGGGTTGATTTGGGCAAGGAGAGAGTACTTCTACTTTCAGAAGCTGAAGGACAAGAGGAAAGACTAGGAGATGAATATTAGAGTTTTTAAGATGAAGATGAGTAAAGAATAGGAAGCTTACATCAAATGCCCTCAACTTTCTCAGTAAAGTAAGAGACAATATCCTTGGTTTGCCGACAGGGGAAAGTACAGGAGCTTAGAATAGTTCCTGAGGGCAATGGAGCAGGGAATATATTAATCAGAAGTGTTTAGGAATACCCTATTAGTAAACTGGGAACGTTTCCCTATAGGGGAATCCAACCACAAAATAAAACCATTTATCTAGATATCTGTGTAGGTCTCAGGGAATAAAGAGGAGCTCTATAAAATTTCTGGGGGATTTAAAGTTAGCTTTAATTACTAAGAAGAATGCAAACCACAGTATGATGCTATGGACATAGAGGATTTTAGGAGTTTGAAAGGCATAACTCACTGGAAAGAAACAATGTTAGCATTTATTGCCATGCTATTGAAAATTACTGAAGTAGTTTTGTACATTATGTGAGAAAGAATAAAAACTGCCGTACCCAATGTATGTATCATTACTTTGAGTGTTTGTAAGGGACCTGAAGAGTCCAGTATCTTTCTAATGAAAAGTCTAGGGAGTTTGCTTCTGAGACACTGACAAAATCCTGGTGACGCCTCAGGGAGGTACGTTGGAGAAACTGTAGAACAGGTGCAGATGTTTTATCACTTGTTCAAGTCAGTTAACTTTGTATTGAATAGCAGGCTCTTGAATGGGTTGTAGAGGCATTTGTTGTTAGATATGTTAATTGGCTTACCATTAGTCAGCCACATCACTTTTGCTTCAGTCTCTCCTGAGGGAGCTCACTCAGCCTTTCATTCAACAAGTCAAGAAAGAATCCATATCTTAAGAGATCTTCAGGACTTCTTCCTTCTGAGGTCACACCCCCCCAAAAAAAAGGGCCTTGATTTTTGGCTTTTTCATTTTATCTTTTCTATTGTAGATGACAGTGAGATATCTGGAGCAACCCAGCATTCCAGGTTGGTTTTTGTAGCCAGACCAAACTGATGTCTCAAGCAACATGGACCCATGCTAGTGAAGGTTGTAATGACTGATCTGGTAGTGCTAATATATGCACTTTATGAAATAAGCTTTAGGTACAAACTGAAGTTGATCCTAGTGCCCCACCCCAGATTGAAGTGACATAGTTGGGAATGGTCCCAAAATACTGAGGGGAATGCTTCTAAGTTTGTTCTTGTTATAGTTTTTAAATAAATACAGCGTTGAAAAAGCTTATCAATATTAAGTAGTTAAATGGAACTAGAGTAAGAATTACTGGCCCCTAATAATTGGTGGTACAAAGTCAGTGGGATTCAAATTAATAACAATAGAAGGGAGAAATAGACAAATATTAAAAGGTTAGCCTGACACTACATCTATATATTTGGAAGCTACACACGAACCATATCAAGATATAGTCTGATATTTCCTAAATCAAACTATGAGTGGGGTCTAGGGAATGGAGTGGAAGGGGACCATCCCAAGTTTGAATCTGGTTCAAGTGCAGCTCTTAGGTTGCTAGACAATGGTTATATTCATACTTTCCACAAAAATCGCAGAATTTCAGGCTTTGAGATGTAAAGAACCTCTGCAACCATCTCCCCAATCTATCTGCAAAAGAAATCCTTACTATAAAAATCTGACAAAGTCATCTATCTTTTCTTCTTGAAGCACTCCAAAAGAGTAGGCCATTTCAGTTTGGGCCAACTCTAATTGTTAGAAAGGGCTTTTTTGTTTTGTTTTGTTTTGATTTTTCTTCATGTCCAAATGCAAGCCTTTTTGCAAACCTGAATTTGTCTCTTTGCAGTAGGTCACAAGCAACTTAATTCCATTATTGTCTTTCCACTGACCTTAAGGTAGCTTTCAATATTGATTTTGGGGGGATTATGGGGTTATATGATTTGCAGCCACATAACTTGTAGAATATTAATGTTATAAAGATTTCTGTATATTTCTTTCAGTACAGGACACTGAATAGTTGAGATCAGAGGTAAGAAGGAGCTTCAGAAGTCTTATACTACAACTCCTAATTGAAACAAATTCTATGAACCACCAGCCAGAAAAACATGCTGGGATGCTCCAGATACCTCCCTCCCACCTAGAATGGAAAAGATAAAATTGAAAAAAAGCCAAAAATCAACCTTTCTGAAGACCTTTACTGACAAGAGACAGAGACTATCTTTTGAGAGAATGCATTCTACTTGCATAAAGCTCCAATTTCAGAATGCTTTCTTTAAAGCAAGCTCTTATCTGCTTCACTAAAACTTGCGTCCATTTCTGGAAATTCAGTCCTAAGGGATAAATCCCAAGAAATCTAATCACTCTTCTTTATGATAACCTTTGACATATCTGAAAATAACTAAATATTCTCATACTATTCTTTTAACAATATATTTTAAAATTTGCCAAGAGTTGAATAGAATTTGTTCATCAGTATTTTAAAGATTAATTAAAAAAAAAAAAAGGTGGTCTTTTTAAAAGGGTTTTTTTTTTTTTTTGGTAAAGACTTTCTTTTTGGAGGGTATGAATTAGGGTAACATGATTGTTTATGGTCCTTCTGAATTCTCCCTCCCATTCACCAAGACTTTTAAAAAAAAACTCTATCTAGCAGTTCTTTCAGCTGCATGGGATATAATCCATCAGGGCCTTATTACTCGAACTCTTGCTTGCTTATTATCATTTATTTTTAGTTTCTTCTACTTATTAGATATTTTTTATTCTTTTTCCAGCCTAAAGATTATTTTCCTTGGCAAAGAATAGAAACAAAATAAAAGCTGAGTAGTTTTGCTTCCTCGCAATCATTATTTGCTATAGTCCTATTTAACAAAGACATCTTATCCCCTTTTTTGCTTTGTTTTGGCCCCTAAAATAGCTTGAAATGGCATTTTTCTTGTCCTTGTCATTCACTAACCTTAGCTTATGAGAAGTGTTTATCACTCCTACTACTTGGTTTCAGCATTGCGCCACTTTTGTATTCAACTTCAGTTTTCAGGAATGTCATTTTCTATAAACATGATTTTAAAATCCAAATTTGTATATGATTTCCCTGTGTATCCCCACTGATCTCTTTAGGCAGCTACTTTATTTCTTCTATGCTGGAATTGTCTGAATCTTTATTTCTAAAACTGAAAACATTCTTTTAGGCAGACTTACTTTTCTAGGTAATTTTCACCAAGCGATTTTACCTAACCCTTCTCTGGTCTCTTGGAAATTTGCTCTTCACAAGTCTAGCATGGGTTGGATCTTTCCCAACTTTTCCCTACCTCCATAGTAAACTCCAAACTGTAGTGGTGAGATCCTTCCAGGAGCAACTAGTTCCTCCTTATGAGAGTCAGAATTAAGTCCAGAATAACAGTTCCCTTTATCACTTCCCCCATCTCCTGAACTCAAATTATTAATGAAGCAAATTAAGAATTTAATTTGCAGTTGCCTATCGATGTCCATATAGTTAAAATCTAAAAACACTACTACATGATGCCTCTGTGCCTAATTCTTTCTTACCTGATGATGATGATGATGAGGTAGCACATTTCCTTCCATGACAATATTATTTGTATTTTCCCCTCTACATACTTGTATTCAAAAATTTTGTACCAAGCTTCCCCAAATTATGAGTCAATCAGTTTACTATACCAGACAATTATTTCTATTTCTGTAAGATACATCCTTCCATATAGATATCCCAGATATTAATTATCAGACATTCTTCCAAGTTCTCTGCCTCCAGGACCAACTGAAAGGCCAAATTCACATATTAATTCTACATATGAAATTGAAATTAAGAAAAGCATTGTTGTTGTTGTTGAGTTGTTGCAATCATGACCCCATTTGATATTTTCTTGTCAAAGATAATGGAATGATTTATCATTCTCTTCTCCAGCTCATTTTACAGAAGGAGAAACTGAGGCAAACAGGTTAAGAGCCTTGGCCAACATCACACAACTAGTAAGAGTGTCAGGCTGGATTTAAACTCAAGTCCTCCTGAATCCAGTGCTGAAGCTTTATTCACTGTATCACCTAACTGCCCAAAAAAGCCTCTGACATTTTTCTAATTCTAAAAATACAGAAATTACACTAAAAACACCCAAGTGTTTTTTTTACCTGAAAATCATATGCTTTTATATACAATCTCCTTCTTATAATGATTTCTGTACCTTTTCCATTAGCATATGATTAAAAAACCCTAATATTTACATTTTCACATAATTATTGTATTCTGTGATGATTACAATTCATATTTACATGAATTAGTCTTGTTTTGTTTGGTCCCAGAGGGCAAAACTGGGGAGAGTAAATGGAAATTGCAGAGAAACAGATTTCTGCCTTACTATAAGGAAAATCCCAAGAATTGAACCGTTCAAAAATAGGACAGGCTGCCTCAGGAAATAGCAAAATTTCTATTGCTGGAGATTGTTAAGAACAGGACTTATCATTTGTTGGAGATATTGTAGAGAAGATTATTTTGGCATGGGTTGGAATGAGTAATCTCTAGGTCCTTTCTAATTCTGTGAATCTTTGACTCTTTAAGATCCCAACTTTTTTCTGGGACAACTTAAAACTGTTTAACATTGCAGATGTATTAACAAGAAAATGGAACATGTGCCTAATTACTATCTTAAAAAAAAAAAAAAAAAACAAAACCTCTTCAACACTATTATTTTTCTGTGTAATAAGCAAGGACAAAGACTCTCTGTGTTTAAAGAAATGCAAATAGCTTAACAAATTTAGAATTTTTCTTCACAGAAAATTTTGCTGCGCTCCAGAATTTAAGGTTTTTGGTTTGGGATTTACTTTTTTAAAAAAAGATGTCTCTGATTGATCTAGTTATAAAGCTTCTTTGCAGGCAAAAAAAAAAACAAAAACAGAAACAAAAACAAACAAACAAACAAAAAAAAAAAAAACAGGATTATCTCTCTCAATTAAAACCAGAAAAATAAAGAATTAAGACCCAGATGCCAGGATTTCCACTATTCATAGTAATAGCAAGATAATATGTTAGCACTATCTTTGACTCTCCCCTCACTCTTATTTCTCTTGTAAAAATCTGTTACCAAATCCTGTTGATTTTATCTCCACATCACTTGATTCTTTCTTCTCATCTTCCCTATTCATATAACCTTATTAGAACTTCTCATTAGTATCCATATGGATAATTGCAGGAATTTCTTAACAGTTCTCCTGCCTCCACTTTCTTCCTCTTTCAATCCATGCTTCATATGCATGCTTCATCTGTAAAACTTCAGTCAAGTTACTCCCTATCTCAAAAATTTTCGGTGGGTCATCAATGAATATGAGTAAAGTTTAACCATTTTTCTGACATTCGAGGCTTTTTATAATCTTTTCCCAATCTTAGCTACTGCTCTCCTATATGAACCCTACTGCTCCTGACAAATAAGACACACACCCCAATTCTTTGAATTAGTCTTCTGTTTTCTCATTCTCATACTTGTATTTCTTGTGCCTGAGATATCTGAGTGTCTTCTTTTTCCTCTCACTGATTTGTACTAATCCTTTAAAATATCTTAAGTACCATTTCTTCCAAAAAGCTTTTCAAGGATCTCCCAGTCGGTTTTCTTCTGACATTCATAAAACATGGTTTTATAACTCTTTAAAGTATTTGGCACTTATTATTTTGCATATATGACTAATGACAAATATATATTTGTGTATGTGTGCTATATAATCTCAAATTCCCCAACCCCAGCTCCAACTAAGATCAATGAAATCTGGGGTATTAGGAGATTTAATATATTTAAAGCAGCAATTTGAATATCAACTACTAATATAAGATGTAATATATCCAAGATAGTTGAATGTTGCAACACAAAGATTATCAATACCTTATGTATCCCCACCCCACCCCACCCCATAATTGCCCACATAGACTGGCAATTCTTTCATTCCTTCTTTCAAAAATGCTTTAGGACTCAAATCCTTTCAAAATTTATTTAATATAAACATTAATGATTACTTGAACTTATTGGAAGAGAATGTAAAGTAAATAAACCCTACTATGTAGTAGTTTTTTTATCTCCTTTGAGCCTCACAAAAATCCTGCGAAGTAAATACTATTATTTTATTCATTTTACAGTAGAAGAAATTGAGACAAACAGAGATTAAATCATGGAGAAGCTATCAACAATTACTTTTTTAAAATGTTTAGACAAATCGTTCAATTGTATCATTAATCATATCATTAAATATCATAAAATTGTGATCATATTTTTAATATTAGAGAATCTTATTATTTAAATTCATAAAGTACCTAAGGGATCATCTAGCTTTTTATATTATGGAAACATCCCTGGTATATAACCATCTCATATTTACTTGAATTACTCTAATAATAAGGAACCCATTCCCTATAAGAGGTATCTACTTGACTGATTGATACAATATGAATGTATTAATTTTTAAATTCCATATCATATAAACTATAACTAAATATAGAATCAAAAGTAGAATAACTTGCATAATTTGCTTTGGATACCAGAGAGGTGCAAAAAAAAAAAGTGATGGTCATAAAATGCAAAGCCACATGTGGCAGTCCTTTAAAGCTGGGTAAAAGGCTGGACTTTACTCATTACTGAAAGAGCTCGACATCATACTTTTATGTTATTACGTCAACCTGAGTATGTGAAACAATTCTTTAAGAATTATATGTGCAAATATTTTATTTGCAGATTCTGCTTGATTTTTTTCATTCACTACTGTCAATATGCAATGTGATTTAAATCAACATAATTTTGCAATATTATAACCAAATTCTTTCATAACCTCTCAAAATTCATGCATGTGATTTAAACCAACATAATTTTACAATATTATAACTAAATTCTTTCATAATCTCTCAAAATTCTACTCAAATGTTACTCAGTATGTTACATGGCAATGACGAGATAACATTGAAATTCCTCCAATAATAACTGCCCCAAGAATCAGTCTTTTTAATGCTGCAATATTGTTTATACTATATGTATAAAGCATTTCTTAGAAAATTACTTCCAAAATTATTTTTACCTAATGCCAAATGTTCAGAAAACTAATGCCAGTAGGCAGAGTATTCCAATATGCCATTAATCCCTTTATTTGTACTGCATAAGTAAATTCCTACAAGAAATTTCTATTCCCAGTATTTTCAATCTGTCTAAATTGTTTTGATACCAAGAAATTTTGAGCTATTGGTTTGCAATTCAAAAATTAGTCATTTAACAGAAATCTCACAGCAATTAGGCCTCCTTATATCATCCATATATCAATCTAATTCATTGTTAATCGTTAATTTCCTTAAAATTTCCTCCTGTTGATACTTATCACCAAGTACCTGCAGAATGATAATGAATATTTTAAACATTTGGATTTTTAGGATAGAATATGTATGTCATAGATAACTTCAAAATTAATGAAAAGATTGCACTTGCCTTCCCCTTGTTTCAGAGTTGAAGTTAATCAAAGTTTCAGTAAAGAATATTTCTCCTGGCTACAAGGAAAAATGTCCTAAAAAATAGAACTATAGAAAAATGAAATTTCCTGAATTAGGATAATAGGTTCCTTCCTTCATCATGACTGGTTTAAGATATTATAGAAAGGAATTTTATTCAGGTGTTGAATTACTTTGGACCATAGGTCATTTTTAATTGTGAGATTCTGCAATTATGAAAATTTATAGTTGAAATTTGCTGCCTTGGTTTAAAAAAATAAAACCAAGGCCACTTTTTACTATAGATAGAACAACTTTCCAAAAAAAGTCCTCTTAAGGGATTTCTCTAGGAAGAATAAACTAGTTTACTTTTTTCAAAGTTAGTTTCTCTTCTCCCCTCTTCCTCATTTCCAATCACTCAAATACTTTCTCTCATTTCTCCTCCTTCACCCCTTTGTCATATGATGAAGTGCTCTTATTCCTTACCAAGACTAGCTTCTTTCCTTGTTTGTTCAATTTATCCTATTCCATCCTGTCTCATCCAACAGATTCCACCCTCTGTCATCCTCCTTTCACTTATTTCCAAACTCCCTCCTGCCCAATACATTTCCTATTGTCTACAAACATGGTCATTGAGGTCTCTTCCAACTCTCAAATTCTATGATTCTATGGAATTGGAAGAATAATGGTGGTTTCAACAGGAATTATGAAGCTTGGAAGAGGGTGGAATTGAAGGGAAAGATGGTAAGTTCTATTTTGGACATATTCATCCCAAAATGAATTTGGGATATCCAATTCAAAGCGAGGTAGTTACAGAATTAACCCTTAGAAAGATGGCTAAGGCTGGATACAGATATATAGGAATCATTTGTATAAAAATGATAACTGAATCCATGTGAAGCTTGATCTCACTAAAGCAGGGGATAGTAAGGAGAGAGAGAGAAGCCGATACAGGCCTTAAGGGACACTCATACTTAGAGAAAGAGACTCAAACACTTTAGCTTTGTTTTAACAGATATCTAGTTAGATGATTGGAGAAAATATACTGATAAAAGATGGAATTGCTGATATTTTATATAAAGCAATTATGTGTATACACATGCATAAATGGTTTTTTAAAAATAAAACAAAACTCTCTGAATCAACTGTTTTGAAGTTATGCCCTGCTGATGGTACCACACAAAAGATTATCAAAATATTACAGCATAAAAGTGGAAAAAATAATAAAAAAAATATTTCTTCCTCATTCCCAAAAATGTTTCTTGCCAAAGTTATTCTCAAAGAAGAAAAGTCTTTCCTCAAAGAAGAAAAGTCTTTCCTAACTAAACTGACTAAATTATCCTTGTTGCTTATTTTCATTAGCTTCTCAATGCCTATTTATTTTTTTAAAAATGTAGAATGGTTCATCAACACCAGATATCTCCCCATTCCTGTCTCTTCTCTGAACTTTGGCATGGTAGAAAGAATAGGGGTATTAAAGTCATGAGAGCTGTGTTCTGCTACTAAATGGCTATGGCCAAGTCACATAACCATTTTGGGCTTTAGTTTTCTCATTTGTACAGTTAGATGAATAGTCTGTAAGATCTCTAAAGCGTCTCCTTTTTCCCAGAAATTTAGTTCCATATGATCTCTTTTTTAAAAGTCATTAATATATCACTTATATTATCACAGTAATTTATCAGTAATATTTAAAAAGTCAAAGTAATATATCACTCATCCTTATGTTTATTTTGTCCTGTTAGAACATAACTCTTTCTACAATCATCTTTCATCTGTTTGAATATGAATTACCACATTCAGAGGATTCCCGAGGCCTGATATGTGGATTGTACCCAAAAATGGCTTTTCCTGCATAAGTTTTACTAACAGATATACAGGGGTAGAAGTAACTGTATCAAGATGGCCCTAGGGTATAGCAGCTGGTTTAATTGGCTGGGCCAGTCCTGAACCCTGAGGGTACAATGACCTGTGCTTGCAATTTGTTCTACAAAGGTCAGGCTCCCTGTGAGATCCAGGTATCCAACTCCTATAAGCAAATAGCCTGTCTTCCCCAAAATCTCACATTGAATTATGAGACTAAGAATGTTTCTGCTCTCCTGAAGAATTAGGAGCTCCTGCAGAGCTTCAAAGGAAAAAAATCACAACTATCTGTCTCTTGAGAAGCAGGATAGAAAAAAAAAAAAAAATAGGTTAACTACTTCAGTGGCAAAATAGCCTAAAGAACCTTCAATTTAGTGTTCTGGGCCTAAAAAGAGAGTGGAGAACTCAAAAGAAAAAAATCTTTCCCTTTTGTTCTTTTCCCCTCTCCTTTGTTAGCTTCTTTCTCTCAGATTAATAGGGGTAAATTAAAGAAAAAGTTATAGGATTCTCCATGAAAGGGAAATAATAATAAAAATATAGAGGAGAAAAGGGGAGAATTTCAGTAATAAACTTAGAAAAACATTTTATATTATAATTGAAGTCATGTCTGAGCTAAGAGATTTTCCCCTCTAGTAATCAGTTGAAGCAAAGCATTTTTGTTTCCAAAATGTGTTGCATTAAAGAAAAATTAATTTTGTAAATTGGGATAAAAATATTTTTCTTACACTCAGATAATCAATAAATCATGCACAATCTCTTTCAATATGAACCTGGAGTCATGTATAACTTGAATCCAGGTAAAAAGAGAAGGTAAATACAACCTGGAACAGGTTACAATCAAGACAAGTACCTTTTAGACAAGATCACTAGCTAATGAGTCCCCATTTAAGGTACAAAATCCACCAAAGGAATAAGTTCCTCAACTCTAATTGGAATCCTGACTAACAATAAATAAAACCCTAGTGTAAGTAACTGCATCCCTGGCTCTGGTAACATTCCAAAACTGCAGGAAAGGTGCTCACCTTGAGATATATAACTCTTGTCTCTGTTTCCCTAAATAAAGCTTAAGCAAGCTACAGGTATGAGTATGATCCAGTTACATACTGTTTTTAATTACTGCTATTGATTCCTATTGTTAGTTGCTGTTTTTCCAAATTGCATTTGAAGAGAAAGCTCAGTGAAGAGGAAGTCCAGATAAGCTTACTTCTGAGCATCACAATAACTTAAGCACCATACTTGAACCTAAAGTCACACATAAATAATGGCAATGCTAAAACTAACTTGAAATTTATTAGAGTCTATGAAATATAATGTGAAGTAACTACCAACGTTTCTGTTTTGATTATTTGTTTTGATTTTTTTTCAATAATGGCATGCTAATGGCCATCAATTGGAGAATGGCTGGGTAAATTGTGGTATATGAATGTTGGAATCCTTACTAACTGCTAACTAATTAGAGTTGATCTAATCAAGAAGATGTTTTGGCCAGAACCTGAAACAAGGTACTAAGTAGAACTAATTAATACAAGGCTTGTGTTCACACCTTTACTCATTGGAGTTCAATGAGTTCATACCTCCCTTGAAGCTCTTTGGGCCAGAGAGCACTAGCATAAATAGAGCTTCAATGGGCCAGTCAAGGAAGTTCTTCAGAGTGAAGAAGCTACAAGTCGAGATTTCACTGGAATGGCATGAAGAGTGGAGCTGGCTGGAGGCTGAAGAAAGCAGAGGCAGAGGCTGAAGGACCAGACCTTTGGATTTGGCGACATTCGGAGAGAGCTCTTGGAACCAAGCAGAGAGATAGGCCTCTAAGGTAACCGGGCTATATTGGAGATAATAAAAGATCTGAACTTTTATCACCTGGCTGCGTTTTGAGAAGAAAAAGCTCACAACATTTTGGCGCCTGAACAGGGACCGACAAAATCCTGATTCCAGGGAAGGCACCCAGAGAGAACTTTTATAATATTTTATAGAAGAACAAGAACCCCACATTTGAACTCCAACATATAAATGTTATGGAATATTATTGTTCTGTAAGAAATGACCAACAGGATGAATACAGAGAGGCTTGGAGAGACCTACATGGACTGATGCTAAGTGAGATGAGCAGAACCAGGAGATCATTATACACTTCGACAACGATATTGTATGAGGATGTATTCTGATGGAAGTGGATTTCTATGACAAAGAGACCTAACTGAGTTCCAATGGGTAAATGTTGGACAGAAACAGCTACACCCAAAGAAGGAACACTGGGAAACGAATGTGAACTATTTGCATTTTTGATTTTCTTCCCGAGTTATTTTTACCTTCGAATCCAATTCTTCCTGTGCAACAGGAGAACTGTTTGGTTCTGCAAATATGTATTGTATCTAGGATATACTGCAACATATTTAACATATATAGGACTGCTTGCCATCTTGGGGGGGGGTGGAGGGAGGGAGGGGAAAAAACGAAACATAAGCGAGTGCAAAGGATAATGTTGTAAAAAATTACCCTGGCATGGATTCTGTCAATACAAAGTTATTATTAAATAAAATAAAATTTTAAAAAAAAAGTGCAACATGAAATAAGAAGTGATAGGGATCCTAAAAAAATAATAATAATAATAATAATAATGGCATGCTAAGAAAGAACACTGGGAAACGAATGTGAACTATCTGCATTTTTGTTTTTCTTCCCGGGTTATTTATACCTTCTGAATCCAATTCTCCCTAAGCAACAAGAGAACTGTTCGGTACTGCAAACATATATTGTATCTAGGATATACTGCAACATATCCAACATATAAAGGACTACTTGCCATCTAGGGGAGGGGGTGGAGGGAGGGAGGGGGAAAAAAATTGGAACAGAAACGAGTGCAAAGGATAATGTTGTAAAAAAAAAAAAAATTACCCTGGCATGGATTCTGTCAATATAAAGTAATTTTTAAATAAAAATTTAAAAAAAAAATAATGGCATGCTAAGAGGAAGGAAAGGGCTCAGAACCATGTACCTACTTAGCAGAGAGGGATAAAATATAGTGAGGGATATATGTATGTATATATGTGTATGTATGTGTGTGTGAAAAACATTCATTTCTTATTCATAAAAAATAATGTAAACTTTGCATCTTTTCACTCACTACAATTTTGCTAAATTCATATTGAGCTATAAGCATATCCACAGGTTATTCTGGATCAGAATGGATATATAGATGGCAACTTTCTTAATCTCAATTAATTATTCTTAAACACCCAAAGGAAAAACCTTGAAATATCTCATGGAATGTGTCTCTAATGTCCTACTAGAGTATCTAAATTAGAGTTTAATTTAATGAATTGGTGAAATTGAGCAAGCCACTCAGTAAATTCAGATTTTCTGTTAAATAATTTAAAGTTTCATCTTTGTTGGAAATAGCCTCAAAAATTCCAATGCTGGTGAAAATGAATTTGACTATTAGGATATATAGGTACAATGTACCAACTTGTTTTTTGTTTCGATAATCCATTATAAACTGAGGATTAGAAGCATTGTGCTAGATCCAATAGATGATTTAGAGAAATATAAGACGTGATTAACACCCTCAACAGGCTTACAATATAATTGGAAATGCTTGACTTCAATGATTAGAGAAAAGAGCATAATCATATATATTTGAGGGCAATTAGAAAGTACAAGAGAAGATATGAAAAGGAGGTCACTTATTCTAAGCCTCAGGGTTCAGTGAGAGCTTAAAATTTACCAAACAAGAACTATCACTTCAAGCGTGTTAGCATAATCTCACTAAGCTTAATATCAAGCTGCAACACTATATTAAAGCTCAATTCTTCTCAAAATAGTTCATTAGCACTGGGGAAAAAAAAAAGGAAGGGAGGAGAGCTAGACAAAGCATTTGTTAAATTTTAAAATATATTCAAATTCAATTTCATTTCATTTATTTTTATGCCCTATTTCCTTTTCAGGAAGGTCCATACATAATGAAACAGGAGTCCATTGTGGCCTCCAGTAATAATATATTTTGGATTTAGCATATTCCCTGGAACATAGTACATGCTTAACAAATGTTGACTGATTAAAATTCATGAAAAGAGAAAAGGGATACAAACTCAAATTTAGGAGTCATGAGCATAGAAGTTACTGATACTTAGAATTTATGACAAACATGTGAAGCAGGTAGCACAAGTTTTGATATTCCCATTATATAAAGAATATAAGCTAATTGAGGGTAGATACTATTGCTTTCTTTGTTTGCATCCACAGTGCCCAAAACAATATGAGGTAATTACTATTAATATCTGTTGAATAGCAGAAAGAAGAGAAATGAGATTTAGAGAATTGAGGTTTGCATCAAAGCCCAAGGGGCTTGATCCTATGTCTTTTGTTTTCACATCCAGGTTTCCTGCTGCCATATAATGCTGATTTCATGGGTAATGAAGAAATTTAACTAGACCTTAAAGGCAGTGTAGAAGAAGCATTTAAATGTGGCATCAACATCAGATAACAAGTCATTTATTCAATAAATATTAAATGTTTATTATATGTCAGGCACTGAATTTAGTACTGGAGACAATAAAACAAAAGTTGAGGCAGCTCTTGTCTTCAAGGAGCTAACACTCTAATAGGAAAGACAACATGGACATTTGTAAATATATACATAAAATGTACAAAATGAATACAAATTAATTTGGGGGGGGGAAAGGAAGGTTTCCTATAAAGGTAGTTCTAGAGCTATCCAAAAGAAATCAGGGATTCCAAGAGGCAGAAGTGAAAAAAAAAAATGCATTACAAGCATGCATGGCAACCAGTGCAAAGGCAAGAATGAAGGAACGAGTGTCCTGTGAAGGAAATGTGGAAATAAAATATTTTCTGAATCTGCTTTGGAGCATTATATCCGAGGCTCTAAAATATGCCTAAAAGTGTCAGGATGGAAACCCAGAAAAATCATCCTACCAGATATGAACTTAAATTCTGTTTGAATGGTCTTATCAGAGACCTTTTTCAAAAACCCTTTCCAAAGGACTCACCCATTACCAAAAGAGCATGACCAGAGCACACACAACATGAGAGAGAGAAAAGACCTTAAGAAAGCCGGTGTAGCTAGACTGAGCAGAGCTAGGAAGGCAGCAATGAGTTACAAGACTGGAAAGATCACAAGGGAGGAGGCTGGGAGGAGATTTAAATGTCAACGAGTTAACATTTGATCCTGGTAATTACAGGAGCCACTGAGCAAAGGGTGACATGATAAGCTCAGTGATCTAAGTTGTAATGTCCTTGGTTGGTTTTCTGGAGGTCTCTGGAAGCAGCCTTCATTTCAGTAGAGTAATCACCACAAGAATAGTTTCAGTGGAGAAAATGCAGGCTGGCCATCACAAGGCTGATGAAGATGGAATATCTCTGTCTCTCAGTCCCCTTGTCTTCTCTGGTTCTGGTTCTTGGTCCCTCAGGAGAGCCGCCACAATGCTGATGAAGATGGAAATGAATCTCTCTCTCCTTGCCTCTGAGAGCTTGAGCTCCCACCTCCAGTCTGCTTGTCTTCTCTGACTCTGACTCTGGCTGAGGCTCCCAGCTTATATTCTCTCTTATAATTACATTATCATAGGTGTGAATGTTGTAGAACTATATTAAGTACTAAATACGTGTATTGGACTAGAGAACTATTAATCACCATGCTAAACTATATAACCATTGTCTTTATCAATTCCACTGAGTTAGCACCTTGTAAGAATCCGTGTTTCAAGTTCAGAGTTCTGGCCCATAATACTAAGTTAACTCTTTTGGTGGCTAGGCAGAAAACGGGGTGGGGAGAGACATTTCAAATTCGGTGTCCAACCTCACTCCTTTCCTGCTCTGAACTGTTCTCTTGCTTTACCATCCCCTCATTTATCCAGAGTCACTCTCCTGGTGTCATTCTGCACGTCTTGCTAAACTCTTGCCATTTGTAGCCTTCACAGTATCTCCCCTTCCCTCCCCTCCAACAGCCACAACTCTGGTTCAGACCTTCGGCACCTCCTGTGTGAACTACTGCAATAGTCTTCTAACAGTCTTCAGCCTCAAGTTTCTTCTTGCTCCCATCTACCCTCTTCTCAACACCTCCTGTGTGAACTATTGCAATAGTCTTCTACCAGTCTCCAGCCTCAAGTTTCTTCTTGCTCCCATTTACCCTCTTCTCATCTTGTTGGGGGGATTTTTTTCTAAAGCATAGGTCTGACCATATGCTTTCAATGAGCTCTGGTGGTCACCTCTTACCTTCAGGATAACATTTAAAGGGGAGAAGCAGAAATTCCCCATTGTTGTTGTCCTTCATTTCTCAAAGAGGACCAAAATGACATCTCTATGTTGAGTTACAATGTGTCTAACTGTGGCCGATCAGGCCAATATGAGCTTGGAGTGATCTGCCACAGCTTGGACACAAATAGTGCCTATGAACAATTGGGATGGATTCTCTAATTTTGCATATTTCACATTTCCTTGGGGCTAATTCAGTTCTGCTTTGCTCATGGAGCACAGCACCTTCTCTGATGAGAACACAACTGGATGGTTCTGTGCCAGTATCTCCCACGTCAAACAATCTAAGTTCTTAAGAGATACTTTGAGGATGTCCTTGTATTGCTTCTTCTGACCACCTTGTGAGTGCTTGCCCTGTGTGAGTTCTCCATTAAATAATTGTTTTGGCAATTCGGCATTCGAACAATGTGGCCAGCCCACAACATTGTGCTCTCTACAGTAGAGTTGGAATGCTTGGCAGTTTAGTTTGAGAAAGGACCTCAGTGTCTGGTACCTTATCTCACCAGGTGATCTTCAGAATCTTCCTAAGTCAGTTCAGATGGAAACAATTCAGGTTCCTGCATAGCTCTATGATTCTGTCCAGGTTTCACAGGCAGACAACAATGAGGTCAGCACAATGGCTCTGTGGACCTTCGGTTTGGTAGTCAGTCTACTACCTGGCTGGCTGGCTTTCCCCAGTCACCAATGGAGTGAAACGAGTCTGTGTAATTGCTCTCATCTTTTTAACAATGTTTCCAGCCATGTTGTCAAATGCCTTCAATAAAGATAAACATGGAATCAAAGTTAGCTACCACACTGATGGTAAAATTCTTCAATTTGAAAAGGCTACAAAAGCCAAAAGTAAAGTTGAGGGAGTGTCAGTGAATGATTTTTTGTTTGCAGATGATTGTGCACTCAATGAAGCTTCCAAAGCAGAGATGCAATAACGTAAGGATCAATTCTCTGCTGCTTGTGCTCATTTTGACCTAACAATTAACACCAAGAAAACGCAGGTCTTCCATCAGTCAGCACCAGGCCATCCTTTTATGGAGCCATCAGTTATAGTAATTGGTGAAGTTTTGCATGCTGTGGATAAGTTCACTTACCTGAGTAGTATACTTTCCAGGGATGCCTAAATTGATAATGAGATTGACACACACAATGTTAATGAATTCACAGCAAATGGCCTAATCACTTTCTGTAAAATATGAGGCAAGATTGTCCACTAAGAGTGTGAAAGGAAGCAGAGCCATGAGAGGTTTGAGGGATGACAAAGTCTGGAAAAGCTATTGTGGAAAGTAGGATAATGAGTTGATAAGGAAGGTATAGTAGGATTGCCCACAGGCAATGAGGGAGCATTTGAGGCTATGCAATATAAGTTTGCTTGTGATTAGATGGCCTCTGAGGTCCTTTGTAATTCTAAATTCGTTTCTCTACAATATTAGGGAAGAATAGTATAATGTAAACCAGGTAGGAAAAAGGAGTTATATTAATAATCATGAAGGTTACAGAGCCTTTACAGAAGATCCTACAGAAAAGTCCTATAGGGACTAAGAAGTGAAAAGAGACCATCAAATTTCGCAACTCAAAGGTCTTTGGAGACTTTTGAAAAGGCAGATTTGGTAGAATTGTGTAATCTGAAGCCAGACTGGAATAGGTTAAACTTTGCATGAACAATGTGAAAATGGAAATAATAACCAATAAGTCTTTCAGGGAGAATAACTATTAATGGAAAAAGAAATAATATAAAATTAATTTGGGAAGATGACAAAGCAAAGTGTTTGTTTTTGGGGGTGAATTTTCTTTATTTTTGAGGACAGAGTAAATGCCCAGCCAAGTGTGTTTATACATGATGGAGGAGTCAGTGGGTGGGAAGAGACTAATGAGAAAGAAGGAAATGTGAACACAGACCATTTTAGGAATTGCATTGTAATATCATTTCTGAGGCTCTTAAACATGCTCTGAAATTATTAGAATGGCAATTCAGAACAATCACCGTATCAAACATGAACTTATACTGTATCTGAATGCTTCAGAAAGCTTGGAACTACTTCAGAACAGGTCTGTTTCAAATGGGTATGGGCACAGTCTACAGACCGAGCCCAGACCACAGCACAGAGAGACTGGGCCAAGGAGTTGGGGGGAAGTCAGAGTATTTTAGCTCCCAAGCACCTGGGAATCTTCTGTGAGCCTCTTAGTCTTATCATCAAATGTTATGGGCTACAACTCTGAACTTGAAACAAGGATTCTTACAAGGTGCTAACTCAGTGGAGTTGATGAGACAATGGCTATTTAGTTTAGTATGGTGATTAATAGCTCTCTAAGTTCAGTATGATTGATTTAATTTTACAACAAATAATAGTTTCCTATTGATATAATGATTAGTTTATACTCAGTGTAGAGCATATAAGCTGAGACTGAGAGCCAGAGACAGACTCAGAAGGATCAGACACAAACTCAGAGGGAATGGAGAGCCAGATTCATTCACTTCATCTCACAGCACCGTGGTAGCTGGCCTCCTGCACTTCCCCCACTGAGACCAAGGCTGGTCGGAAAGGCTCTTCAGAAAGATGGCCTGGATCCCAGGCAAGGAAACTAGATTGTGAAGGAGATAATAAAGGATTTGGACTTTAATACCTGGCCACTCTTGTGGTGATTACTCTACTGAAATGAAGGCTGCTCCAAGCCCTCCAGAAAACCACCAAGAACATTACAATTACCAAAAAAATTAACCCTTTAATAATTGAGGACCACAATCACCACCAACACATACACACACACACACACACACACACACACACACACACACACACACATCCAAGGAGAAAATTTTATTGCTAACTGGTCTTTCTGATGGAGCAGTATCTTGAAAACTCATTGGGACATCTTCATATTCTAGGGCCCTATGGGGTCACATAACTGAATGTGGGGGTTATGAAATTATGATTATCAGTAAATGCTTGATTGGTATATCTATTTTATATACCTATATACCCAGGGTCCCATAAAATTCTTCTTAGGCCAAAAGGAGTCATGAGTGGAAAAAATTTAAGAAGCCCTGTTCCAGGGCAATTCCTGGGAAATCCAGACATTGCAGACACAACCATTCTAAGCTTAGGGAGATCTGGCCTTTATTCAACAAAAAATCCAGACTATCTAAAGACATCAAGGTTACAACTAACCAAGTTATCTCCTGGCATCACATAACAGCCCTCCCTATGCCTTAAAAGTCCTAGTTAACATTGCCTTAGGACTGACAACAAAATTACTTGACGTGTATTTCACACAATCTTGGTATCTCTGATGGATTTATCTAAATACGGTGTTAACATGTAATGAGCTACATCATAACACAGTTATAATTGAGTTTGTGAATGATACTCATCCTTAAGGGGCAAAGCATCTCTAGGTCTCAGTTTCCCCATTTATGAAATGAGATAGCTAGACTAGGTGACCTCTAAGATCATTTCCAATGCACAATAGTGTTTTATCAGACATACCTTAAAACTCTTAATTGCTGACATGAAAATGAAATAAAGTTAAGATTCTGCTTTTCCCCTTCTCATGTCTTTTTGAAAATTCTCCCAGATGTTCCTATCTACTCCCATTAATCAACTCTGAAGATGACTTCTAAATATATACCTCTAATGTGACCCTCTCCTCATGACTTTATGTCCTTTACATTCAAGTGCCTGCATATAGTAGGTGCCTAAATGTTTATTGACATACTGACTCTAAATTTCTGCATCTGACACTTCATATTCAATACTTTTCCCAAAAAACTTCTGCCAGCTCTACATCCTCCATGCCTATTGATAATCCAGGTCTTCCCAAGCCTTCAGATCTGAAATAGAAAAGATCTTACCTTTTCTCTTTCCCTCACTCCCCACCTTCAAACAGTTGTCAAGTCATGTGGCTGCTATTTCCACAAGGTCTGTCACATCCATTCCCTTGGCAAGCATGCTAATTCAGGTCTTCACTTCCTCTTGTTTAGGAAATAATAAAAGACTCCTAACTTTCTGCCACTTGTCTCACTCCATCTTTCCTTCTCTTCCTATCCTGCTTCCTGCATAATTTTCCTGATTCACACATCTCTACTGAATCTTCAACAGTTCTCCATTGACTATTGAATAAAGTAATAGCTTAAAATTCTGATACTCAAGACCTTTCACAACCTATCTACTCTTAGCCCATACTTCCCTCACTTTTGTTCTCTATATCTCAGCCAAACTGATTGTTCACTGTTCCTCATTCTTGGCATGCACTATCTCACCTGTGTGAAATCTGTTCACAAAATTCATCTCTCCTAGAATAGGTTTCCCATTGCCACTATGTCTACCTGCTGGAGTCCCTCTCTTCATCTCATCTATGAATCTTCAAATAGAAAGTGATCACTGCCATCTAAAATTTGTCATTTTGGTTAATTTAATTATTAAAAAAAGAAAACCAAATTACCAGAATCAAAACTGAAAAGTGTGAACTTAAAGCAAAATTAAGAGCTATTTTGCAAAAACTATTTATAATTTACAACTGTGTTATGATGCCATTTGATATATTTGACAATTTAATTAAATTTGATATTTATAAAAATATAAATTACCCATGTTAACAGACAATGAAATAAGACATTTTAAATAACCTTATTTTAGAAAAAGAAATTGATCAAACTTTCAATGAACTTTCTAAGGAAAAAAATATTCAGACTCAGATGGATGTACAAGTTAATTCAATCAACATTTAAAGAACAATGAATTTCAATACTACATAAACTATTTAGAAAAACAGGCAAAAAAACTAACAAATTCCTCTTATGATATAGGTAAGGATCAAAACAAAGAAAGAAAATTATAGACCAATTTCTCTAATGAATTGTGATGCAAAAATCTTAAATAAAATATTGGCAAAAAGATTACAAAAATTTATCACAAGGATAATATACCACATGGGATTTATACCAGCAATGTAGAACTGATTCAACATAAGCATTTCAATACCAGTATAAGTGATCATAACAAAACTAATAGAAATAGTTTAATTATTTCGATAGATGAGAAAAAGCATTTGACAAAATACAGTACCCATTCCTAATAAAAACTCTAGAGAGCATAAGAATAAATGGAGTTCTTTGTAAAATGATATGTAGAATTTATCTAAAACCATAAGTAAGTATATGTAATGGGGATAAACTAGAAGCATTACCAATAAGATCAGGGGTGAAACAAAGTTGCCCACCACCATTAATATTCAACTTTAGCAAAGTTGCAGTATATAAAATAAACCTACATAAATTGGCATTTCCATATGTTATTATACAAAGCCCAGCATCAAGAGATAGAAAGAAAAATCCCATTTAAAATAACTATCGGGTCAGTTAGAAGGTACAGTGGATAGAGCACCAGCTCTGAAGTCAGGAGACCTGTGTGACCCTGGCAAGTCACTTACCCCCAATTGCCTCAGCAAAAGAAAAAAAGAAAAAATTAAAAAAGAATAGCTATAGACAATATAAAATATTTGGAAGTCTACTTGAAAAGACAAACCCAGAAAGTATATTAACACAATTAAAAAACACTTTAACAAATAAAGTCAGATCTAAACAATTGGAAAAATGTTAATAGCACATGGGTAGGCCAAGCTAAAAAAATGACAATTCTCCCTAAATTAATCTAATTATTTAGTGCCATACCAATCATACTGCTAAAAATTACTTTATAGAGCTAGACAAATATAATAACAAAAAGCCAAAAAAAACCATATCAAAACCATTGGTACTGGCTAAGAAATACATTGGTGGATCAATGGAACAGGTTAGGTACACAAAACACAATAGTGAATGACTATAGTAATCTAATATTTGACAAACCCAAAGATGGGAAGGAAGGAAGGAAGGAGGGAAGGAGGGAAGGAAACAAGGAAGGAGGGAAGGAGAGAAGGAGGGAAGGAGGAAAAGAGGGAAGGGGGAAGGAGGAAAGGAGGGAGGGGAGAAGGGAAGGGGGAAGGAAGGAAGGAAGAAGGGAAGGAAGAAAAGGAGGAAAGAAAGAAGAGGGAAGGGAGAAGGAAAAATCTTGAAAAAATCTGTGAGTATCTAATTTATAAAATGAGTTCCTTTAGTTATGAATTTAATATCTATCAATATAGTTACATAAGCTAAAGCTAAAGGGCGCCTTTTAAAATTGGCATGGACTATACCATAATTTAACTTCAGGTGTTTATCTGTTTCATTCTTTACTCCAGAAAGGAAAAGAAATTCAATTTATTATCTATATTTGCCTTGTATATTCGCAGATTAGCAAATTGTTGTGTTGATATATTTAGGAAATTCAAATACAATCTGAAAAATCAGAAAAGTCTAAAACCAATTTTTATATTTGGCATATATAATTCTCTAATCTTATTTTTTTAAGCAAAACTTTCACCAAAAACCAATTTTTCACTCTAGTTATTTTATTTATTCTACTTAATTTTCTTTTAGTTCCTCATTATATTCCAACCAGTACTCTTAATTTCATTATTTAAAAATAAATCCCATTCATATATTGTATGTACTTTTATTATTTTTTAATACTTTGTTAACAACTCTTTTTTTTATAACAGCTCCTCTATTTTACATCCCCCATCTTGAACTCAAACCTTAAATAGTAGGCCAGGGGACATAATTAGCTCAAAGAAAAGTATTTACTTAAATAGCATAGCATAAGCAGTAGTAACAAAATATTTCCCCAATAAATATGAAACAAACTTTTTCATAGCATCATTGAAAAAGTGAACATACATGTAGGGAATATACATGGGCAAAGCAACTCAAACTTCCACCACTGCAGGACTTCAGGCCTTTCTTCCTCATGGTTCCCTCACACTGCTGCCCCAGAATGCAGTATCTCTTCTAGAAAGATAACACTCCATTGGATTCCAGAGTTTCTCTTTCTCTCCAAGTCAAGCCATTTCTTTAGCCAACCTTCCAAGACTGCTCTCTGATGGGCACAGCATCACCAAGTGAGCTGCTCTACTTCAAGATGCTATTGTTTATGGAGAAGGGAGAGATCAATTCCCTTTATCAGACACAAGGGGAAAGCCTAAGAGCTGGGTTCTTCCTATAACTGGCTCTCTTTCCAAGTTACAGAAATCATCTCTCTCAAGTACTAGATACTGATGACAGTAATCTTTCTACTTAAATACTCCAGCTAGCTAAGACTTTTTAAAGGTCACCAGGAATGTGACTGTATTTTTATCAAGCCAACAGCTGCCTTGTAATTAGATCAAGTTGATAGAAAACTATCTTCATATCTCCTAAAGAAGGATATGTCAAAACTCTTCCAGTTTAACACCCTTAATTATCTGCTAAAGGTCCACTCAGAGTGTGAACCACTCAAGGTCACACATCTTTTACAAAATACAAAGTGATATTCAAAATATTAAATTCTGCAATATCATCAAATGGTCTGGAAGTATCTAACTGATCAGTAGTCCCATGATCAATTCTCTACTATAATATTATTCTATGTTATATCAGACATAATTTTTGGAAGCAAATCCAAGGAGAAATGTTCTAGCATGCTCAAGGAGATATATTATGTACGTACACACACACACACACACACACACACACACACACACACACATATATATAGTAATAATCATTTATACTATAATATTCATTTGTAGTATATATGTATATATTCTATATATTTAGAATCTAACTTTAAGAAGATCATAAATGTATATAAAGAATCAAATAAAGTAAACAAACTCTGAAAGTATTTTACATTCAAGCACTTAGAAATGTGAAAAACAGCTCTGATGTCAAAAAAAAGATAAAATTATGAAAATGAAACAAGGTAACAAGATTTCCCAATTATAAACAACTCCCTTAGGGTAAATTAGGTATTTCTGGAAACCAGATCAACTATTACAAGGAAATAAGGTATTATTTTAGGTCATTAAAGGAGGAATTAATTGTATCTAATGAGTTTATAAAATGCCTAAATCACTCTTGGGTTACAGTGTTCATATTCAGGGAATATGATTCAATAATCATAGTAATTGTGATCATGGCAAATTTCCATTACTATCTATTCTAATCATATAGCTTTCCTTATTTAGAAAATTAGGAAATTTTCTACATGACCCCAGAGGAGAAAATTAGAAACAATGAATGGAATTCATAGAGGCAAATTAGGCTGGAGAGCAAGGAAAAAATCCTTAACAATTAGAGCTGCCCCAAAGTAGAATGGTCTGCCTTGGAAAATTAGTGTGTTTCTCCTCACTGGAAGGTCTTCATGTTGAGATTACATGACTAAACAGGATTTAAGTCAAAAGATTAGAAACAACATATCCAGAACTGAACTGCTTATATTTTCTCTTAAACCAAAATTTCTTAACATTTTTTGTGTCCTAAATCCTTTGGCCACCTATTGAAACCTCTGGATCTCTTCTCAAAATAATATTTTTAAAAGCATGGAACAATCCATGGTTTACAAAAGAAACCAATTATATTGAAATAGTTATCAAAATGTGTAAAAAAATCAAGAATCTTTGGTTTAAGAGGAATGAAAATTAGTTAAATTTTGGATATATTACATTTATAGCACTTATTATGTGGCTTCTTTCCTTACCTTATACTCAAGCTGTTGGATCAATGCCCCAGAAAGGTATTAACTTAATCCCACAAAGTCATAGTGGTAGCATGAGTACTTTGTTACAAGGAAGCTAAATAACTAAAAACAATATTACTTTTCTGCACTTTGAAACTTTTAGGGTTTTTTGTAACATACCAAAATAGAAATTTAAAAATATATGTTCCTGTCCATAAAATGAGGGACTGCTTGATATCCTCTAGAATCACTTGGGTTTGAATCTCAAGTCTGAATCTTACTATGTGTATCTGTGATCCTCAATTTCTTCATATATAAAATAAAGGAATTGGACCAGATGGAATCTGAAGTACCTTCCAAGCTTTAAATCTTTGAACTTATAGTCCTTTATATCAAAAGTCCTTTTCAGATCTAACTTGCAATCATTCTATTTCAATAGCATTAAATAGAAGAACCTGCATTTCTTTACCTATTAAGGTACATAGTGTCTTAGGATTCCCAGGGCTGTTGATTTACAATGGGGAAAAAACCTTAAAGTTCTGATCCAAGCCACTCTTTATACAGATGAGGAAATTAAAATGCAAAGAGTTTGTGTGAATTGTCTAAGGTTACAGGGATCTGAACCTACTTGCTCTAGTTTTAATCAGTTTCTTCATAAAGATGAAATTTTAAAAACCATCTTTGTCTGAAATCATTCTACTACAGACCTTTGGCATGGTGATCACCAGGTGTCCAGTTGTCTGAGATCTTTTGGCAGAACTACTATCTGGTTTCACTTCAGCAGGAAGTACAAGTTGAAATGGCTGAAAACAAACCAAGAGTCATGTAGTGATGCACAAAGTAAATGGGTAATTTACTTGAAGAGTTATCTCCAAAGCTTATTTCTCAGATATAAAATATAGTTATTAAAAATATTTTCTCATTTAGGAAATCTATACATAAAAATTATCCTTGAACCTGTATCTACTTGTACAATTGGTCTTGACTGTAATAATTAGGTATTTTGATTTATCTGGCTGTTTTTTCAGATTGACAGAACCTCTAACTGTGCCCATAACACATGTTAAAAATCTAATAGTTCAGTAATTCAAGGTTCTGTGGTCTCCTCACTGTGAGTATTCTCACCACCAATTTGGATTGTAACCCTTTAGTATTTGATCAGTGTGAGTTTCTGTGCTCCTTGCATATAAGACTGTGATTCTATGTGAAGCTTTGCTAGGTTGGGGAGACTGATCAAAGCTTGAGGTCCACTAGAATATCTTTCCAGAACCCAGGGTTATTTTCAAGCTACGCTGAGATCTTAGAGTATTGTTGGAAAATGTTATTGTGGAAATACAGAACTAAAATGGCAGAATGGAAGTACTACAGCCAAGTTCTCCCTATTTTTCCATCCGGACTTTAAAATAACACCTCAAATCAAATTCTGGAGTAGCAGAGTTGACAAAAAAGTTAGGATGAGCCATCTTTTCAGTCAAAGCAACCAAGGAAGTCAGAAGAGAGCTCTGTGACACTGGAGTAGTAGAAGGCCCAGAGCACACATCACAGCAACACTGTGAGACTTGCAAGCACCAAAGCAGCAGCAGTAGCCAACAGGAGCTTCAGGAGCTCTCATGACAGACATGTTAGGAGGACTGGGTAACAAAGAAAGAAATTTTAAAGCACTGGCCACATGAGGTGCTATTAGATAATTCCTTCATCCATACTGCCTTTACAGTCTCGGTTACTAAATGCAGAAAAATACTTTCTATCACAAGGGAGCAGGGGCCCTAAGGAAGAATAGAACTTCAAGTTGCAAGAAATAAGGGGCCACATATCAGGAGAACAGTAACCATACCTACCTCCACACTACTTTGAAAGCAATGAAAATTTGAAAGCCCCAGAACTAGTTCAAAAAACAGCAGCATGAAAAAGCTTGAAGATTGGGACACCTCCAGGTGAACAACCCAACTTAAACATAAATAAAGGACAAAGTCAGGATAAAATAAGCAAATGAATAAATGAATCAACTGACCACAAAAATTATGGTGATAGGAAATCTCAAGACACAAATTCAGAAGACAAGAATGTCAAAACAGTAATAAAACCTCAAGGAAAAAATGCAAATTGGACACAAATCCAAAAACAATTGTTGGAAGAGTTAAAAAATTATGCTAAAAATAAGAATGATTGAAAAAAATTGGTAAAATGAGAGCAATGCAAGAAAATTATGAAAAGACAATTAAAAGCTTGTTTTTTTGAGGCAATCTAGCTAATTATGGGGTTACAAAAGCTATTTGGATAAAATAATTCCTTAAAAATTAAAATTAAACAAATGGAAGATAATGACTACATTTAAACAATAAAACAAAGTTAAAAGAATGAAAAAATAGAAGAAAATATGAAATATCAACAAGACAACTGACCTAGAAAATAAATTAAAGAGAGATAATTTAAGAATTATTGGATTACTTGAAAGCCATGAAAAAAAATAGTGTAGACATCATCTTCTAAGAAATTATAAAGGAAAACTGCTCTAATATCCTAAAACCAAAAGGTAAAATAGAAATTAAAAGAATTCAGTGGCTACCTCCTAAGAGAGATCCTAAATGAGAACTCCCAATCTAATGCCAGAGCTCCCAAATCAAAGATAACAAAACTTCAAGCAGCTAGACATAAAACACTCAAATATTACAGAGACACAGTCAAGATCACATAAGATTTAGAAGTTACCACATTAAAAGAGAAAATGTCTTAGAATATAATATTACAGAGCCAGGATTACACACAAAGCATAACTTACCGAGCAAACCTAACTATAATCCTTTGGAGTTAAAAAAAAATGGATATTTACTAAAATAGAGGACTTTCTCAAACATTTCTGATAAAAAGATCTGGGACAAACAAAAAAATGTGACTTTCAAATATAAGACCCAGGGGAAGGATAAAAAGAGAAACATCCCAGAGAAATCAAGAGAGCATCAAAAAGGTTAAACTGTTTACATTCATACACTCCTAAGGGCAGCTAAAAAGACTCTGGAGGGCAGGGTAGTGAGTCAATTATGTTGGGATAGTCTAAAAAAAAAGGGATGGGCAAGAAAGAAGAATGAATTGGGAGAAGAGTTAAGGGAGAGGAAGAATGGGAAAAATTATCTCACCTAAAAGCAACAAGAAAGAAAGAGCTTTTACAGTGTTGGAGAAAATACGTATCCATTCCAAAGAGATCAAAGGAAAAGAACCATTTATAGCAGCTCCCTTTATGGCAAAGAATTGGGAATTGAGAGGATGTCCACCAATTGAGGAATTGCTGAATGAGTTGTGATAAAACACTTTTTAAAAAATGATAAAGGAGGGTGATTTCAAGAAAACTTGGGAAGAACTACATAAATTTGATAGAATAAAGCGAGCAGAATGAGATCATTGCATACAATAACAGCAATATTGTAGTAATGATCAACTATGAAATACTTAACTACTCTGATCAAGATAATAATATAAGATAAATCTAAACAACACACATTATGAAAAATGCTATCTGACTCCAGAGAGAAAACTGATGAACTCTGAATGATGAGTATGAATGAAGAGGGAATCATACTTCTTCTAATTTCTTAATTTTTATTGCTTTTTAAAATTTGTTTCACTACATGATTAACATGGTAATACATTTTACAGAGTTTACATGTATAATTGATTTCATATTGTTTGTCTTTTCAATAGATGGAGAAGGGACTAGAAAGAGGAAGAACATTTGAGATGCAAAATTTTTTAAAATGTTTAAAATAAAGAAACATGTTATTGCCTAAAGATAAAAAGATACTTTCGATAAATTAAAAACCAAAAATGGAATTGTGTTATTTAACTTAGAACAAATTATTTTTATTCAAAATGTGTATGTCAACATTTTCATAGTAGAAAAACAATAAATAGATATATTTAAACACTATGAAGTTTCACAATTTCTAGCAGTTACTAATTGTAATTGCCTGTAATTAACTTAATGCATTTTCTAGTTTAACTAAACTTATCTAAGGGCAACATACCTTTAAAACTAAGTATAATTAATTTAACAATTTGATTTTTTGAGCTTGTATTCTTTTTCCTCCCAAAGCTTCTCTGTTTCCAAATTTCCCTATTATTATCAAGGACACTATCCTCCTTCTAGAAATCTAAGCTCACAAGCTAAGTGTTATCCTCAACCCCTCCCTACCAGTCACTCTATATGCTTAATCTCTTATATTTCTATCTCCAAAACATTTCTCATATATGTCCTTTTCCTGGAATCACATAGCCATCAACCTGGTGCAGGCTCCCATCAATACATGCTTACACTATTGTCTTTTGGTTGGTCTCCCAGCCTTATCATCCCTCCCTACACAAATGCATCATCTGCTTAGTCTTTTCCTTTAAAGTGCAGGTCTGACTATGTCACCTTTCCATTTCCCTCAGACTCCAAATGATTTCTTATTAGCTCCAGAATCAAATATAAAATCCTCTCTATTTAGCATTTGAAGCCTTTCACAACTTGGCCCCTCTTCCTATCTTTCTAGACATAACACTGTTTCCTGATTGTGTTTTTTTACTTACTGTCCCATATGCCCAGAATATTCTCCTTCCTTATTTATACCTGCTTGACTTTCTTGGCTACCTTCTTCAAGACAAAGCTCAAATTCCTTCTAAAAAAGATCTATGATCCCTTCCTCTAACTTTTTACTAGTTATCTTGTAAATACAATACCTGCATGTTTTCTCATCCTTTAAAGCTTTTTGAGGACTTTTTTGCCTTTCTTTATATTCTTAGTTCTTAGCAAAGTCCCTGGTACACAGTAAGGGCTTAATAAATGCTTGCTGATTGACTAATAATCACATATAATGTAACTCTATACCTACCTTCCCCTTGACCATTATTCGGACATAAGTTGGCTGCACATTAACATCCATTAGAGAAGTATCCATAAACCTTCAAGATTAAATGCATCAAAAAGTTGTAATTCTCATAAAAACACCAATGTATAGAAATCTTAATCCAAATGTTCATGAGTACTTTAAATTAAGTAAATTCAATTCTATTCAGTTTAAAAACATATTATACAATACAATATTATACAATACTTCAATTTTTATTGTGGTGACCAGTTCTCAAAAATTAAGTCTCAAATCTAAGTTCCAGGAAAATCAGACTGAAAGGAGCTCAGTTTAATAGTAGTTCCAGTTTTAAAACCATTAATATATTTATCTTTTATCTTTCTATCCTCAAATACATGAGATCTATAACAACAAAGGCAACTATGTATCATAGGATAATATTATTTTATATCCCTCCACCCTAAAATGAAATAGCTACAAACCTTTCCTAAGAATCTACTAGTTCTACCACTTTTCAATCAGTCACTTTGTAGATAATTAATAATAGATTCTTCAACATTGTCACTACAGTGGCTTCTCATTCTACACCTGTTCCTCACCAGGAAAATAAGGCTAAAAATGTCCACAGTACCTGTTTCTGTAAGTTTCCGTGAGGCTTAAATGAGATGATGTGTACAAAGCCTTTTGAAAACTTTAAAACATTCTATTAAAACTACTAATTTTTATTGCCCCTTTTTGTTAACAAATGACATATTATAATAATGAAAAGTGCTATCTGTTTCCATCGCAACTGCTCTTTGGGAGAGAGCAGTTTTCTTATATGTTATGAGGGAATATACTTTGTGGAGAATTTGTGTTTGTTAATATGTGTCTACTATATCAAAACAGAATGTTTCAATAACATGATAAATAAATCACATGACCGGAAAAATATTCAGCAAGATGTTCATATGATTTGAAGAGAGTTGACATACACTAAGCCAGAAGTATCATAGATACAGCTTGAAATGGTTCCAAGTATAGTGCAAATCAGACTAAAATATAATTGGGAAATACTTTTTAAAGTACATAACAATACATTAAGAAATACTAATAGGTAGTTTTCATTATGTAGCCCTCAGGGATCTTTGTGTATTTCCATTTGTATTAAGACATTAATGAGCTAAACCACAGCTCATTAAGTCTTCTGACCACAGGATTCACAGTGATGCCCCCCAAAACATCAAAGGCTCTCAGTTCATTAGCTTGCTAAATTGATGCTGCAGGACAAAAAGTTAAAAGTGATTTTAGACTGCATTGAGGTGTTAGTTCTACTCGCTTCTGCTCTGGTCCAAACACACCTGGAGTACAATGATTGGTTTGGGGCATTATAGTTTAGGAAGGACATTTACAGTGTGAAGAGTAACAAAGGAAAGTGACTAGTATGGTGAAAGGACTCAAAATCATGGTGTATGAAGACTAATTGAAGGAACAGGGAATATTTGGTTAGAGAAGAAAAGACTCAATGAAGATAAGAAAGCTGTCTTTTAATATCTGAGGGGACTAGAAATGCAAAATACAGAGAAGATCCATCCCAAACATTCACAGGTTTGTGTCTGACCTGTGGCAGAGCCTTTCAAGCTTGTACTGATCTGATCAATCAGAGTCAAACACATTAACTTGATTCTAACATAGTGATGTTGATTTGGTCCACTTCAAAAACAAAGGACAACAACTGAACCAAAAAATTGAAGGGGTAGAAGAGGAGTTAAATATTCTTAGTCACAGCAATAAGGAGAATTTTCATAAAGCAGGTTATCTTGATAAAATAATTTCTAATGATGTTAACCAAAAATGAAATAGCATATTCTTAGAAGGTAGTTTATTCACTCTCATTAAAGGTCTTTAAACAAAGGTTGGAAAACCACTTCTTGTATGTTATGTGGACTTTTCAAGCATGGACTGGACTGAATGACTGAAATCTCTAAGAGGGAGGGCATTCAGAAATCTTCTTGCTCATATTATGAAACTGGCCAATGCCATTCCCATGCAAAGTATAATGAAGACAAGGGATAATATGTTCATACTAGTCCCTGAGCTTTTAGGTTTCCTTACTTGTGTATACATTTTTGTGGCCCTGTGTAACATCTATTCAATACAAAAAGATATTTAAGGTATCTGGTCAGCCTTTGTGTCTATGAAAAGGCTACTATGTAACTTGTCTGAGACTGTAGTGGCCATCATTACAGAGACCAAAGCAAGAATAGAGATTCCAAAAGGGAGATGGTGGAGCTTCACATATTTAGCATCTATCTGATTCTGAGGGTGCTTGTTGTGACACTGTCCAATTCTCCCAGTGTCTAATACAGAGGCTTTAGTCTCTAATAATAAGTCACTGAGGTTTGCCTATCTTTTTCATTTAGGTACAAGAATAAATAGAATTGCAAACTAAGCAGTACCACCATAGAGAGTAATAAAATACCTTTACCTATATACAGCAAGATCCAGAACAATTTGATTATTTTCTTCATCATCTTTCAAAGAAAAATCAAGCCTAATAAAAAATGAAAAGATAAAAAAGAAAAAATTATTCAGTAAAAAATGGATAGACAAATTCCTTACCACATTATATTAAAAGCAAAGCAGGATGCGTCACAAAATTTTTTTTATGAATGTGAACATTTTGTTATTTGAGCAACAATATTTGTCTTTTATTTCTAAAACTTCATCAGAATCAAGCAAAACATTGAAAATTAAATTAGATTCATCTATAATTTTTCTCAACATAGCAATATTTATGGTAAATTAGATATATTTAACATTGATGCAGAAATAGAGACATCTGGTGGTAAAAAATTTTTGTTAACTTATTAAATTAATTTTTTGCCAAAAAATCTATAAGATTAAGATTTGTATAATATAAAGATATGACTTATTAGTAAGAATTTTCATGTTCTAATTTTTATAACCTAGATATCATTCTATAAGTTTTACACATAAGAGATATAAAAACTTTTGACAACAGAATAACTAATCATGAATATAGAAGATTAATGATGATATACCTCCTGATATATCAGTGATGGACTCAGGAAACACAGTAAGATATATTATTTGGTAGAGATAATATGGGACTTCAGATCTTTTGTTTTATTTTACTGCATAATTAGAAGAAATTTATTTTTCTTTTTTTTAACTTCAAAGTGGGAAGGGTTGAAGACAAAGAGAAAATAGATTTTATTAATTGAAAAAATAAATTAAATTGGTCATATGAAGAGATAGATAAATTTCTCAATGACCCATGGATGATCCTCTCCAAAACATAAATTATGTACCAAAGATAAATTTCTATGCTATAGGACACTCAGAAACCAAAAGAAAGCAAATAAACAAACAACACAAAAATTGACACTCATTGATCCTGATCTCACTCAGTATCCCCCTAATCTTCCATACTACTCAGAGTGAGGTCTTCCTAACAGACCTAAGGATACAAAACAAGCTTACATCAAACCCATCCCAACACCTGGTTTCCCCTCCCTTTTTCTAGTGCCTTGGAGATCCTAGTTCCAGGTTACAGAAATTTACTTAAGCCTTAAGGGCCAGCTTGGCCCTGTTCTTAAAGAACAAAAGCCTGATGGGGGCTAAAAACTGGATGTACCAAAGCTGCAAAGGATTCGAACTTCCAGTGCTGAGGAAAACAGATTCTGAATTATTTATGTCAGACCAGAGAATTGAGGAACAAAGGGGGTTGAACAAATCACCAGGACAGGACATACAATATAGGCAGGGGATATGTAGCACTCCCATCAAGTAGGAGAAAAAGAGTATAGTATCCAGTATAATCACTCAAAAGTCACTTGGGACAGAGGACTAGGCTGAGATGCTTTGAGATCCAGCCTCCATTAAAATCACACTCAGAGGGGATAGAGTCAGAAAGTGAGTGATAAGTGGAAATAACTAAGCTTATACCTTAAGGAAAACATTGATTTAAAAAAAAAAAAAAAAAAGGTCTCCATATACGCCAAAATATTTGAAGCAGCACTTTTTTGTGAAAGCTATAAATATGAAACAAAGTAATTGCCCATCAGTTGGGGAATGAACAAACAAATCATGGTGCATGAATGTAATATAAGGTTGACTGTACTGTAAGAAATAATGTGTGTGAAGAATATACAGAAACATGGAAAGAGCTACATGAACTGATGTAGTGTATGAAGCAGAGCCATGGAAACAATAGACACAGTAAAACACATAATGAAAACGGAAATGATACACCAAAAAATCAAAAGTAAATGTAATAAAATTATAAAGGACAAGTGAAAATCAAATGAAAAGATATGAGAAGACACTTTCAACCCATCCCTTGGGAGAGGTGGGAGGTACACAGGGAAGTACACAGATACTGCATATGTTTCAGGAATTTTTCAGTATATTGATCAGTTGTGTTGATATTTGCTTCCCTCTTCAAAAATATTATTTATCATATCTAGGAGGGGTATACTATGGTGATATAAAAAACATAAAATATAAGAAGTCATTTTTAAATATAAATTTATTTAAATATGTAAATAGAAGGTTTATTAACAAACATTTCCATAGTTTTCCCTTTTTAACTAACATTCCTTAGATTTTATACGGTTTCCAAAATCTTTCCAACATTTTCTCAACCTCCTTCTTCTTTTATTATTAGCCTTTTAATCTTCATACTATCCAATCTTTCTTCTTCCACTAAACTTTCTGTTTTGTGTTTTAGCAATTTATGATTTCATCAGCTCCTGGTGAAGAGCACCCGTCCTCCCAAAAGTATGGAACATGCTCAGAACTTTCTGGACTACTGGGAGAGTAAATTACCTTCCAGCAATACACAACCAGTATGTGTCAGAGGCAAAACACAAGCCTAGGTCTTTCTGACTCTTGATTTACAGATTAAATATTTTTTAATAAAATGTATTATTTTGTCTATAATTCATATAATTTTCCATAGTGTATCCCCAAATGAAATTATGGTACATGAAATCAATTTTACAAATCCACAAAATAGCATACTGTGGTGATTTTCTTCTTTTAAATATAATAGTTCTCTCTGCGAGAGAAGGTTTCTCCAAGAGATTTTCTGGAGGCAATGTCAGTTTCAGTTAAGAGTAAATAATTAAAAAAAAAAAAAAGGGTAAATAATTACCCCAAAATGCAGCCAGGTGATAAAAGTTCAGATCTTTTATTGTCTCTAATATAGCCCAGTTAGCTTAGAGGCCTATCTCTCTGCTTGGTTCCAAGAGCTCTTGCCGCTTTGTCCTTTGCTTCTGCCTCTGCTTTCTTCAGCCTCCAGAGCCAGCACCAAGTTGACTCTGTCTTACCTCTGAGAGAGGGCTTCTCAATCTTCAGCTGAACTCTCCACTCGTAGCTTCTTCCTCTGAAAACTCTTCTGACTGGACCCTTTGAAGCTCTATTTATTCGAGAGAGGGGGATTATGGGTTTTTTCCCATAGTGCTCTCTGGCCCTAAAAGCTTTAAGGGAGGTGTGAATTCACAAAGTTACAAAGTTTACTTTGTGAATCTCCCATACTTGTGAACTCTGAAGAATAAAGGTGTAAATACAAGCATTGTATCAATTAGTTCTACTTAGTACCTTGTTTCAGGTTCTGGCCCAAAACATCTTCTTGTAAAATCAGATTAATAATCTATCAACTCTAATGAGTTAGCAGTTTGTAAAGATTCCAACAGCTTACAATGACCTTTACAAATAAATACGAACAATGTGTACATGTCAATAAACATAAACAGGAATATATATAGTCAATTTATGTTTTTTTAATTATATATAATTTAGAGAATAGATTTGCATAAAAGTCAATTAAATTACATCCTGGTATCCTAAGTACTATTAGAGTTGCTAGGAATATATACAAAACTTCGATAAGACCTGATTTATTGTTTCATTGAGCTTACAGCATAGTATTATATAGTGAGGGGCATGAGACACATAAACACAAAATCAAAATAAACAATAATGCATGCTAAGTACACCAGACAAATGTAAGTGCTGTGTGAAGTTCAGGATAAATAAGTTATTCTTATTAACACTGAGGACTGGGCCTGGTCAGATGAAGGAGATGGCATCTGATTTGGGGTTTGAAGGAAGGATATAAATTCAATTAAGTGAATTGAAGAAAGTTAAAAAAAAAAAAATAAGCCACACATAAGGAATGGTGTGAACAAAGGCTTATAGGTGAGAAAGCTCCAACTGTCTTTGGATACAGAAAGATAGTGACCCAGTTCAGCTGCAACATGGATAGGAAGTAATATAAACTAAGGTTGAAAAGAAAAAGTGGTACTGGATTGTTGATAGAAATGCAATCTGAATTTGATTTTGTAATCATACCCCGCCACAAGAGAAGAAATTCATGGAATTATAACATCCAATTTTAAAAAAAAAAAAATTCATGCTATACCTAGCTTTTTGTACATAGTTGTTTGTTATCTTTCTTATTAGATTCTGAATTTTTTGAAAGCAAAGATTGTTTTGTCTTTCTTATATCCTAGCACTTAGCATAGTGCCTGGCATATAGCAGGAGATTAATTGTTGTTTATTGATTGTCTGATAACAGATATATGATTTTATTCCAGTGATGTCAACAGCAACTTTTCACATCCTCTTCAATTTCTTAGCTTTAACCTCCAGTTAATCCTCCAGCATACTGGTGGATGGTCTCTAAATCTCTTCATCCATTTCATATATACCAGTTTAAACAGATGGGCTGTCCACTGATTATCCATTATGTTGGCTATCCAAATCAAATCACCCCAGTGTCTCCCTACTGCTTCCAAGATCAAATAAAAAATTATCTATTTGGCATAAAGCCCCTGGTAATCTGGCTTCTTCGTACTTTTAAGTCTTCTTATACTTTATTACCCTCTCCATATCTGTGATCACTAGATCTGGCCATTTTGCTGGTCTTTAAATAAGACACACATCCCCCAACACACTGCCTCCATATTCAGAATTTTCTTTCTCCTTCACTCTGCCTTTGGGCTTCTCTGGCCTTGTTCAATTCTCAGATAAAATGCCATCTTTCATTAGAAAAGATACATTTCCTAGTGTTGTTTTTTTTAATTTCTGCCTTGCAAGAAATCTCTAATTTATCCTGTGTATATCTCATTTATATACAGTTATTTGAATGTAGTCATCTATTAAACTGTGAGATCCTTAAGGGCCTTTTTTTGTATCCCCAATATAACATCTGGAATATAGTAAGATAAAATGAAAAGAGAAAGATTTCTCTGATTACCTCTTAAAATAAAAACCTAAAAAGAAGTCCCAGAAATATCATAGCCAAAATCCAGAATTTCAACTTTATATTTCAAGCAGCCAGAAGGAAAGTATTCAACCAAAAAACAATATCCACAATCATAAAAGCCTTGGTCCTTCTGCAATAAATGCAAAAATATGAAATCATGGAACATCATAATACAAAGGGCAAAACACATATGTTTACAACCAAGAATAATTTACACTGCAAAATTGCTTATAATACAACAAAAAGAAAAAGATGAATCTTTAATGGAATAGAGGACTTTTCAGGAACAAGATGAGACCTAAGTCTCTTTTTTTTTGAAAGACAAACACAAGAATTAGAATAAATCTTGTAAGGTTCACTTATATTACCACAAGAAAGCTGGAAGGATATCAAGTATTGACATTTTAATAGAGGAGAAAGAAGGATTCCTTCAGAACATCAATATTTTCTGAGAATACTGAAAGAATTAAGAAAAGAGAATCATGAAGAGTGTTCCAAATCATTATTGATCAGAGAAATGCAAATTAAGACAACTCTGAGATACCACTACACACCTGTCAGATTGGCTAAGATGACAGGAAAAAATAATGATGAATGTTGGAGGGGATGTGGGAAAACTGGGACACTAATGCATTGTTGGTGGAGTTGTGAAAGAATCCAACCATTCTGGAGAGCAATCTGGAATTATGCCCAAAAAGTTATCAACTTGTGCATACCCTTTGATCCAGTAGTGTTTCTACTGGGCTTATATCCCAAAGAAATACTAAAGAAGGGAAAGGGACCTGTATGTACCAAAATGTTTGTGGCAGCCCTGTTTGTAGTGGCTAGAAACTGGAAAATGAATGGATGCCCATCAATTGGAGAATGGCTGGGTAAATTGTGGTATATGAACATTATGGAATATTATTGTTCTGTAAGAAATGACCAGCAGGATGAATACAGAGAGGCTTGGAGAGACCTATATGAACTGATGCTAAGTGAAATGAGCAGAACCAGGAGATCATTATACACTTCGACAACGATATTGTATGAGGATGTATTCTGATGGAAGTGGATTTCTTTGACAAAGAGAACTAACTCAGTTTCAATTAATAAATGATGGACAGAAGCAGCTAGACTCAAAGAAAGAACACTGGGAAATGAATGTGAACTATCTGCATTTTTGTTTTTCTTCCCGGTTATTTTTTACCTTCTGAATCCAATTCTCCCTGTGCAAGAAGAGAACTGTTCAGTTCTGCAAACATATATTGTATCTAGGATATACTGCAACATATCTAACATATATAGGACTGCTTGCCATCTAGGGGAGGGAGTGGAGGGAGGGAGGGGAAAAATCGGAACAAAAACGAGTGCAAGGGATAATGTTGTAAAAAAATTACCCTGGCATGGATTCTGTCAATATAAAGTAATTATTAAATAAAAAAGAAAAAAGAAAAGAGAATCATGGTGGAGAGTAGATGGATCCTATTGTGAGAATTTTAAGAGGAGAAAGAAAAGGAAGAGTAAAAAGAACACAGTAATATTAGAAAGGAGGAAGAATAAGGTGAAACTTACTACTTTTCATAATTAAGGTGCAGGAAAAGAAGACTATACAAACCTGAAGAAAGAGGTGAGGGTGGAAGAAGTTCTAATTTTTACATGAATCAGAAAAAGGACAACAACAAGAATAAGCACACACACCCACACCCACACACACACACACACACAAACTCTTATACACTTGCTAACAGTTAGCTATACAAAGTTAGTTCGGGCAGAAATAGGGAGTAATAGTTAAGAGAGGGGATAACACTAAAGTGGGAACAGTTGTGAGCAAAACCAACTTTCCTGATACTGAAGAAAATCTTTTTAAAAGAAATTTTAAGGGGAAAAAAAGGAACAATGTAAAAATTAGGGGGGTGGCTATCAACTGGTGAATATTTGAACAAATCATTGTATGTGGAATGAAATATGATTACAAAATAATAAATTATAAAATAGATGGCATCCTAGAATCCAAAGAAGTATGAATACACAATTTTAAATAATTTTTTTAGTTAAGAGCTTTAAATGAATCAATGATCAGATAACCTATTATGAATCATGTTACCCATCTCCTCTCAGAAAAATGATGCATCCATGAAATGAATTTGTTTTATTCCAGATAAATGAGAAGTAAACTATATTTTTGTGATTATGTTTTGAGTCTAATTCTTAACCACCCTTCATATAACTTAATACTATAAATCATCAAATATAATAAGTAGTATGTTATAGAATGTTATATATTTAATATAAATTTCTTTGATCCAAAAAAATGGTGAATTTATCTCAGGTTTAAAAATAGATTTATAGGGGAAACATTCATAAGAGGCATCTCAGTATAATTACTAGCCTAGTCACTGCTAATTAAGAGTAAATCAATAATTGTGTTTATTTAATGTATTTAAATCAAATCTAGCAATGTTCTAACTCAATAAGCATGTTCACAATATTTGCCTATAATCCTATAGATAATACAAAGAAGTGAAAGACGTACCCTATCAACAACATTAGTTGGTTCAATAAAAACACACTATTGGGTGTTTAAAAGAGACAGTTTCATTAAAAAAAAAAGTATTATAAATAGGAAATCTGTTAAATACTTGGTTATAATGCATTAGTTGGGATAGTCTTATGTGTGTAATGTTCAAGAAATGTTCATGAACATTAGCTAAATTGAATCTACTGTTTAAGTTTAAATTTCAATCCTGTTTAAAAATATGATGAATCTGTTACTTGGGAATATTTGGTGGGGGGGGGGAAATGACAGTTTTAGAGCTGCTGAACTAGTTAAAATTGACAAATATATTCATTGCAAAGCAAATCTGTTATTAAAAACAAAACCGTGATTACAAATCCTACTAATCTTATTTCTTCAGGTTACTGTTTTTCTCACTTACTTGGGGTCATTAATATTCAACACTCGTCCATCTGCAGTGATCAAAGTCCTAGGGGGCTTTTCTTTCTTCGTTTTGTCACTAAGAATAAACAGAGAAGAGGAGGGTAGGATGGAGATGGAAGGAAACTCTCATTTTATTAAAGTCAATTGTAAAGGTAATAGCACCTCAGCAAAACCAACCCTTCATGAAAAACAAAAGAGAAATTTCTGAATGACACCAATATTTTACTGTCATAACTCAAGTTACTGTAATTATATCATTTGCTTTGAAATTAAAATCAGAGAAAGATTTCTATGTGGTTATATGTACATCGATGTGAAAGAATTTTGTTACTCTTCAGTCATTCCAGGCCTGACTGACTCTGTAACCCCCTACCTAGAGTTTTGGGATATTTTGTCATTTCCTCCTCCTATTCATTTTACAGATGAGGAAACAGAGGCAAGCAGGGTTAAGTGACTTGTCTAAGGTCACACAACTAGTCAATGTCTGAAGCCAGCTCCAGGCCCAGTGTACTTTCCACTGTGCGCCTAGCTACCCAAAGGGCTACCTTTTCCTGAATGATCCATATAAACCAATGTGTATATGTCTGTGAGGATGAAAGGGCCTGAGTGTATGTGTTACAGGACAGTGTTCTTCCTTCACCCACTTAGCGGAGAATGGAATGGGACCAGTTTGGGGCCAGTTCTCATCAGCAGGGACTTCCCTTCAAAATGGTATCTGCTGCCCATCAATTGGAGGACAGCTGAATTAATTGTGGTATATGAATATTATGGAATATTATTGTTCGGTAAGAAATGACCAACAGAATGATTTCAGAAAAGCCTGGAGAGACTTATAACGAACTGATGATGAGTGAAACGAGCAGGGCCAGGAGATCATTACATACTTCAACAACAATCCTATATGATGATCAATTCTGATGGACCTAGCCATCTTCAGCAATGAGATGAATCAAATCAGTTCCAATGGAGCAGTAATGAATTGAACCAGCTAGGCCCAGCGAAAGAACTCTGGGAGATGACTAAGAACCATTACATTGAATTCCCAATCCCTATATTTTTGCCTGCCGGCATTTTGGATTTCCTTCACAGGCTAATTGTACACTATTTCAGAGTCTGATTCTTTTTGTATAGCAAAATAATGGTTTGGTCATGTATACTCATTGTGTATCTACTTTATACTTTAATATATTTAACATCTACTGGTCATCCTGCCATCTAGGGGAGAGGAAAAATTAGAACAAAAGGTTTGGCAACTGTCAATGCTGTAAAATTACCCATACATATAACTTGCAAATAAAAAGCTATTATTTTAAATAAATAAATAAAATTACACTTTTTTAAAAAATGGTATCTGCTCAGTCCCACTCCCTTGTTCTTTCCTATTGCCCTTAAGCAAACAGAGCAGAGTCCCTTTTCCAAGGAATCCTCATTGCCCCAAGTACAGAGATAAGCTATCGTTCCTTTGATCCAGCCCCACATAATCATACTCTAAGGAAGACACCAACGTATACATCTGGATACTTGTTAACAGTTATTTCAACAATGAGAGTGAGAAGCTCCCATTCATATATTCCCATGTGCATCCTACCTCTAGGCCATGCAAGTGTGCGTGTGTGTGTATGTGCATGTGCATGTGCATGTGTGTGTGCATGTGTGTGAGTTTGTGTGCATGTGCATGTGTGTGCAATGACTACACAGATGTCCAAAAGGAGGAGCAAAAGCCAACCTCCGGTCAGGTCTCACATGAGTGAAGGAAAAATGGCAACTAAAGAAAACCTATGTCAGCTTTATAGCTATTGTTGAACTCAGTTCCCAAATCCTGTGCCCAAATTTATGTTTTTGTTTATCTTTGCACGTATTTTCAGAGTTGCCTCTCCTCCATACTCCTGCATGGGAGATCTATGGTTTTTAATCAAACATGTGAGGAGATATACACATTGAAAACCCAAGTGTGGCTAGGGGAGTGCCAATAATGAATGGCTATCCTATTTTATTTATGGCTTATCTAGATGCTTGCCAAATTACTTCCCTACCTTGTGTGCAGAGCCTTGTATTTATTTAAAGCTACAATTTATAATACATCATAATAGTTTCATGAATTAACAGTTAGAACAGTATATAGATGACTATAGCATCATGTAATATACAGCAAACAGATGTTTGGGGCAAAACCTGTTTTTCAGTTTGCCTCCAATCTTGCTTTTTTTATTAGTAAAGAAAAATGCATGAAATCACTAGCAGCCATTCTGCGATATGCTCTTTTTTTAAATTAAATTTGCCTTTTGATCTTTATCATGGGGATTGGGAAGATACTTGTGCTTCATTTTGTGTTTTTTCTTAGATAAAGATACTTAAAAAGGCAGCCAAATGTACGGGGAAGAGAGAGCTGTACTGGAGTTGAAAAGACCCAAGTTCTAATCCAACTCAGATACTTATTGGCTGTATGATCCTGGGCAAGTCACTTCTCTTTACTTCAATTTCTTCAACTGTAAAATAGGGATAATAGCAGCTACCTTACAGAGTTGTTATGAGGATCAGAAGAGATAAAATACTTTTAAAATTTTGCCTGTTTATTCCATTCCTACCCTTCACCTCCCAATCTTTCAAGGATAAAATGAGACAATATCTGTAAAGTATTTGGAAAGGTCAAAGCAATATATAAATGCTATCCATTATTATTAAATGTATTGATAACTTCTTTAATTTGCCAATTATGTATAGACAATTTTCAATGTTAATTTTTAAAGATATTTAATTAAAATTTTTTCTCCCTCCATTTCTTCCCCACTAAGACAGTCATCAATCCTATAGCTACATTCATATAACATGTTTTTCCATAGTAATCATGTTATAAATGAAAAATCAGACCAAAAGGAAAAAACCATAAGAAAAGAAAAAGAAATTTTAAGTGAAAATAGTATGCTTTGATCTGCATTCAGTCTCCATAGTTTTTTCTTTGGATATGGATGATATTTTTCCATCACAAGTCTATTGGAATTGTGTTGGATTACTGTATTGCCAAAAAAAAAAAAAGAGCTAAGTTTCTCATAATTTATCATCATACAATGTTGCTATTGTGTTTATTATGTTCTCCAGGTTCTTCTCATTTTACTTAATATCAATTCATGTAAGTCTCTCCAGGTCTTTCTGAAATTATCCTGCCGATTGTTTCTTATAGAACAAAAATATCCCATTACATTCATATACCACAACTTGTTCAGTCATTCCTCAATTGATGGGCATCCCCTTGATTTCTAATTCTTTGCCACCATCAAAACACCTGCTATAAAATATATTTGTATATGTCAGTCCTTTTTCCTTTTCTAAGATCTCTTTTGGATACTGATCTAATAGTAGTTGTGCTGGATCAAAAAGTATGCACAATTTTATAGCTCTTTGGCAGTTTGAAATTTTTCTCCAGAATAGTTAGATCAGCTCACAACTCCACCAATAATGCATTAGAATCCTAGCTTTTCTACATCCCCTCCAAATTTTATTATTTTTTTGTCATCTTTGCCAATCTGATAGACGTGAGGTGATACCTGAGAGTTGTTTTAATTTGCATTTCTCTAATCAATAGTGATTGAAAGCATTTTTCATAAGACTACAGATCTGCTTCTATTTTCAGAGGAAAGATAGAATATTTTTATAGTCAACCAAAATGGCCAATTAGTTATTAATGCAAACTCTTAATGAAAGAACTTAATAAGAGCACAAGCAAATCTGTTCATCAAATAAAACATTTCTGTGAAAGGAAAATACCCCTATTATCATGTTTTGCTAAAAATAACTCTGGATTCTCAAAAGCTATAGCAGTGAAATATAATTTCTGATAGGTCTTATCAGTTTGGAAAGGTTTTGAATTCAAAGTCAATGACATATTGTATCTGTTTTCTAAGGTCTCATGTTGTTAAATGCAAAGTGGCGCCTCACCAGAAACTGGCTACCACAACTCAAGACCAGAAGGAAGACAGTAATCTGTATTAGGGGAAGTATTATTCATGCTAATGAAAATGATGCTCTTTCAAAGAATCAAACTCAAAATGTACGTTAAAGTTCTCTGTAAATTATAAAGTATAATGAAAAGATAAGCCATTATTATCACATTTATTATTTTAGGAACTTTTTTAAAAACATAAATTCTTCTAGGAATCATGGTAACTAAATGGTATAATGGAGATAACACTGGACTTGTAAGGAAGACCTGAGTTCTAATTCTGTTAAATATTTCCTAGTAGGTTTATAACCCTGAGCAAATCCCTAAGCCTCTCTCAGTTTCAATTTTTCTATCTGTAAAATGGAAGTTATAAGAGAATCTGTTATTTCACAGCATTTTTTGTGAGGAGTGAAATAATGTTTTAAAAATATTTCACAAACCTAAAAGCTATAGACAGACAGATGATAGATAGAGAGAGATAAAGATAGATGGATGATAAACATAGAAAAATAAGAGATGACAAACAACAGATAAATGAAACTGATGCACAGAACATAAGAGATAGAAATACAGATATTTATTTGTTTAGATTTTTTTATTTTTTTATAGATATTTATACACATATATACATTAACTATTATTTAAAAATTTGGTGACTATGGTGATAACAACCTTGATTATATTAAATCAGTGTGTGTGTGTGTGTGTGTGTGTGTGTATTTATATACTCATTGATTCTCTAAATAATCATTTCTAACACTATGAAATACAAAATTTTGATTACTGATATATTTTTATTTTGAGTGATTTGATTGATATTAATAATTCTGATTACATTAAATTAAAAGGGTTTTGTACAAACAAAACCAATGCAGCCAAAATTAGAAGGGAAACAGAAGACTGGGAAAAAATTTTTACATCCAGTATTTCTGAAGACATAATTTCTAAATATGTAGAGAATGTATTCTATTCTTCAATTGATAAATGGTCAAAGGATATGAACAGACAATTCTCAGATGAAGAAATTGAAACTATTTCTAGCCATATGAAAAGATGCTCCAAGTCATTATTAATCAGAGAAATGCAAATGAAGACAACTCTGAGATACCACTACATACCTGTCAGATTGGCTAGAATGACAGGGAAAGATAATGCGCAATGCTGGAAGGGATGTGGGAAAACTGGGACACTGATGCATTGTTGGTGGAGTTGTGAATGAATCCAACCATTCTGGAGAGCAATCTGGAATTATACCCAAAAAGTTATCAAACTGTGCATACCCTTTGATCCAGCAGTATTACTACTGAGCTTATACCCCAAAGAGATACTAAAGAAGGGAAAGGGACCTGTATGTGCCAAAATGTTTGTGGCAGCCCTGTGTGTAGTGGCCAGAGACTGGAAAATAAATGGATGCCCATAATTGGAGAATGGTTGAGTAAATTGTGGTATATGAATGTTATGGAATATTATTGTTCTGTAAGAAATAATCAGCAGGATGAATACAGAGAGGCTTGGAGAGACTTACAGGAACTGATGCTAAGTGAAATGAGCAGAACCAGGAGATCATTATATACTTCAAAAACGATACTGTATGAGGATGTATTCTGAAGGAAGTGGATTTCTTCATCAAAGAGAAAGTCTAACTCAGTTTCAATTGATCAAGGATGGGCAGAAGCAGCTACACCCAAAGAAAGAACACTGGGAAATGAATATAAACTGTTTGCATTTTTGTTTTTCTTCCTGGGTTATTTATACCTTCTGAATCCAATTCTTCCTGTGCAACAAGAGAACTCTTCGGTTCTGCACACATATATTGTATCTAGGATATACTGTGACATATTTAACATGTATAGGACTGCTTGCCATCTTGGGGCGGGGGTGGAGGAAGGGAGAGGAAAAGTTGGAACAGAAGTGAGTGCAAGGGATTATGTTGTAAAAAATTACCCAGGCATAGGTTCTGTCAATAAAAAGTTATAATTATGAAAAAAAAGAAAGAAATATCTAACAAATTTTTTAAAAAAGAGAATTGACTCAAATTTATAAGAATATAAGCGATTCTCCAATTGATATTTAAATGATCAAAGGTTAGGAACAGACAATTTTCAGATTAAAAAAAAGGCCATTTCTAGTCATATGAAAAAATGCTCTAAATTACTATTGATTAAAGAAATACAAATTAAAATATCTCTGTGATACCACTTCACATCTATCAGATTGACTAAAGTGACAAGATAATGATAAATGTTGTGGGAGATGTCAGGAAAAAGGAACACTAATGCATTGTTGTAGAGTTGTGCACTAATCCAACCATTCTGGAGAGCAATTTGGAATTGTGCCCAAAAAGCTGTAAAATTTCATATCTTTTGATCCAGCAATGTCTCTACTGGGCCAGTATCCCAGAGAGGTAATAAAAAAAGGAAAAGGACCCACATGTGCAAAAATATTTGCAGCAGTCCTTCTTATAGTGGTAAAGAACCGGAAATTGAGTAGATGCCCATCAGTTGGAGAATGGCTGAATAAATTATGGTATAACAATTTAATGGAATATCACTGTTCTATAAGAAACAATGAGTAGGCTGAATGGAACGACTTAATATGAACTCATGCTGAGTGAAGTGAGCAGAACCGAGAGAACACTATATATAGAAAAAAGAGGATTATGTGATCTTTTCAACAATGAATTATTCAAAACAATTGCAAAAACTTGGGATAAAAAGGGCCATTTGTATCCAGAGAGATCTATGGAGAGTGAATGTGGATCAAAGCATAATATTTTCACCTTTTTTCTTCTTGTTGTTTGCTTGAGTTTTTTTCTTTCTCGTGTTTCTTTTTCCTTTTGACCTGATTTTTCTTGTGCAACATGACAAATATGGAAATATTTTAAAAGAATTGCACATTTTTAATTTACATTGGATTGCTTGCTATCAAGGGAAGGGTAAGGGTGGAAAACAGGGAGAAAAATTTGGAACACAAGGTTTTATAAAGATGAATGTTAAAAACTATTTTTGCATGTATTTGGAAAAATAAAAAAAAAACTATTATAAAAAAATCACCCATAAACTATTCAATATCATCCTAATTTGCATATTCAATGATGGTGTAAAGGACTAAGTTTATTCCTAGAAAAATTTTGGTAATGTTTAATAAGAGAAGGTCCAAGACATTGTATTTAGCAAGGAAAACTAAAATACACTAATAAGAATTTTAGGCTAAAGTTCTAAAATAATCAGTGAATAAAGAAATGTGATTTCTGAGAAATCTATAAGAATTTAATTAGTTATTAAGGTACAGATTAGCAACAATACCTTGATTTCTCTTTATTCCTTTGTTTTTCCAAGTATCGATGAGTTTCTAGTCTAGACTCAGGGCTATACAATGTGGGCTTCTCCCAGAATTCTTTCTCCAATTCATCTGGTGTCTTTTTATTAACTTTGTTTTCTTCTATCTCTGGATGTTCTTTTTCATTCCTCTGAAGCACAGAATATGGACTAAAAGAACAAAAGTGAAGTACATGAAAATAGTAAAATCAAGGGTTTTTTTCACATTAGAGCATAATGATATAACTGTCACCTTATAGAATGACTATCAAAACTGAGAAAATAGCTATTAAACAAAAGAAATATTTTTGAATAGAGAATTTTGCTGCAAGGATCAAAAGAAGGAAGACAGTAGAGAGGATTCTGTATACTCTCAAGTCAGCTCATTTATAATGATAAAACATTGCCCTGTCCTGATTTTTAAAGATTTTGTAAATGGCTGCTACTGAGCAACCCTTTCAATGACTTGCAAAAGAAATATTTTGGTGTAAGAGAAAGAGGCAATTTCAAACATTTACTGGTTTTGAGATCTCTGGCAAATGAATTAACCTATTAGTGCTCTAGGCATTGTTCTAAGATTTTAAGCTGCAGAGAAGTAATGACCTGTTACAAGGGTTAACTGGATAATATAGTATATAGAGAGTACGGAGTCCAGAGTCAGAAAGACAAGAGTTCAAATCCAGCCTCAGATACATACTGGCTATGTGAAGCTGAGAGAGTAACTTGATCCTGTTTGCCTCAGTTTTTTTATCTGTAAAATGAATTGGAGATGGAAATGGCAAACTACTCCAAGTATCTTTGCCCAGAAAACACCAAATGGGATCACAGAGAATCAGATATAACTGAAACAACTTAACAGCACGTGACCTACATTGTTAAGGGAAATTTCTTTACCAAAGAGTTCCCTATCAAAATCACCAGACTCCTAATTGTGAAATACCTCACTTTGGAGAATTATGTTTCCTCCCTGAAAAAATTAAAAGGTCAGAGTAGAATTCAATGATTCTAATTGGTTTTAAATATTTCAAAGGCTAACTCTTGAAATATGGAGTACACTTGTTCTTTTTGGTTCCAGAAAGCAATAAGAAGCTACAAAAATTTTGGCTCAGTATAAGGGAAAATTGCCTAAAAGTTAAAGCTATCCAAAAATGTAATGAGATACCTAAGGAGGTAGTAGATTTGTCCTCAAGCATAACCTGGAAAATCATTTATGAATCATACTATAAAGTGGATTATAGCTCAAGGATAAATTGGACTAGAGAGTCTCTGGGATGTCTTCCCATCTCTTACTCCATGCTTCTGATGCCCACACTAACTGCTACAAATCTTCTCTTTTTTCTCTCAAGGTTCCTGGGGTCTTCCATTTTCCCTGTTTTAGAGAAAGAGATATCCTAAATTACATACCTAGCACCTCATTCATCCCAAGCTCCTCCAGGCCTTGGTTGCATCAAACACCTCATCTGTCCTGTGCATCTTCAGTCTCTCCCTTTCTATTGCTTACTTCTCCTCCTACAAACATATTCAGGTGTCCAATATCATAAACAACACAACAGTAAAGCCTCAAACCTCTATGTATCCTACTTTGCCTTCAGTGGAAAAGCAATGGTACCACAGCAATAGATATTGATTTAATTTCAGTAGACCTTACAAAAAGTTAGAATGTCCATTAAACCCCTTATTAGAGGCTGCCATTCCAATAGTTGTCATTCTCTATATCTTCTTTCCTTCTTAGCAAAAAACCTTGAAAACACTGTCAACAGCCAATACCTCTAAGTTCCTTTCCTTGCACTTAGCCTCTTGAAAGTGGAAAGGTGATAAAGCTCACAGCCTAACTCACTTATTAGTTCTTCACCATCAAGTCCAAAACTCCACTGGGCTGGCTACCTAGACCTTGGTCCTCAAGGATTCCCTGGTCAATTGACTATAATGCTGAGCCCAGGATACTGAACCCAAATATTCCTATGAGTCACACTGCTAGGACAGACTCCATTCCCTTTATTTGGAACTGAAAAGTACAAATAAAAGAAGGCCCAAACTCTGACTTTTTTCTGGGGCTGTATGACCTAACCTGGGAAGGAACAGCCCTCTGGGCAGCCTCTTGTATATCACTGTGTCTCTAGTATGAATAAAGTCCTGTACTCCAGGCAAACACGCAGATAAATCAACTCTGCTTAAATAGGCAGATTTAAAGAAAAGATAAGTTCTATCCAGAATTCTAATGGGAAAAAGATGCTCCCAACAACACTGGGTACTGATGCAGAAGCAGATATGCATGCACCAGCTTTTCTGCTTCCCATTAGCATTCCCAGGAGTTTTCCCTATAAGTGACAATGTCCAGACATGGTCTGAATGTGCATCAAACCCATTTTTATGCTACCTTTTATTTCACAATTTTGCCTTTATATATTATTGTACAATATTATATAAAGTATTTATATAACTATATATTATATAATTGTAATTGTATAATATATACTATAATAAATATAATTTATATAATAGTGTAATTTTACACTATTTTCTAATAATACAGAATGTAAGCTTTTTGTGAGTAGGGATTGTTTCATGTACTATCCTTAGCACCTAACATAGTGTCACCTTTTAATAAATGTTTTTTAATGTATTTATTCATTTGATTATTTATTTTGTTTGTTTATTTATATTTATCACTGATTGACTGATTCTTCTTAAAATCCATGATGTTTTATTTCTGGCTCTAAATCTGCTCCATCATTTTGGATGCCAGAAGGTGGACTCCCATTGCACATTACTCACCCCTCTCTTTTTCCCAAAGGCATCATGAGGGTAATGGGCATTTTAATCAATTTCTTAACATAATTCCACTTCCTTCTCCCATTATCTGACCTGCAGTGATAAATTTTAGTTGCCAATAACAATTTAGATATTGGCTTTGCTACTAACAATGCTGAGTCAGAAAGACCTGCCTCAGATATTTACTAGCTGTATAAACCTGGTTGAATCATTTAACATTTGTCTCCTTCAACTGTAAAATGGAGATAATTATAGCACCTATTCTCCAGGGTTGTTGTGAAGTTAAAATGAGATATTTGCAAAGTGCTTAATACAATGCCTGGCACATACTAAGCACTTAATAAATGCTTATTTCCTTCCTTTCATCCTTCACTCTCTCTGCAATCTGGCTTCCAATCTTAACCTTCAATTAAAACTACTTTCTTCAAAGTTATCAATGATCTCTTCATTGCCAACTCTAATTCTCTTTTTTCAATATAGAAATTTCTTGACCTCTCTGTAGTCTTTGACATTGGCTTCTGGATATTCTCATTTTTATGTTTGTTTGTTTGGATACATCTCTCTCCTAGTTCTTCTATCTATTTGACTCCATCAAAGCTCCCTTTGCTACATCTTCATTTATGACATGTATACTAACTACAAATGTCCTCCAAAGCTATATTCTGAACCCTTTTCTCTTTTCTTTTTATACATGTAAAGCTATTCTCAACATGTACCCTCATATCTACCTAGTCTTCTTACACATTATTCCTAAGATTGACTTTTCTTTGTCTCCAATGCCTATTTCTATGCCAGTGTGCATGGAATGTCTATGGAATGCTCTCGTCATTTCTATTTCTTAGAATTCTACACCCCCTTCAAACATCAGTTCAAATATCACCTTCTGCAGGCCTTTCCTGATCCCTGAAGCTGCTAATGTCTTCAACTCTATGGTCAATGTTCATCGGCTCTCTGGATTTTCTTTGCTTTTTTCTTTCTTTTTTCTTTTTTTTTTAATATTTCTTACCTATACTTCTTTATCTGCCCATTGTCTTCCCTATTAGAATGTAAATTTTTTGTGAGTCTTTTTTTTTTTACTTTTCATTGGTTTTCCTTGCATTTTACAGTTCTTGGAACATTACAAATGCTTAATGTTTGTTGTCTGATAGATTAAACCACTAATTTTATAAAGCGCAAAATATTTCTGTTCAATTCAACAATCATTTATTAGCTATGTGCAAATTTCCATACTAGGTGCTGGCAGGGATTCCATAATATCTGTCCATGCTGAGTTTATTTTGCATATGAAAAACAATGCAATATATCCACAAGTGACTGAAATATAAAATAAGATAGAGGAGTAATGGTAACACTAAATATGAATGTTAGTTTACATACATAGTGTTGTTGATGTCTGTGTACCAACGTCCATCGAAGCCTGGATTACTTTTGTTTTCCTTCCATTTTTCCTTCTCTTCCTCTTCTTGAAGTTTTCTCTCAGCCTCTTTTTTCTCTTTGGATCTTTTGAGGCAATAAGCCGTTTCCTGTTCTCTGATTTTCTCTTCAATTACTGGGTAGTTCTGCAATGCCTTAATTCTCTCTGATCGCTCTATTTCTTTGCCATCCAAACGCTTATAATAAAATCATAATCATAATAAACAAAAATAATAATAAAATGATTTTTTAAAAGTAGGGATTCAAATTGACTTTATGTTGACCTTGGCGGGAATATTATAACTACATGAATTTCATAAGAGACATAAATAATGCATGAAAAATAACTCCATTACCTCCAGAATCAAATATAAAACCCTATTTGGTGCTAAAACCCTTTACAATTTTAACCTCTTCTTATTTTTTAGTCTTCTTATACCTTAATCCCTCCCATGTACTCTACAATCCAATGACATTGGCCTCCTTACTTGTACTCATACAAGACATTCCAACTGTTTTCAAGGTTTGTTCTCCATGCTACATACACCATCATCTCTGTCTCCTATTTTCCTGGCTTCCTTCAAGTTTTAGCTAAAGCTTCACCTTTTAATGGAAGCCTTTCCCAGATCTCTTTAATTAGTATCGCCTTCCTTCTGTGACTGTTCCTAATTTATATATTTTGTTTATACATAGGTGCATGTGTGTTGTCTCTTTCATTAGACTATAATCTTCTTGACTGCAAAGACTAATTTTTGTATCCCCAAAATTTTGCACACATAGTGCCTGACATATTGTAGGTGCTTAGTAAATCCTTATGAACTAAATGACAAAATATGTAAGCTTCTGATAAATATTTGATATTCATCAAATACAATAGCTAAAAGGAATAATTTAAAGCTCATTATATGCTATTAAAACAATATAGTTTGCTAATTATCTTCGCCAGTAATAATAATGTTAAATTAACAGTTCTGTCAATGATTAGCTCTGTTCCATTTTCTTCATGTTTTAATAAAGTCTGGGTTTTAAAGTAACATAAATGAATATATATTGATATATTTAAATAATTGTCTTTTTCCTACTCTTTGGAAGTATGTTCTAAAGATATTGTTGTCAGAATTTCAGTTTTGAGAGCTTGCCATCTCTTCTAATCTTATTTCTACTGTGAAATTTTATCTCTCCACAATCAATTAAGTATTTGCTATGTGCCAGTGCTCAAGCACTGAGGATATTAAGGACAAATATGAAATTGTACTTGCCTTCATGGAACTTAAAATCCTATAGGACAAACAGCCTGTGTGTGTGTGTGTGTGTGTGTGTGTGTGTGTGTGTGTGTGTATAAAATGCAAGGGAAATAGGGAAAAAGCACTGGCAGATGGAGGGAAGGACTTCATGTAGAAAGAAGTATGAGCTAAAAGAAAAAAAGAAATTCAAAGAGGTAAAGATGAAATAGAAATGCATTCCAATCAATCAATAAACATTTATTAAGTTCCTATACCATGTGCCAGGCACTGAGCTAAATACTGTGGATACAAAAAAGAGGCAAAAAAAAAAATCCCTGCTTTCTATGGTTCTAATTCCAAGCAATATGGGTAGGGTGGTTTGGGGACAAAAGAAGGAATGGTATAGACAGATCAATTTGGCTAGAATGAAGAATGTGTGAAGGAGGGTAATTCATATGGCTGGAATGCAAGTTTGGAGCTAGTTTGTCAGGGGTTTAAAATTTCAAAAACAGAAAGTATATTTGATCCTAGAAGTAAAAGGGAACCCCTGAAGGTCCTAAGAAGGGGAGTAATGTAGTCAAAGATTGTTTTGGGACTATTATTTCAGCAGCTGTTTGGAGAATGGATTTAAGGAGAGACTTCAGACAGAGACAGAATGAGGAAACTAGGTCAGAGATAAGAAGTGCCATCACACAAGATGATTCCACCATAATAATCTCCTCTTCCCCATTAATAAGAATGAAATCTAAAATACAATTTTCCTTATTGGTTTCTCCAGGCTTTGGAGAGATAAAATTATCAGTGAGGAAAGCAAAAAAATGATTAGCTACTCTGCTTTTGGTAGAAAAAGAGCAGAAGATAACGAGTTCTCCATCTCTGTAATAACATGTCTCAGAGCCAAGCCTGTGAACTCCTTTCCTCATCTAGTTCCTGACTTCCTGGGATATACTTCAGTGATAGTATCACTTAGGTCTCTGCTTTCATTCACCCAAATGTTCTCCAGTATACTCCCATTACCTGGTTCCCGAATTTCCTGAAATATATTCAAAGCCATCCCCACCCCATTTTACTTACCCAGAAAAAAAAAAAAAAAAGATAATCTTACTAAACTAAATTTCAGTCATGGGTCTTGGTGTTCTCGGTGCTAAAATAGTGTCTGGCACATTGGTAAGTGGTTGTCCTTTACTCTCAAAGAAGACCAAATTATCACTATCTTAGAGTCAAGTTAGTATGTCTGGCTGTGTTAATCAGACCAGTATGAGCTCAGAATGTTCTACCTCAAGTGAGGCACAAATGATCCATGTGAACATTCAATTCTAAAGTTCTTAAAGAGTATAAGAATGTCTTTGTGTTTTTCTGACCACCATGTGAGCGCTTGCCCTGTGTGAGTTGGATTGCCTTCAAGTGTTTTTTTTGCTTAGAGTCAAAGAATGGAACTAAGAATAAGAGATGAAAATGGCACAGGCAGACTTCAGATCAATGTGAAAAACAGTTCCTAACAGACCCAAAAAATGAATGGACTGCCAGAGAAGGAACAGGATTGTTCCATTGAGGCTGGACTAGATGGTCTTTGAGGTTCCTTTCAACTCTGGTATTCAATAATTTTGTGATTTTCTTACATTAATAAATAGCTGCAAACACTGAGTCAGTTAAAAGACGTTCAGATCCTAAAGAACCTTTAAGTCTCAAGCTAACTAATAGAAATATCTTTAGTCAAAAACAATGGCAAGAAGAGGCTTTTGCAAAGCTAGAACCAGGTCAGGCTTGCTGGGTCTCAGTAAGATATGATATAGATTAAAAAAAATCATACCCAGAAGTTTAATTTTATGTATTTCATGTTCCCCAAAATTTCCATGGCTAAAACTGGCACTCTGCCTCTTAAAGGAGATATGTTGATTGCTAATCCCCTGAGGGAATACAAGCCTCAATCAACCTGCACTAGTTATAGTTTCTGGTCTGAATGAGGGATGATTTCCAGGGAAACCAAGGAAACATAATTTCCCTAATGGCCTGAACATGCTCTCCAGCTTGAGGATATCATGGGAAATTACTTTCAAAAATGAAACCAAGAAAGGGAAGATATCAATTACACTCAAAAATTAAATGAAAAGTCAACATTGTTATGGCTCATAACAAAAACAAAAATAGTTGTACTAATCTCTAATCAAAAGTATCAAAATCCATAGGAAAACTTATTCTAAATCACTAATGATTAGAGAAATAGACATTAAAACAACTCTGAGATATTAGCTAACATTACAAAAATGGAAAATAATGATGGAAGGGATGTGGAAAAATAAAGATATCGACACACTATTGGTGGAATTATAAACTGAGTCAACCATTTTAAAGAAGAATTTGGAAATACAATCTAAGGGTTATAAAACTGCATATCCTTTGATCCAGCAATTCCACTACATCTGTATCTCAAAAAGCTTAAAGAAAAGGGCAGAAGACTTAAATATATGAATATATTTATAACAGCTTTTTTGTGGTAACAAAGAATTGAAAATTGAGGGGATACCTATCAAATGGGCAATGGATGAAAAAGTTGTTGGCATATGATTTTAATGGAATACTATTATGCTCTAAGAAATAATAAGCAGGAGGGTTTCAGAAAAACCTGGGAAATTTTAATATAAAGTTAAATTCAAATTGAATAGAATCAGAACAACATTATGCATAGTAATAGCAATATCATATGGATGATCAATTGTGAATGACTTGATCCAAAACAATGATCCAAGACAATTTCAAATGATCCATGATGAAAAATGCTAATCACTTCCAGAGAGAGAATGAAGCATTCTTTTTTCACTTTATTTTTCTTGCTTCGTTTGTTTTTGCAAAGTGGCTAATATAGATATATATTTTGCATGACCTCACTGTATGACTGATCTCATATCATTTGCCTTTTCAATGAATGGAGGGCAGAAAGAAGAGAGAAAATTTAGAACTCAGAATTATAAAAAATTAATATTAAAAATAAATTAAATATGGAAATAAGTTTAAAAGAATTTTTTATATTTAACTTATTATCAGAGTGCTTGTTCTCTTGGGGAGGAGAGAGGCAAGGAGAAAAAATTAGAACACAATGTTTTACAAAAATAAATACTGAAAACTATCTTTACATGTAATTGGAAAAATAAAATAGTGTTGAAAAAAGCCCACTCTAAAGAAATATTCATAAAAACAGAATTATTACTGAAGGACACATTGTGATTTTACCTACAAATGCATTTAGAGATATATCCCTCCCAAATGGTCACCCAGACTGTTTGTGTCCAACCTATAGTCGAACCTTCCAAGTTAGTATTGGAAAGATCAACCACAGTCAGATACATTGTACATTGACCCTGATGATGTTATGTTATTTTGATCTTCTTCGAGCATAAAGGACAAACAACAATATCTACAAATTTATAAATCTGGGGCCACTTAGTATACAAATTAAAAAACCTTGAAATCTTCAATAATCTCTCAAAGTAATATAGTATAATAATTTATAGATATTATATGCTATTTCCTTAAGAAAAGGCCAAATTGTGTTCATTATATTTTATTTAATAAGGCAGAGAAATATTTATTCCCTTTAGAATGGTCTCCATAAAGACTATTAAAATACAAAAAGTTTCAAACCTTAAACGTAAAAAACATCAGTTATCTATATGATCCACCTATGTAGAGATCTTATCTGCTGATAAAATTGAACAAATTTAACATGACTCTAATTTTTAAATTTTAGAATTTTTATGTTGTCAGTTAAATTATTATTAAGTACCTATTATTTGCAAGGCAAAATGCTTAAATCCTGGGACTACTTAAAAACAAAATAAAGCAAAGGAAAATATCTGTCGTCAAGGATTTCACAAACTAAAGGGAGAAACAACAAGCAAACAAATATGGACAAACTATATAAATAGGAAATAACAAGGGAGACACTAGAATTAAGAGAGATTGAGAAAGGCTTTCTGTAGAAGATGGGATTTTTGGCTGGGGCTTAAATGAAACCAGGAAAGGCAGTAGTAAATATGAAGAAGGAAAGCATTCCACATATAGGGGAAAGCCAGAGAAAATACCCAGACTAAGAAGGTAAGAGTGTCTTGTTCATAGAACAATCAGATTGCTGGGGGTAGTGGATCAAAGAGTATGTGGGGTGAGGAGTGAAAGAATTAAGTGGAGGGAAGGGTGACATGGTCAAATCTGTGTTTTAGCTACATTACTTAAATGAATAGAATCTAGACTTGAGTGAGCAGGCAGATGTATCAGCAGTCTACTCCAATAGTTCGGGGGTAAGGTGATAAGACCTGCATCAGGTTGGTGACAAGTGTCCAAGGAGAGAAGGAGAGCTGTGACAGAGGTAAAATTGATAGGCCTTAGCCACAGATTGGATATGTGCAGTGAGACATCTATGTTGTGAATTTGGGGGACTAAGGATGGTTCTGTCCTAGAAAGCATTAGCAATATTTGGAAGAAGGGAAAGTCTGAAGAGAAAGATAATGAGCTCAGTTTAGGACAATGTATTGAAATATGTGGAACCATTAAAATATTCATACTTGCAATTGTGGAAGAGTAGCAACCACAAACTCTCGGTATCCTTCAAAGTCTGCACATGGATTACCCATAAGAAAAATTTCTTTAAGATTTATATTATGTCGAAGAATTTTAATGCTGCTCAATGCTCCAACAAAATTTACTGTCAGATCAAGTTTTTCCAATCCTTCACATCCTGTGGAGGGGGAAATGGTGAAACAATACCAAATGGTAAGGAAAGAATTCATGTACTTATGCTTAGTATCAAAAACAGCAATAACATTTATAAATAACTGCTTAATTACTGGTTAATTTTCTAAGTGTATTTGAGTATCTCATTTAAGCAGGCCATTATACGAATTAATTGAGGAAATAAAGAAGTTGCAATGCAAGTTCCTTGATCTCAAGGAACTCATATACTAGGAGAAGGACACAACACACAGATAACTATAAAACACCATAACATGTGATAAATGTATTAGAATTGCATAACAAAATGATTTGTGAGGGACAAGAGGTAAAAAGTCATTCATTTCTTTAATAAAATGTTAGGGTCTTTTGTGTGCACAACCATCTAAGAGAGATTAACTCCAAGGAAATCTCCAGAATAAATGTTAAGTACTTGTGGCATATATCTTTTCCCAAATGTAGGAAACAACGTCCCTAATTCCTATACAAACACTTCATGTACAATATCAGCATTGGCGATAGCCCTCCATCAGCCTTATTAACTGGGAGACAATCAAAGGGATTTAGGGGAAAGCTAGGTGATGCAGTGGGTAGAACACTTGTAGTCAGAGAGACCTGCATTCAAATCCAGTCTCAGAACTTGCTGTGTGCAAGTCACTTAACTCTATTTGTTTCAGTCTCCTCTTCCATAAAATGACTTTGAGGAGTAAATGCAAACTTTTCCTGTATCTTTGCCAAGAAAACCCCAAAAAGGGTCACAAGGAATCAAACACAATTGAAAATTACTGAACACCAACACCAACAACTACAGCAAAGTCCCTTCACTGGAAAAACCTTCAGAAACTTTCAAAGTGTCATTTTCTATTATCTCATTGAACTAATTAAGGAATTCCTCAAATTGATCTAAGGCTCCTCCCTTCTAGCTCCTTTATAATGGTATCACAAAAGTATGGAGAGTTGGGAAACAAATCTCTGTGAGATCCTAATAGAAAGTGAGAAGACTGAATGGGAGGTACATGGAAGAGAAGCTATTTGGGATGAGTTTAAAGAATGAGAAGGAATTCGGTAGAAGAGAAGACACACTCCAGGTCAAAGGAACGTTCTAAACAAAGACACAGAGACAGAAGAATGTCATCCATGTTCAGAGGAAAGAGAATAGGCCCATTTAACTGGAATACAGACAACATAGAGAGGATTACTAGAAGATAATGCTGAAAAGGAGGATTGGTGCAAGACTGCCAAGGTCTTAAATGCCAGGTGAAGGAATATGAATTCTCACTTGCTTACTAATGAATGACTACATGTTGCATATATAATGATTCCTTTAGAGCAAAGGCTGTGATTTTACAACAAAGAGCTACAGAAAACTTTTTTTTCCTCAGAGCTGTAAGAAAAACTATTCTGGTAAAATCATAACAGATAATATGGAAAGATTTGTTAAAAAGGTTTGCAGTAGTGCAAACTGGCAATAAAAATCATGAGTATGATAATCTTGTCAGTGGGATTCCAGACAAGGGATAGATAGAACACGTGCAAATGACTCAATTCTAAAACTGACTATTAAAAAAGTGAGGAGAAAAGGGGGTCTACAAGAACCTTGGGTTTACAAACATGAGAGAAAGGGTGAACACTGGTACCCCACACATAAGAAATATGGAAGGGGGCAGGTAGGTGGTGCAGTGGGTAGATCACCAGCCCTGAAGTCAGGAGGACCTGAATTCAAAACTGACCTCACACACTTAATGCTTCCTAGTTGTGTGACCTGGACAAATCACTTAACCCCAATTGTCTCAGCCAAAAAAAAAAAAAAAAAAGAAAGAAAGAAAGAAAGAAATATGGAAGGAAGAGTAGGATAAGGAAGAAAGTTCAGTTCAGTTTTATGGAGATTGAGTGTGAGATGCCAATGGGATATCCAGAACTTGGGAGATTCACATCTGGAGGTCAGGGAAAAAAAAAAAAAAAAAAAAAAGCTCTGATCAATGTAATAAAAACCATGAATCCAAAGGAATAAAAATGAAAGGACTTTTTGATCACCTCCTGATAGAAAAATGATGAATTTAAAATGCAAAAATATTTTGGGACATGGCTAATGAGTTTTTTTTTTTTTGTTAGACAATGCATTGTATTTGCCTTATGTATTTTATGTGTAATATGTATTTTAGCTTTATGGCTTATTTTGTTATGTTTCTTTTTCTATTTGCTTAGAGGAGGAGGATATAATTAAATGGAAAGGACAGAACAATAAAATATACCCCAAAAAAGTATATTTATGCTGTAATATGTCACATTTATTTCAACATAAATTATTGCTATGTGGTCATGTTACTCTGATTTAAAAATCCATCACTGAACCAAACTGTAAAAAGGAAGTGAAATTTCCCTGCATCAGTTTTCTGCTTGCTACTAAAAAAAAGACTTCAATGTACTGTCTTAATAGGGTAAGACTACTATTGATATTATCAGGAATGATAGGAATACTTATTAAAATAATGTGAATACACAAGATTTACAGGAAGGAAACAATCATTATCAAACAGCTACTATTTTCCAGACACCAAGTTAAGCACTTTACATGTATCTATTTGATTCTCACAACAACCCTGAGAGGCAGGAACTGTTCATGATACCTATTTTACATTTGAGGAAACTAAGGCAGATAGTAATTGTGACTTGCTCAGAATCATAGAGCAAGTATCTGAGGCCACATTTGAACATGGATCTTTCTGATTCAGACCCCAACATTCTAGTCACTGAGCTACCTGCCTCTTAATTATACTTTTAAATCATTTTATTGCCTAAGATATCTGTTGGGAAACTGTGACAACCATGCTAGCACCCAAGATACCTCAGAATCAGCCGGAATCAGGATAAGCAAAAGTTCTCAGTCTTTATTCTTGGTCCTTAGATGCAGGATTGAACAGGATGGAAACAGAATCTCCGCAACTGCCTTCTCCCTAGCCTTCTCCCTCATCTACCGCCAAAGAGTGCCTCTGACTAGTCTTACTCCACCCTCTAGTCCCTCCTACAATCCTCTGTATGCACTAATTATTGAGCCAGCACGGGATAGTGGAAAGGACCATTTTCCAAGCATATGCTTATAGAATATTGTCCAATCGGTAGTTAGCCTCAAGTGCTCGGCAGTCCTGACCTCAGTGCATCAACTCAATAGTTTCAGCCCTCTACAGGAGACAAAGGGAAAGGGAGGTGATCCAAAGAAGCAGAAAAAAAGAAAAAAGCTGCCTAAGATACCCTGATGTAAAATGATTTGTCTGTAACAAAAAAATAAACACACACATATATATTATTATGTTAAAATGCATTATTACATTAAAAAAATAGAGTAATTGGGTAGGAATGGTATATTAGTAACTGGATCAATAAAAGACCTCCTGGAGAAGGTGGAAGTTGAACAGAGTTTTGGAACAAGAGGTAAAGGTGAGAATCAGTGCCAAGGCACAAAGACATGAGATAGAGTGTTATGCTTAAGACCAACCAGTCTGGCTGATCTATTGAGTAAATGGTAAGGGGCAAAATCTCTGTCATTTGGAGCCTGGTTTCAGATTGAAATTCGTCTTTGAAGACTTTTAGATGACAAAGGAATTTATATTTGATACTGAAAATACTAGGGGAGTAGTAACATAGTAAGATATATGCTTTGGGTAAATCTGAAAATACTAGGGGAATAGTAACATGGAAAGCTATATGCTTTAGATAAATCTAAAAATACTAGGGGAGTAGAAACAAGGTAAGCTATATCTTTGGGGAAAACCTGAAAATATTAGGGGAGTAGTAACATGGTAAGATACATGTTTTGGATAAATCAATTTGTCATGTGTGTGGAAAATGGATCGAAAAGAGATAAAAGATGGATTGAAAAGGAAAGAGATTGGAGACCTAATTAGGAAGCTATCACAATAGTCCTAGCAATTGGTGATAAGATCTTGAACTGAAGTAATAGCCATATGGGGAAAGAAAAGGGGGACCAATATGAGAGATGCTGCAGATAGAATTTACTATACCTGGCAACTCATGAAACTCCAAAAGAGCAAGGTATTGAGATAGACATTATGATAAATGTATGTGAATAAAAAAAGGGAAGTGCTTTCAAGTAGTTTTTGAAAGAAAGATAATAAATAGTGGTTGTACCCTATTTAATTTGAAATTCCAGTTTAAAGGGTCAAAGGGCCAATTGGTGATACAGAGCTACTGATATTATTAGGATCCATTCTGAGAGCTAGATGTTGTCTCAGAATGGATGTTCAGATCTGGGAGATATTAGTGTAGAGATGATAACTGAACTCACTGGAATTGAATAATAAATTTCAGGTATTACAGGAGAACAAGTAGGTTCTTATCTCTCATATTTCAGTATTCATTTAAAAATGCTAAATATTCAGTAAGTTGATATACTGAAGTTATGATCCTTTATTTTTTATATTTTCATGTATTTTTCCATTAATTACTCATTACCCAGTTTTCTGACTACACTTCATGCAAAGGAGTGTTGTGATGATTTCAGCTAGTAAAATGGAACAAAATCCTGGAAATATATATATGTGTGTGTGTGTGTGTGTGTGTGTGTGTGTGTGTGTGTGTGTGTGTATAATATATATATATATATGTATGTATATATATATTCATTTTAACATTTTATTGATGCATTTTGTTGTTACACCAAAGACATTTTCCAAAGAATTCTCTCACCCCTGTACCTTGATAAAATCCTTTATATAATAAGAAAAAGCAGGTAAATAAAAACAAAAGACAAAGTAGCTATGGTAAATAAAAACAGTAGACCTGAGGCAGGTAGGTGGTAGAATGAATGGAGCACTAATCCTGAAGTCAGGAGGAGCTGAGTTCAAATCCAGTCTCGGACACAACACTTCCTAGCTCTGTGACCCTGTGTGAGTCACTTAACCCTCTGCAAGTCATTTAACCCTCAATTGCCTCAGGAAAAAAACAAAAAACAAACAAACAACAACAAAAAAAAAAAAACAGTGTACCCTTAGCTGCATCTGGAAGGCTATTTCACATCTATAATTCACTACTTCCCTACTTTGATGAAGGATGTTTCATAATGATGAAATGAATTTAAATTCCCTGAAACAGACATTGGTTATTATATTTAATATGAATTACAAAATCTCTTAATGTTCTCATTTACATTTGCATTATCATTTGCATTGTTTTGCTTTTTTGCCTCAATAAACAAATATGTATTAAGCATCATTGTATACCAGGAATTGTCCTACATTCCCATTTCGCTAAATTATTCATATTTGACATTTCTTATATAAAAATATTGTCTTACTCTCACAGACAACAGTTTGTTCAGTGAGAATCCACTCTGTTGCCAGTTTGTTCATTTTTCTGCAATTTTTTTTCTTGCTGTAAAAAGCACTATTAAAAACACTTTGGTATATGTGGAAATATTCCATTGATCTCCTTGAGGTATAAATCCAGTAGCAGGTCTGATAATTCAAAGGATAGATATAGTTTGCTAACTTTCTCAAGTAATTCTAAAGTATATAACAGAAGTTATAGTTTCACCAACAGTTTATTAGTATGCCCATTGTCTCACAGCCCTGCTCATATTGTTTCTTTCCCTCTTTTATCACTTTTGCCAATGTTATATGTATGAAATAAAGTCACTGCATTTACTTCTATTATTTGTAATGTTCATTTTAAGATATGGTTGTTGACAATATTTCTTCTTCTGAAAACTGTTTATTCTTGTCCTTTACTTGTTGATTCATTAAAAAGGGGTTCTTAATCTTCTATTTTTATCAATTCTCTATAAATATCTTAGACATTATTTTATCAGAGATTTTAACAAAAATATTATCATTCAACATCTTCTTAATTCTGGCTGCACTGCTTTTATTCTAACAAAAAAAACTTTTAAATTTCATAAAAAATCAAAATTCCTGGCTCAAGTTGGACTTTCAGTGTATCAAAACTCCAAATTTTTCTCACATTTCTTTCTAATCTAACTTCTTTATACTTCTTATGGAGTTGATTATTTGACTCCAACTGTAGATTTTCACATCTGTCCCTATGAAATTTCACTTTAGGGACACAGCCCAATGTTCTTGCCCATTGGCAGCTTTTTAGATCTTGACTTTACCAACTGGCATTGTCAGGGAAATAATAGGAATCATAATTATTTTGCAATTTTGTAATAGACTAGTAACTTAGAAAAAAACCCAGCCACCTAGAAGCCAAATAGTGAAAATTAAAGATAAATTTTTAAATGGCAAACTAAAAAACAAAACAAGAATACTCTAAAGATTCAGTAAAATCTGCAGCAATAATAAAGAGATTTATCTAGGTACTATATCCACAGGAGATAATCAAAATCAATAAAAATACATATTGCCCAGTTTATAACATAGACCATGGTCATTCTGTCAGATTTCTTAATCAATATCCATATGGTAGTCAAACAATGTACATAGATAGTGAAGACAGCCCATAATTGAACTGGAGAGGGAGATGGAACAGGATTGCACTGGAAAAATTATGCAGTAATTTCAATGATTCCAATTGCTCACTGCCACCAAAACCAAATAAATCCCCCCAAAACATCTTTTTAATACCAAAATTCTCTTAGTGATGCCATATAGCTAGAAAATCATTTTTAAAAACATGAGCTTGGGGAAAAAATAGAAAATGACTAAAAGAATAATTAAAAGATGTAATACGAATGTCAGTAGGCTACAACATGTTAACAACAATTTTCTGTATGCCAGAAGTAGAATAAAGCATTGATGCAAGGCATGTATAATCTAAAATTTGTCAGAAATAAATACAAGCCCAAGTAGTGTATGAGTACTTTGAAAATGCTAAGAGAATCAGACGAAGGCCCCTAGCACATCAAATATATCTCCTCTATGGAGGAGTTACAGAATGACACTGACAGAAGTTACACAGGATAAGGTATAACATAAGGATATCTGTATCAATGAAGAGAGAATATACATCAAGGAATCATAAATCCACTAAAAAGCATCAACAAAAATATCTCAGATTTATGGTATACTTTGTAAACTATTTAATGTCTTATTCACAACATCATTATTTTAGCCATTTTACATTTACTGAAGAAACGAAAATTCAAAAGTGAAGTGATTTGCCCAAAGTCATAGACTCCATTCCATGATAAATCTGGATAAATCACATTTTACTAATATATCAATAGGCTCTGTTTTAGTTGAATTTATAATCTCATAAAGGACAACATAATTTACATGACATATTACAACAGAAAATGATCAACTATTTACCAGTTATAAATAGGAGTATACTAGTTACTATACTAATATACATTAGTGCCCAAGTCCCCACCCCATACAGGCTTCAAGGAAAAGTACAGAACAGAGAATTGAGATTCTTCAAGTTGGAGAGGTAGGAGATAAAACAGTGATAGCATCATGGATAGGGGAGTTCTAGTCTTCTCTTTGGCCATTTTTAAGAAATTTGTGATTTAAGTCTCTAGTATCATATTCCTCTTGAATTCTTTTATCAACACAAATGGAGTTTGGATGGAATTGTAAATCCATTGTTAAAAGTAATAATAATAGCTCATAGTTGGGTGATGCTCTAAGATTAATTGCATTTTACTTGTATTAGCTCATATATCCTCATAATAACACCATGGAATAGGAGCAATTATTAATCTCATTTGATTAGTAAGGATTTTGAGACAAGTTAAGAGATATGCCCAAAGGCCATATAGTTAGTAAGGATTTGAGGCTGGAGATAAATACCTTCTGATTCCCATTCCGGAATTTTACCAAGTATGCTGTCTCCTGTAGGTGATTATTCTACATATGGAAATTAGCATGCACATACTAGAATGCTGTGTACCCAAGACATGATAAATATGTTTATTCCTTATTAATGAGGAGGAAGATAATGATGATGATGATAATCATCAAATAAGTGAAGCTGGTGAGAATATCATAATATGCTTAAAGCATTATTCAACTTATACAAAATAGTTCTATGCCACTTTTTAAGAAATGTGTTTAAAGAAACAACATGGTATAACAGCAGGAACAGTAAATTTAAGAATCAAAAGCCCAGAATTTAAGTTCCAGCCCCATCATTTTCTATCCTTGTGCGCTAGGGCAAAGTCATCTCTAAGATTCAATCTCCTCACCTGTAAAAATGGAAATATTATTATTGGTCTCACAAGATTACTGTGATAAAAATACTTTGTATATTGTAAAACTATTAAATGTGATCAATATAATGTGAAATATATATGTGCATAAATATATACATATATAATGTGAAATATAATTATAAAAAGGGAAGTATACCAATATTGAGACGAAACATGATATGGTGAGAGCTAAACTAAGACCAAAAGACTTTGTGCATCCAGTCCACATCTGATACACTGACTATATTATGGTGATTAAGTCTCAACCTCTCAAGGCCCCAGGCAAGTAAGATGATATGTCACCAAATATTTTCTGATCTGTACAGGTAAGGAAGATACTATCTATTTGATCTCAGGCATGTCCCTTAACTTTTCTGAGTTTCCTTATTTATAAAATGGGGAGTTTGGTTCCTTCCAGCTCTGAATCTATAATCTTATAATCCTATAAAATCATTTTTTGATTAAATCCATTCCTCCTCACCACACAAAATAACCCTCTATCTTTAAGTTTAAATTATGCTGAATTACTTTTTCACATACATAGTTTCATCACAATTCTAAATCTGGGGTATACAAGTTTTTCAATAACAATAGCTATCCTTTATATTGTATGTACTGTGACAGGCATTGTTCTAAACACATATATATTATTGCATTTGATACTTTCAACTAAGAGTACTTGTAGATACTATTATTATCTTCATTTTACAATTGAGGAAACTGATGCAGATAGCAATTAAGTAATGTTCTCAGTAAGACTCAGCAACAGTGTGAGTTTGGATTTGAACTTTTGTTTTTTTGATTCCAGGCCCAGCACTCTATGTACTGCACCAACTAATTGCCTTTTTTAATACTTTGGTAACTATATTTCAATACAATTAATTTCTTTGGTAATTTTTTATTAGGTTTGTCCTACAACTAATTCTGAATCCCTAATAATTTAAAAAATCTGGGAGCTCAAGAAAAACTGCATCAAGTCTTAGATGTATAATAAGTGTAATCTTCTATGACTGAAAAATGATAAAAAAAATAATGCTTTAAAGTAAAAAATATATATTATTAAAATAACTAAAAATGTATTAGCAACCAAATTTCTTTATTCTTTTAGTTTTAAAAATATTTTCAACATTGGAGAGAAAAGTCTTACCTTCCAAATTTTCAATTTTTTCAATGTTGTTCAAAGCTAAATTCAGATACTGCAATTTCTTTAGTCTGCTAATATTTTCTGAAATAAGCCAATAATTAAATTAGTTTTGATTATAAAACATTTTGTACACATCAAATGGTTCACACAGACAGGCCAAATGAAGCAATCTCTTAAGTCAGAGCTGCTAGCATGAGAAGTACTGAAGGATAGGGGCTCAGTCATGATTCCTTATTGTCACATTACTGTTATCATTTAAGAAAAGATCAACATTATTATTTTCGTAAAGTAAATTAGCAAAGTGAACAATACTTTGTCAATTAGTGAAAAGATAAGGTTTTTTTAAATTGTGTCTTACATTTGTACTCCATCTAGCCTGAACAATAAAAAGAATTACTTGCTATAGAAATGTAAAAACCTAGCTTCTAAATTCTAATAATGGTTAACATTTACATAGGGCCATATGACTTAGTAAATGCTTTCCTTACAAGCAGCTAATGAAGAAAAAGATTAAATACTTCACTTCACAAATGATGACAAAACTACACAGAGAGGTGATGTCACTAAAACAAGATCAGTGGCTTAGTAAATGAGAGGGTCAGAATAGGAAATGAGATATTTGGAGCTAAGTTCAATATTTCCACTATGCTGTTTCTCAGTTCAAAAATCATCTAAAACCAATAAACATATGAGTTTATGTCTGACTTGCCAATGACTGAGTGAATAAATGAGTATAAATATATTTAATTTATATGTTGCAGTTATCTATTACAGAGAGCTATTATAAGAAGGCACAATCTACAGTCTAATTAATATGTATCTTCACTGACATTTGAAAATTCTGACATACAAACTGTGCATACCCTTTGATCCAGCAGTGCTACTACTAGGCTTATATCCCAAAGAGATACTAAAGAAGGGAAAAGGACCTATATGTGCCAAAATGTTTGTGGCAGCCCTTTTTATAGGGGCAAGAAACTGGAAAATGAATGGATGACCATCAATTGGAGAATGGCTGAATAAATTGTGGTATATAAAGTTATGGAATATTATTGTTCTGTAAGAAATGACCAGCAGGATGAATACAGAGAGGACTGGAGAGACTTACATGAACTGATGCTAAGTGAAATGAGCAGAACCAGAAGATCATTATATACTTCAACAACGATACTGTATAAGAATGTATTTTGATGGAAGTGGATTTCTTTAACAAAGAGAAGATCTAACTCAGTTCCAGTTGATCAATGATGGACAGAAGCAGCTACACCCAGAGAAGGAACACTGGGAAATGAATGTAAACTATTTGCATTTCTGTTTTTCTTCCCATTAATTTTTACCTTCTGAATCCAATTCTCCCTGTGCAACAGGAGAGCTGTTTGGTTCTGCACACATATATTGTATCTAGGATATATTATAACATATTTAACATGTATAAGACTGCTTGCCATCTAAAGGAGGGGGTGGAGGGAGAGAAGGGAAAAGTCAGAACAGAAGTGAGTGCAAGGGATAATGTTGTAAAAAATTACCCAGGCATGGGTTCTGTCAATAAAAAGTTATAATAATAAAAAAATAAAGAAAATTCTGATATAAGGGAGAAACTCTATAGCTTTTAAATTAAAATGATGGGACCTCAAATAGATTTTGTAATAACAAATTCAGCTATGATCCCATTAGTAAAAGACCCTTAGCCTCTTTAAGGAACCTTCCTCTGAGTTTGGAATCTGCTCTGTAGATGACAGTGACCCTGAAAGGTTCTGAAGAGTATGAGATAATCCAAGATAGACAGATGAATAAATACATCTAGGGAAACCACCTAGGGGCTATTTTGACATAAGATTTAGAACTAAAAGAGACCTTAGAAGTCATCTCATTTAATCCTTTCATTTTATGGATGAGGAAGCTGAAACCCAAAGAAGGAACATGGCTTGCTCAAGATCAAACAGGCTATAACAAAACTGGAATTCTAATCCCTGTCTACAAACTTACAAGGTGATGAAGTTTTCAACTTAGGCTCTGAAAGTGAAAGCATAGAAACATAAAAGAGATTATTGAGAGGTGGGGAGAAGGAATTGGATTGAATGAAATCACTGAGTGAATATGGAAGGAGGTGGAGGCTAAAATCATAAATAACTCAAGTTTTGATCCTGAGTAACAGGAGGAATTAATAGAAATAGGAAATTTAAGGACAAGCAGTTTGGGAAGCAAGATGAGGGATTGGATTTCCAGATATGTTGAGTTTCTGTGGAATATGTAAGTTGAAATGCCAAGCAGGCTGTTGGGGGGAAAAAAAAACTCAGGAGATAAATGAGGGCTGTAAAACAAAAATGGGATTTGCCAACATGTATGTGAATGCTTAATCTGAGAACTAGATGATATCCATGGAGAAAAATGCAGAGAACCAAGAAAAATGTCCAAAATAGGGACAAGCGTGTACATGTGAAAGCCAGAGGAGTGAGTTAGGGATTCAGGAGTATCTAGTGTAAAAGTAAATCCACAATAGTATGGCATCTTGCAGCCAAGGAGCACATTGATGCCATGCAATAGTTGAAGAAAATATATAATGATAATTGGCCCCACTCTATTCTGGTGATTAGAAAGGCTTTTATCATAGGATTTGGTCGGTTGCTGTGCTTGGTTCTCAAAGAGGACCAAAACGACATCACTATGTTAGAGTCAAGTTACAGTGTGTCTGACTATGGCTGATCAGACACACTAACTCGTAAGGCATCGGTCGGACACCAGTAGTCCATATGGATATCTGGGGTGCCTTCTCTAATTTTGCACATCTCATGTTTCTTCTGAGCTAATTCAGTTCTGCTTTGCTCACAGAGCCCAGCACCTTCTCTGATGAGGGCCTGCCATGCTGGGTGGTCCTGGGCCAATGTCTTCCCTGGTCAGCCATTGCATCTTGAGTCATCACAGGATTTAGGACTGAAATGATCACTAAAAGTATAGTTTCATTGGAATAGAGGGATTATAACCAGATTCCAGAGAGTTAAGAAAAGAGTCCCATTATGCAAAGGAAAAATAACAAAATCTTGTATAGTTAAAAATATTTGGAAATAAAAATTAAAACTTTTCAACAATTCTTGGGATAGCATACTACCATTTATTAGTTTTAAAAGAAGCAGCTATGAAAATGAAGAAACTGAGAAACTATTTTAAAACTGTACAATTAGTACTAAACTTCAATGTCCCAATGCATAAAGGCTGGTGATTTGACGTAACAGCCTTTTAATTCAACTATGTGCCAGAACTTCTAATTTTTACTAAAGATCATTGAAATAATTATTTAAAGAAATCTGTAACATTTCAGTGTCTAGTAAAAAGTAATGTAAAGTCTAAGTTTTTCACAAACAAATCTAAATTATTCATAAATAACAACAGCAACAGAAAACTCAAATTTTAAAATTTCATACTATATGTACCCCACAGCTTACAAAACCCCAAAAATCTTTTTCATAAGCCAATATTTACATTAATAGGACATTGCTTACATGTGTAGCAAGGTGACATTTCAAACCTTCCCTGTCTTCAACCTCAATAGAAATCTTTGTTTCTTCATCTGAACTAAAAAAAAATTTCATTCCTAACTATAATTTAATAATGGACTTTTCTGTATAATTATTTGTGTATATATCTAGCACATCTATCTTTATACACTATGAGAGTACCAACCATTTCTTTTGCAGGCATTCACCAGTGTGACTTGTTTTGGACATGAATACTTGTGACCCCAATGAAACTTTTTCTCCATGAGGCCTTCCCCAACCACACCAGCTGGTAGTGAATTCCCTGCATTTATATTCTAATAGCACATTTGATCTATTATATATACATATTCTAATTTGAATTCCATTTATCTTAGCTTAACTACTTATCTGACTACCCTAGACTAAACTTCATGAAACAAAAGCTGTTTTATTTATCTTCATATAACCTCGAGTGCCTAACATATATTTTATATGACATTTTCAAGGATCTGTTACTTTATTAGTGAAGATACTCCCTCACTAACAAAAACCCAATCTCTTTTGTATATAAGTAAGATTTTAAATTGTTGTGATAAACTAAATTTATAAATTCACCTAGTGATTAACCTAGTGATAAACTTCTTTGAACTTAGAAATATTGGCCCTCAGAAAACAGATTGTGTATGTGTGTATATATATATATATATATATATAGAGAGAGAGAGAGAGAGAGAGAGAGAGAGAGAGAGAGAGAGAGAGAGAGAATGTATTATACATATATGTATATTTCATGGGAATATACATAGCGCACACACACTGTGGTATATGTGTGTGTGTATATATATATTTATCATAAAGTCTGTTGTAGAAACCATATGTAAAACCTCTTCTATTTAGTAGGATGAACCTATCCTGGCATAATCTTTGAGAATTAGTCACTTTCACACTACAATGACCCATCTGAGTAGAGCTTTAAAAAACAAATAACTCATCTTAGTTGCTTAATAAATATTTCCTGCTTCTAATCAACTCCAGTAATAATTTCTTCCCATCACTTCCATCTTTATTTGGACAATAAACACTATAATAATAATAATGATGATGATAATCATGCAGCACTTTGTGACAAAGAACTACTACCATTTCCAATAATCTTCAACACCTCTCCCAGTTCCTTCATGTTCCCTTGGCCTGGAAGAGTAAAGTAAACATTTGGCTAATCTTAGGGACATATCCTTTTTAATTGCTAAACTTTCTAGCTAAGTCACATGGAGTCACAGCAAAAACTCAAGGTTAAAAATTGCTAAATGAGATACACTTCATTTTTCTACCTTTGTAAACTCTCTGATGAAAGATATGACATATAGCTGAGCTGATTAATAGATGGTGAAGGCAGATAATAAATTCAGCAATCCCTGAATAAAAGAGTTATCTTGACTTGTACTTTGAACTATCTTTTCTAGTTCTACATAAAAGATTGATGCTTCCTTTGAGAAGGATGTTTAATTCAAAAATGCTAAAGAGAGAGAGAGAGAGAGAGAGAGAGAGAGAGAAAATTACCCAAAACTTACCAATTTTTGCTATGAGATTATTTTGAAGGTAGAGAATTTTTAAATCCTGACACCATTTGTCAACATTTTCTAGTCTTTCAATTTCTTGTTGGTGCAAGGAGAGTTCCTCCAAGGAAAAAATTTCAGAGTCGTTATGTTCTGCATTTCGCCTAATAAGATCTTCAGTAACTGAAAAACAATTTGTCATTATTATACATATTTCATTCAAAATAGCCTACTGTTTACTGATTTATGAAAGGAATAGTTAACTCTTCACCTAGAAAATCAATTCTTTGCCCTTAAAAAATTCTCAAAAACATGCACTACAACAGTATTAAAATTTAAGTTTGTAATAATAAGGTCCAAATGCCCAACAATTATTATTACTCAATGTAACATCTGTGGGACAAGGGAACATGATACCATCATCATCAGTCAGTCAATTATTAAGTATCTACCATGTGCCTGGCCAGAAAAGCAAAGAAAAGCAAAAGGCAGTCTCTGATTTCAAGGAGTTCACAATCTAGCATGGATTTACAAAAAATAAAACATGAAGGATAATTTGGAGATATTCAATAGAGGGAAAACATCAGAACATTGGGGGTTCAAGAAAAGCTTCCTGTGGAAGGTGAGACTTGAGCTGAAACTTGAAGGAAGCCAGGGGACAGCAATGAGAGTTCTAGTTGTAGGAGTATGGTGTCAGGAAACAATCTGTAGGAAACATAGAAAGTGATTGGAGAGCAGAGTACACATAGTGAAAATGGAGAAGGTATTTAAAATGTAAGATAAGGAAGAGAGAAGGGATGAGGATAGAGAGGCCTTTGAAGAAAGGACAAAAAGCATGAGGGTTAAGAAAAGCCCAATGAACTCAACCATCAGTCAATCAACCAGAATTTTTAAGCTCCATGTGTGAGGCACTAAGTTCTGGGGATACAGAGAAAGGTAAAAACCTTTTTAAAAAGGTAAAAAGGTCCTGTCTTCAAGAAGTTAATATATTAATAATGAAGCCAATATGAAGACAACTACAAACATAAAAGATGTATTCAGAGAAAATGGGAGGCGATCTCAAGGGAAAGATTAGCAGTGGAGGTTGTGGAACAGTGAGATGGGAAAGGACTCTTACATAAACTGAGAGTTCAGGTGAGTCTTGAAAGGAGCCAGTGAAGACGTCACGAAACACAAGTGAGAGTATTCCAGTCATGGGGAACAGCCAGCAAAAGGCAATGAGATGGGATATGGAAAGTCATATCGTTCAAGAAATGAGCCCAGGGTTACTGAATAAGAGTGGTAAAGTCAAGTGCAAGAAGAATGGAAAGGTAGAAAGGTGAAGGGATTTAATGTCAAACAGGATTTAATATTTGATCTTGGAAGTAACAGGGAGCCACTGGTATTTATTGAGTAGAGAAGTGATAATAGTCAGGTCTGCATTGTTGAGAAATTACCTGGAGCGAGAAGAGATTCTAGAAGGCAGAGAAAAGTAAACAAGAAGGTTATTACAATAATCCAGGTTTGAGATCACGGGAATAGATAGGTTAGTATTTTAAGTCTACATAGGGAGTTGAAGATGGCATCTAGCGTGTTGTGAACTTGATTAACAGGCAGGGTGAAGATACTTTTGATGGAAATGGGGAATTTCAGAAGAAAGGAGATTTGAGAGGAAAGATTATGAATTTTGTTCAGGACAAAATTAACTTTAAATATTTATGGGACATCCAATTTACAATACTAAAAAGGCAACTGGCAATGCAAAATTGGAGGTCATAAAAGAGGTTAGAACAGGATAAAATAATATGAGAATTATCTAAGGAGATAAACACTGAATCCATAGAAGTATATGTTATCACCAAGGGAGACAGAATAAAGGGAGAAGAAAAAGGGGATGTAGACAGACCTTTAGAGGACTTCCATACTTAATGGCTATGCCTTAAGAGGAAGATCCAGGAGATAAGATTGAGAAGGAGTGGGAAGGAAGAGATCCAGAAGAGATCCAGTCATGAAAAACAAAAGATGAGAATATCCAGGAAAAGAGAATCATCAATCATGTCAAAGGCTACCAACAAATCAAGGATGGGAGAGGAAGGCCCTTCTATTTTGCACTTAAGAAGTCATTGTAACTTTGGAGAAAGCATTTCAACTGCGTGACGAGGTCAGGAGCCAAACTGCAGAAAGTTTAGAAGAGAATGAGAGGAAAAGTAAAGACATTGATTGTAGACAGATTTCTCCAGGAGGCCAGCCACAAAAGGTAGGAGGCCAGCCACAAAAGGTAGGAGGCATACAGAATGAGAACTAGCACAGATGGTCAGATTAAGGGAAAGTTTTTTCAGGACAGAGGTAGGAGAGGTGGGTGAGAGAGAAGAGAGAATGGTATGTAGGCAGTAGGGAAGCAGGCTACACAGAGAATGAAGATTAGTGAGAAAATAGGGATGATAGAGGCAGGGTGGCAAGCTACTACAGAGAGGCTGGATTGAGTTAAGGATAGAGATGGGATCGCCTTGACAAAAAGGGTCATTTATTCATGTGAGATAGATATGAGGAGAAATAGTGAGTAAAGATCACTGAATAATGGAAAATGAGGCAGCTCTCAACAAATGATCTCTATTTCCAGTTGGAGTATTAAGCAGGGTCCTCAGCCATGTGAGGCTTGAGGTGGGATGAAAAATTTTGGAACAGCTGCTATGGTGGGTGAGATAGGGAATAAATTAAGGAGGTATAAAGGACTGCCTTTATTACAATGAGGACTCAGTTGAGATTATATAACAAATTTGGAAGGGATCTAATCAGTACAATTTTGTTTAGTAACACAAATAGGAATAAAGAAAGAAGATTGTAAAAGTAGTTCAAGGATAGAGCTTGGCAAGATAAGATCTGGTACAGGATAAAAGGACAACAGACTCCAGGATAAAAGATAGTATAAAGTTGAGTCAGTTCACAAAGTGTTCTAAATGGGGAAGAGAGGAGATTGTAGCCAATGGAGGGATGACAGCCTTGGAAAGAACTGAAGACTGTAGAAACCCGACATCGAGAATATTGAACAAGTTTAGTGGTCACAAGGCAGAGGGAAAAATAGAATAATAGAAAATTATGATCCAATAAAATAGTTTCAGAGTTAATGTACATGGAAATGAATACTTCTGGATTATAGGAAGACCAAATATATTACCATATCAGTTTGTAACTGAGATGGAAAAGAAAAATAGATTGTGGGAAATAAGTGAATCGAGGAACTGGGAAGTTAAGATATTTGAGGAAATATCATCATGTATGTTGAATTCATCTACACCAAGGCAGGCATTGGGATGAGAGAAAGATTATGAATGGACACTAAATTCACAGAAAATGGAAGGAGAAGATATATTAGCTATCAGAATCTAGATTGGAGGATAAATATGGATTGAGTGATCCTCAAAGAAGATTAAGTTACTGAATGATGATGGTAGTTGGAAAGTCTGGATGGAGCAAGGTGATGGTAATTATGCCAGAGTAGATCAGAAAAAGTATTAGTGTGCAGAACTGAAGATACCATTGAGATTGAACAAGATAAATTTGTAGCCAACTTGTTCTGTATGCAGTTAAAATGATTTCCTCCAGCTGCATTTAGCAGCATATGAATAGGAATAGAAAAGGCAGATGATATGAATAAAGATAAGGATAGGACAAGGAGACCAAAGAGCCAAAGGTAGAGAATGACCTGGGAGTTAATAGATGGAGCAAGATGACAGATTTGCATGGAGGGAGCTCCAAGGAAGATGCATCATTACGGATGTATGAAACCATAGTGATGACTCAATAGAAGATAGGAACGCTGACATAAATAACACTCCCAAATGTCAAATAAAAGAAAAGCTAATTGGACCAAACTGTTGCACCAGTTTACTTACTACTACTGGTGAGTTCTTATGGCAGACATTAAGCATGTTAAGGAACTTCTTTAACCTTCCTGCAAAGGAATTGTCTTCAATACTCTAAATCTTATTAAACTGGCAACACTTGTCTCAATTTTCAGTATTGATACTTTCAACAGGTTAAAGGGGCTATGAAGATGAGATTGGCCACACCCTATTACACTTTTATAGCTACACAATTATAGCACCAGAATGGCACTGGTCCAGGAAAATAAAAATAAGTAATCTGATTGGTTTGGTTTAGGTCTGGATTAGTTTTTTGATTTTTTTTTTTTTTTGGCTGAGGCAATTGGGGTTAAATGACTTGCGCAGGGTCACACACCTAGGAAGTATTAAGTGTCTAAGGCCACATTTGAACTCAAATCCTCCTAACTTCAGTGCTCTATCCACTGTGCCATCTAGCTGCAATTTTTGATTTTTTTTAAAGGACCCAGTGAAACTCAAGACAAAGTTTTTCACAGATGAAGACAAGAATCAGAACATGAATGATATTGTTGAGATAAATATTGATAACAATGGAAAAGATAAACTGACAGAAATTAAAAATGCTATATAAATATAAAAACACCATGTTTTCTATACTTTAACATATTTAACATGTATGGAACTACCTGCCATCTAGGGGATAGAGGGAAGGAGGGAAAAAGTTGAAACAGAAGTTTTTGCAAGGGTCAAAGCTGAAAAATTACCCATACTTTGTATATAAAAAGCTATACTTAAAAAAAAACATACCATGTTTTCCAAGTTTATAAAGAAAAAAAAAGGGGTACATCTCAAGTTTAACAAAATTTTTACTTATCACTTTAGAGCGACACTGAAGGAAGGTGGATAAATTGAAAGGTACTATCAATAAATAGTTAAATCACCTTAAAATAAGATATTTCAGAAACAAATGAAAAGGGTAATAAGGTTTAATAGTGCTTTGAGAATAACTTTATATTATTCCTTAGTTATACAAGACAAATAAAAAATTACCATTCTCTTATTCTCTATCTCTATGAAAAGAATAATATATCATAGAGTTGAAATAGCAATACTGTAACAAAAGAGCAGATGTTGACTAATCAACAGCCAGCTATTTGGACCAAGTACTACAGGTCATGAAACTATGATTTTGATTAGATGATCTTGAACATAATATTTGGGGTGGAGAAACCTTGAGGATAAGGTAAGGATAATATAGCATTTGAATAACCATCTACTATCTTTACTACCCACCTTTGACTACTGAAAAACAAAAAAACAAAACACTGCCTTTCAGAAGATCTAAACACTAAAAATCATTTTTCAGCATGGCAACCCGATACAGTTCCCTCATGTACTTAGTTATGCTAGAGTGCAGTAAGGTTATAGATGACTAAGGAAAAATGAAAATGCAAGCAGAAGACAGGGGACAAGAGACAGCATTTTTGGAAAACATTTATGTTCCACAGATACAGGCAGTATGGGTGATAAAGGTCATTTGGATACAATTTCTCAAAATCAATTTTATATTGAGTTTGGCTAAGGAACTTTATAAGGTTTTAAATTCTAAAACTCATCTCACTTCATTACCAAGATTTCTACATAGAAGTTCATCTACCAGGAATAATATGGATAATTAAGATTATTCTTATATCACTTCCTAAAAGCTCCAAGGGAATACTATTCCAGCTCTAAGACTGATCACATAGAGAATATGAAGCATTATGGAGGATTCCCCAGTAGCCAACTTATAACTGACAATTTTTTCTTATTAATGTTCCATATAGCTCAATAAAGTTCTCAGAAATAAATAGCCTTCTCAGTCCTGGGAATGATTCAAGATTAGTCAAAATCCTCTAGGGCTTTGGAAGTATATTCTTATGGAAACCCTGAGATGGACCAGTTTACTAAAAGCATCTGTTTACTCAAAGGGTGCGGTCAGAAGAAGACTAAATTGAATAACCTGACCACTGGTTGATTAGCTATCAATTTGTGGACTAAGGCTTCTCAAGAGGTTTCTTGTGAATTCCCTATCACATTCACACACAGAAGTAAATGGTGTTAAGCAGCAGTAATTGTTGAAGATTTGAGAAAACAAAATCTCTGGTAACCAGAAAAGAGCACAAATCTGCAGATTTCACAAAGACATTAAACAGTCACTTAACACAGCAGGAAAAAGGCCACATAACAGCAGTAGTAATACATAATTAAAGTAGATTAAAAGAAAATGGAAAATCACAGAGCAAGGTAGAAGTCTGAAAATCTGAAATTGCCCACTGGTTCTAAGCTGTACTATATTAAGCCAGAGCTTTCTGTAGCGTACCATTTTACAGCACCTCAGAAAATTGTTTCACAACACAGCTTCCACTGTAATGGCAAACATTAGTTCTAAAAACAAATTCTGCAAGAGAAGAAATATGCCTGAATACCTACATGGAATTGGAAAATGACAATATTTTATTCCGCAGTTTTAATCTGAAGGCATTTTACAATTTTATGTCTAATTTAGATCAGTTACATTCTTTAAGAAGTATTGTTTTCATAAATTATTTTAACCTAATTTTTTTCAATTAACAAAAATCTTTTTTCCTCCCTTCTACTTCCTCCTATTGGAAAACAGAAACAAAAGACAAAAACCCAAATTCTTGTAATTGTAAAATATATTTTACAATAATAATAAAATTGTAAAATTTATAGATCAAGCAAAACAAATTCCCTCATTAAACATGCCCAAAAAATGTCTCATGTTGTATCCTGAATTCATCATCTTTCTATCAGAAGGGTAAATCCTTCTAAAAGCTATTTTAAATTATCTCCTAAAAGTTACTAAACTTTGTCATTATTAGGCATATACCCTAGACTTGTATGTACAAAAATATTTATGGTAGTTCTTTTAGAGGAAGTGAAGAAGTGGCAACCAAGGAGTATGCATCAATTGGGGTATTAAGCAAACTGTTCAATATGATTATAAAATATTATTGTGCCATAAGAAATGATGGAAAAGTTCTCAGAGAACCTTGAGAAGACTTGCATGAACTGAACGATTTAAACAATAACACCAAAAAGACAATTTTGAAAGGCTTTTATAAGTTATCACAATTCCCTTCTTCCCAATCAATACTTTTGAGAGACCATTTAGCCAAAGATCTCAAAATATCTAGCAAATGTTAATTTGAACTCATGGAACTGTGGTAATAGAGGTGATTACTTAATGGACAAAATAGAGACAAAATAAAATAGATTTTAGAAAAGGTTTCACTAAAAAAATACTATTGAATTTCAATTTTTTTTTCTTATTTAAAACATCAAGGCCCCTGGTCACATATGGATCCAATAAAGTCACTTAAAATTTGCCCTGTCATAATCTTCCTTACTTTCATGGATTTATTTAAATAAATGGCAGGAATATTAGGAGTACTCTCCCTTTATATTTAGCCCTTTCAGCAGAGAGTACTATTGAGAAATCCAATCCAACCTTATTATAAAAGACTTATTTTCAAGTTATTATTTCAATCCCTTAAGGGATTAGGGCCATTGACACTTGAGGGTACAAAAGAAAGAAAAGATGAGGAAGGTGTATAGAGGAAAAGGAGAATTACTCAATTTCTGCTCTTTGGTGTTGGCTGGACTTAGCTACACTTGTTTTAGGATATTTCAAAAATGCCCCCCCTCAAGTCAGTCAAAGATCTAGTGGCTTTTAAGTGGGGGATTAGTGTTCACTTCCTCTTATTCTCTACACTCAGTGGGAAATATAGAATATAAGGCAATTAATCCCAAGTACCATAAACTGTAGTTACTTGCTTCTTTAAAAAAAGCCAAAGAGAACAAAGAGAAAAAAGTTACAAAGAAAAGATTCTCAAAGCTTTGAGATGGTTCAGTTTCACTTTCTTGATGTGGGTATTGAAACAGACTGTGTCAGCCTTATTTGCTGGATATAGTTAAATTTACTTATCCGGTTTATTTTACCTATGTATTTATACTACATATACTATGTATTATTTATCCATCTGTCCAGCATCATGAGCAAATGAGATATCCCTAAATGAGTAAGTCTTCCACATAACTGAGGCACCCAGTTATCTAAAATGATACCAATACTTTCTGGTTTTCTTAAAAATCTCAAGCTGAAGTAAATTTAATATATAAATATATATAACTATAAAAATATAACTATAATTAAATATATATGTATAATATACAAATATATGATATATATAAATATAATTTATAAATATGTAATTTATATATATACATTATACATTCATGTACATCCATGTAAGACCATGTACATTTATTTGTTTTCTGTTTTTTTTAAGGTGGATGACATCATCTTTCATAAATTCAAGTCTTTCCATACTTTTCTAAATCCCCCCCACATCATATCCTACACTACAGTAACATTTCAACCTTATACTACCCAATAATATTAATATGGCTGACCTAATATGATATGTTCCCATATTTTTTATTAAATCTATTTTAGCTTTAACTTTGAAGTGAATATTAGCCTTTTTTCCTTAATCTATTCTTGATCATTATTATGTTTATCTCTTATTTCCTATCTCTATTGAATCCTCTGCTTTAGTTTTACTTGATACCTGGCCTTGCTATTATTACTTAACCTATCCTCTACTCCAAGGATCTCTCCCTTATCCTCTTTCCCTATACTTTCCCTATCTCATCATGCCATTCCCCATTAATCTATATACCCTTCTATACTCCTCCATCATTCTGTTCCTTTTTTATGTATAAGACTTTTATATTAATTAAATTTATATTAAATTTACAAGATTTTTATACCCTTCTAGATATAAGTATTTCCCTCTTTAACTGATTTCCAATATGAATAGGATTCAAGAACTACTAGCCCTTCTCCCCATCTGATCCCTCTGGATCAATTCTTGTTCTGCTACTCATTCATATAACATAATTACTTTTAAAATTTTTTCTTGTAGTTTTGAGAGTCACATCATACTTTTCCTCTCATCAATCTTTTGAACTACCCAATTACCAATGAAAATTTTAGACATATGGTTTACATTTCCATGTATAAAAGATAAACAGTTTAACCTTATTGAGTCCTTTGAAATTAGTTTTTGATTTTTATATTTCTCTTGGATCCTCTATGTCAAATTTCCTATTAAGTTCAGGATTTTGTTTTTGTTTTTTGGACTTTTTTGCAATAAATTCCTGAAAGTCTGGCAATTCATTGAATATCTTTTTTTTTCATTTAGGATTATGCTTAATATTGCTGGGTATGACATTTTCAGCTACAATTCCATTTCTTTTGCTCTTCGATAAATAAGTCTTCCAAGACCTTCAGTCTTTTAATGTATCCACTGCTCAGTCTGCCATATCTGAATTTTTTTTTTCTTGTTGCTCATAATGTTTTCACTTTGACCTGAAAATTTAAGAATTTGGCAATGATGTCCTTGTAAATTTTTCTCATAGAATCTTATAGGTGGTGACTCGTGGATTTTTTTTTTCTATTTCTACCTTTCCCTCTTGTTCTTAAACTTCAGGACAGTTATTTCTTTTATTATTGTACCTTCAAGATTCTTTTGTTGATCAGAGTTTTCAGGTGCTCCAATTATGTTTTTTCTTCTTGTTCTGTTCTATATCTGTTGTCTTTCTTATGAGATATCATATGTTATATTTATATTTTCTTCGTCTTCACTGGCTTCTCCTTGCCCTGTTCTAGTTTTTAAGAAGTCATTTTCCTCAAGACTCTGGAATTCCTTTTCTTGTTGGTTGACTTTCCTTTAAAAATCTTGTTTTTCTTAGATTTTCTTTTGTTTTGCTTTTCTTAATTCTCTCTCATTTGGTTTGTAGTCCTTTTTTTGAGTTCTAGGAATTCTTATTGGACAGATGACTATTTAATGTTACTCTTTGGAGTAGGAAAGACTTTTTTTTTAAATTTCACTGTCCTCATGTGAAGATGAACTCCAGTCTTCTCTATTCCCATAGTAACTTTCTTTAGTCGGGCTCTTTCTCCTTTGCCCTCTTACATGTTGTGTGTGTGTGTGTGTGTATGTGTGTATGTGTGTGTGTGTGTGTGTGTATGTATACGTCTATATATGTGTGTCTGTGTGTATATGTATATGTGTGTGTGTGTGTGTGTGTGTGTGTATGTGTATGTATGTATTATGTATATATTTATTAAGAGCTTTTTAGTATAACCCCCTTTAGTCTTGGGGTAGCAGGTTGGTGCCTCTGGCTGTAGGCCTACAGTTTCCTCCCTAGCCAAGAACTCCAAATCAAGAGTTCCTTCTCTTGTAAGGGTCCACAGCATCCCTGCCCCACAGTTCTCGGCCCTCACAGGGCAGCATCTCCACAGCAGAGGTCCCCTCAGTTTTTCTGTACTCAGATGCCCCACTTCCCACACTGCAGCTGGGCCCCAGGGATCACCACTTGCTGGTTCCCCAGAGCTAGCCTGGCATTATTTACCCTTCACATGGGCCAGTGCTCTGTGCTGGCATCTTTCTTTGGATCTTCTCCGACTATCCAAGAGAACCACTGTTCTGCCCCAACTCTTACATGTTTTTAGTGCTCTGTGTCCTCCCTGTGGCATAATTTTATCTTGTTTGTGAAGAAAATCTGGACAGCTGGGATTTTTCTGACCTACTCTGCCATTTTCTCAGAATCCTTTAATATTTTGTGTCTTTGAGTCCTTATGTAAATTTTTTTTTCTATTTTCTCTTTTCAAACTGCCACTTATGACCCAGTGGCAAATTTGAATCTTAACAATACTGAGAAACACTTATTTGACATTTTTAGGTTTAGTTAGCTCTGCCTTTTATATACAACAGCTGCCTAACCATGGGCATATAACATCCTCTGAGGGTCTCCTGGCAGCTCTAAAATTAAGTTACACCTGCATTGCTAATCTGCCTCAAATAAGGAATTTTCACATTGGGTGTTCCTCATGCTGATGAAAACACTGGACTGAAACAATTTTTTTTTTTTTTAGTTCTGGACAGGAGCCCAAGGAAATAAAAGGGTTTTCTTTAATTCACATATTAATAAACAAGTATTGCTAAAGGGCCTTCTATGTTGCAGGCTCCTGAGGGCCGAACTGAGTGGAGAACCAAGACCTTGAGGTCTTTTCAAGACAATATGGCTACTGTTCTGACTTCCTTACATACATGCATGGATCTACAGGTGACAGCCTTCCCCACCTGTTCATGCTAAGAGATTCTGAGCCAGGGCCTCCCATAAAGCTTATAAACAGATACCCCACACAGCTGAAATTTCTATGACTCTGTGACTCTCTGAAAGCTATTCAAAATTATCAATTTGTGACCAACCCAACTTTTCCCCTGGTCATACATATTCTTACCTTAATCCTTAATGTTATCTATTATCTTATATCTCATGTAATGTGCTGTAACCTATTTTATAATCACCAATGGAAAAACATTGCCTTTTGGGTCATCTGAAATTTTGTATTTTGGTTTTTTCTCAGTTCATGGAATTTTCTGACTCACAGTTATATAGCAACATCAGAACATTGGTTTGCCTCTCGCATTGATTTCTTAAAATTAGTACAGAGAACAAAGTGTTTTCTTTTGCTGGAAACCTCACTGTATTTACCTAAAGTAGCTTCATTAGACGACTAGGTAAATTACAAAAGGGAACAGAAATTTTCCAGTGTGGAGCTATTTTAAAATTAAAAGGTGTCTTCAGTATTGTGTGAAGTAACATAGTAAAAACAAAGGCAAACAGGATTACATAAACCTGTAGGAATAATTTTTTGTAGACCAGATTATATTTTAAGATCCCAATTTGACTATTAATCCAAAATGTGAATTATCTTATTAATAATATTTTTAGATAATATATGTGTTTATATAAATACTAGATTATCTAGAAATACAAGATGTCCCAAAAGACTTAGTGAGAACTTATCAACTTTTAAAGCTTTTAAAACATAAACTTTTAAATGGCCCAGTGGATAGAATACTAGCCCTGAAATTGGGAGTATCTGTGTTCGAATCTGGTCTCAGATATATAATAGTGCTGTGTGATTTTGTGCATGTCACTTAACCCCAATTGCCTCACCAAAAAAAGAAAAAACATAAAACTGCACTAAGGTTTCTTGTGCATCGCACAAGAAAAGATACTCTTCTTCTACATTCATTGTCCACTAATAAAAATTCTTATACCATGGTCACTAAAATTGAAGGGAGCAATCATTATGGAGTAGGCACCCAATTGCATCTCCAACCACTGATCATGCGACTGTTAGGCAGATAAGTCCTTAGACTCCCTGGAATATCAGCATTCCCTTCCCATGCCATCATCCAGGGAAGCAACCTTAGGAAAATTCAAGCTGGCAACTGCCTCTGCAGGTGGTGAAGCCCCCACTGATAGGTACAAAAATACAAGTTTTCAACAGCACAGATGATTTAAACAGAAGTGGGTACTTTATCCATAGAAACAGTAAAGTTACCATCAACATCACTGCTGTTCCCTTTGGCCCATGGATCTTTCCATTTGAGTTCTCCTTTTTGAGTTATTTTTAGACTCATTAGAATGTGAGCTCGTTGAGGTCAAAGACTGTCTGCACAGCCCCAGAACTCAGCACAGGGCTTTACACCCAGTAAATACTAATTCTTTTTTCATTCATTCACTGATAAGTACTAGATGAAGTATTATATAATCATATGTTTAAAATGAGCTGAAACACAATTCTTCCATTGCTGCTAAGAACCAGAAAAGTGAAAAAAGCTGACAGGTTTTGTTCTGCTTTGCCACTTTTCCTGAGTCTTTTTTCCTTTCTCTGCCTCAGTATCAGAGAACTGAAGTGACTTTATGAGTGAGAGCTTTAAGGAAACCCAAAAATCCTCTAGACCAAGTGGAGGCGGAAGAAAATAGAAGCCTACAAGACACACAAGTAGCTAGCATCAGAAGTGGGATATGACCTCATTCCCAATGACCTCTAAAGCCTCTTCCTGCTCTAGAATTCCATGTTCTTGGTTCTCTGATCAATTACTCCCTTCCCAACTGTGTAATAGCTTTATAAAACAAATAATATTCTCATTTTATAGGACCAGAACTAAATAAATCTGGTGAAATGAAATAAGTCACACACACACAAACACACACACATACACACACACACACACACACACACACACACACACACACACACACACACGAAAGCACAAAAAAGCACAGGAATCAAATATTCACCAAGTTTCTTTTTCTTTCTTTCTTTTTTTTTTTTTTTTTGGCAGAGGTAATTGGGGTTAAGTGACTTGTCCAGGGTCACACAGTTAGAGGTGTTAAGTGTCTGAGGTTCAATTCGAACTCGGCTCCTCCTGACTTCAGGGTTGATGCTGTATCCACTGCGCCACCTAGCTGCCCCTCATTAAGTTCCTATCATCACAGATTGAGTCAATACTAACAGCACTCAAAATCTATCCTCTCTCTCTCTGTCTCCTTCCCTAAATCCCAAACTTCAATTTGTAAGCAAAGGATAAAGGAATTCTATAATTCTATTTTCTATTGTCTGTGCTAATTTTGGCCTAAAAATTAAAACCTAGAAAACACAGGTGGTCCATCAGCCAGCACGACACCATCCATACACAATGATAATGAGGTTGGTGCAGGTATTGTCAGAGCTAACTCAGGTTTTTGAGGTTCCCTAAGTGTGGGAAATAAGAAGTATTGGACAGTTCCAAACTGAAGTCTACAGGACCATTGTGCTGACCTCATTACTGCACGCCTGTGAAACCTGGACAGTCTACCAGCACCATGCCAGGAAACTGAATAGCTTCTATTTAGATTGTGTTAGACAGATTCTGAAGATCTCTTGGGAGGATAAGACACCAGACACTGAGGTCTTTACTAGAACTAAATTGTCAAGCATTCAAACTCTACCACAAGAGTACAACCTCAATGGGCTGGCCATGTTGTTCAAATGCCCAATGTACACTTGCCAAAAAGACCATTTTATGAAGAACTCACCCAGGGCAAAGGCTCACAGGGTGGCCTGAAAAAGCAATACAAGGACTCTCTCAAGAGCTCTCTTAAGAACCTAAGAATTGATCTATGACATGGGAGACGCTGACACAGGACCGCCCAGCATGGCGTGCCCTCATCAGAGAAGGTACTATGCTCTTCTGAGCAAAGCAGAATTGAAGCAGCTCAGTTCAAGAAGCTCAAGCTGTGCAAAATTAGAGAATACACCCCAAAGATTCACATGGACTAATAGTGCCCAAGTTGTAGATCTTTACAAGCTTATATTGGTCTGATCAGCCACAGTCCGAAGCACTGTAATTTGATTCTAACATAGTGATATCATTTTGCTCCTCTTCAAGAACGAAGAATAACAAAGTAATCTGAAATCAAAACCTCACAATATAGATATAATCTATTTTCAAAAGTAAGAGAGGTGTATTGATAGCCATCAAGCAAATGGAGAAAGAATTATTAGTTAAATAATTATTTTTCATAAATGATTCCTATGTATTAAAAATAGAATATTAATAATGCAAAAAATATAAGACATACTTTTTATTCCTGAAAGGAGGATAACAATGAATTAAGTCAAATTAGCATTCCTAACATAGGGCCATGCAGACTTCTAAACCTCCTCGGAGAGAAAGGAAATGCAATGTTAGCTATCACTCATGCCAATCCAAAGGGCAGGCTTTTAGCCCCATCTTCTTCCTATTGCTCCATTCTCCAAAATAAAAGATAATGGATTTAGAGGTAGAAAAATATCTATCAAATATAACCCTTCGTTTTATAAATGAAATTTGGCAAGGGGAGGGTTACGTGACTTGCCCTTAGTCACCTTACTTGTAAGCATCTTAGATGGAATTTGAGCCTGGCTACTCCTTCCTCTCAGCTCCTACTAATCATAGAGAGCCAAGATGAGTAAAGAGGGGGAAAGTCAAGAAGGCATATCTCTTCTGTTGCCATAACATTCAGCATTGGGTTAGTTCACAAATGGCTGTATTTCTAGCCCCTATGAGATAATCAGTTCACAAGCATGTATTGCTAAATGCCTATTATGTGCCATGTACTACTACTGGAGATAGAAGGAAAGGCAAAAAACAGTTCATGCTCTCAATTTAAAGAAGCAGACAATATAGGGGGCCATCACCAATCATCCTGATCTGTGTGTTGCCATTGGACTCCTGATGACTCTGGAAGAGCCCTTTCTCACTTAAATACAATAAACTTGCAAGTCAAGATAACACTGATGTCATCAGTCCCCTTCAAGAACAAAGAATTAAAACAATGTACATTTGACCAGGAATGTACAAATGTACAAAACATATATGCAGAATAAATTGGAGATAATCACAGAATGAAGGCACTAGCATTAAAGGGTTTGTAAAAGGCAGAATCTTAGCTGGGACTTAAAGGAAGACAGGGAAGCCAAAAGATGGAGATGAAAGAAATGGAATTCTAGGTATATGATATGAAAATTCAGTCAAGAAATAGGGTCTCAGTTCCTCCCTCTGTAAAATGTTGAAGTTGGTCTAGACCAGTGGTTCTCAAACTTTTGTTTTCAGTATCTTTATCCTAATAAAAATTATTGAAGCTCTCTCCAAAGAGTTTTTGTTTATCTGGATTATATTTATAGACATTTACCATATTGGAAATAAAAACTATTTTTGAATTTGTAGACCCTCTAAAAGGGTTTCAGAGATGCCCAGGATTCTCTAGACCATAGAGAACCACTGCTCTAGACAGTATCTAAAATGTATTCTATTTTATTTGTAATTTGGTTATTTTTCAGTCTTATCCAACTCTTCATGATCCCTTTTGGGGTTTTCATGACAAATATACTAGAAGTGTTCCATTTCCTTCTCTAGCTCATTTTACAGATGAAGAAACTGAGGCAAACAGGATTAAGTGATTTGCCTAAAGTCACACAGCTAATAAGTGTCTGAAGCCAGATTTGAACAATCAGGAAGAGAAGTCTCCTGACTTTGGGTCTTATGTGCATAAGGTCCTAATTAAATAAGGAACTAAAATAAATAATAAAAGAATTGAATTGCAACTTCTATACAACAATCCTAGTTCTGCCCCCTTTGGACCAAGCAAAATAATCCTGATCCTTCTTGTATACCATCCCTTCAAAACTTGGGCTCTCTTCTTAAAATCCAGTTCTTTCAATGGCATATTCTTTAGTGCTCTATGGGACCTTGGGATTTTGCAATGGAATCTTAGAGGGCCTGTAATCTAATCACCTCATTTTTGAGATGAGCAAAATCAGGCCTCAGAGATCAAATCACTTATCCAAGGTTATATAGGCAGTAAGGAGCAGTATCATTGAATCCATGTCTCTGGCTCCAGGTTCAGGGCTCTTTCTATCACACTAGCAGGCTGCTAAGCTCACCCTCAAACCCGGAGCCTCTAATTCAATAAGTATTAAGTTGTTGTGGTATGCCAGGAGGGGAAAGGAAAAAAGAAATAGTCCTTGCCCTAAAGAGATCAAGAAGGAGAAGAAGGGAGGGAGAAGTGATGGATGAAGAAAACAGGTAAAGAGACAACAGATAGGGGAAAGGAAGGGGGCAAGGGCACAGGAAAGGAGAGGGGTGAGAACAGGGGAAAGGAGGAAGGAGGGAGTATAGAAGAAGAGAAGGAGAAAGGAAAGAAGAGAGATGGGAAAGGAGAAGAGAGAAACGAAGACTGGAGAATAGAGGGGCAAGGAGAGAAGGGAGGAGGAGCACAAACGGTTAAATTAAGGGGAAGGGAAGGGGAGATTTATTGGAGAGGAAAGACTAAGGGAAGGGAGAGAGGGGAGAGAAAAGGAGAAAATGAAGGAAAGGAGGAGAGGGAAAAGAGCAGGAGAAAGATGGAAGTGATGAAGGAGTAAAGATTCAAAAGCATTAGAGAGGAGTGAGAGTGGGTGAGGGAGGAGGAAAGGAGAAGGAAAGTGGAGACAGGATGGAGGAAGATGGAGAAGCGAAGATGATGAAAAAGAGGAGGGAGAGAGAGAATGTTATTGAGAAATTTAAATGGAGAAAGAAAGAGAAGGGGAAAGGAGGGTGAAAGGATAAAAGCAGGGGAAGGGCAGTTGGAGGAAGAGGGGAGGGAGGGAGAGGAAAGAAAAGAGGGGAAAGGAAAGGATGGAGGGAGAGGGGAAATGGAAGAGAGAAGAAAATATGGTGGAGGAAAAAAGAAAGGAGGGAGAAAGGAGAGAAGCAGGGGAAAGGCGATTGGAGAGAGTGGAGAAGAGACGGAGAGAGGAGGGAAGATTCAGATGGGAAGTACGGATAAAAGAGGGAAGGAGGGAGACGGAGCCCTTGGCCCCCTCCGGACCCCACCCTTAAGGCGCTGCCCCTCCCACGAGGGGCACGAGGGAGGAAGGAGGTCCCAGGACTTGGGCCCACAAAACCTCGGCAAACGGGAAGGCTACGCTCGTGGGAAGCGCTTACTCCGGCCCATGGTTCAGCTCCGACTCCGCCACCTGGTTCCAGCCAGTTCAATTCCCTCGGAGTTTCTGTGTTGTGGTCCCAGCGTTACCTTGGAAACAGTAAACTCTACGGTGGCCGTGTGGAACCCAAGCTCATTATTGGGGCTCGATGGAGGGAGGGAAGGGAAGCAGAAAAAAGGGAGAAGGCCGGAGCCGGACGGGGGAAGGAACCTGAAAGTGGAATTCTAGATTAATTTATTAGTTGTTGAGGGGGAGGGCGGGGAGGCCCCAGGAGATATAGTACAGTGATTCTTAACCTTGCGTGCGTGAACTTTTTTTTTTTAATTTTGAAAACTAATTATTTTTCTTGTACTCTTAAGTATTTTATTTTATTCATTTAAAACATGGGGTTCCTAGGATTACCAGACTGCCAAGGCAGTCTAGGACCCAGAAACCCTGATCTGGTTTTCAGATAAGGTTGTCCCCTGCCCAGTGTTACACAGGTAGCCTCTGGAGCATCATTCCAGCCTCCTGTCTCCAAGGCTCTGCTCTTTCCTCTGCACCAGAGCAGCTCCCAGAACCAGAGCTAAGAGAAAAACCAAGCCACGGGAGGAACAAGGTGATGGCAAAAGCCACGTTCCTTTCCCTTGGGAACTTTTAGACTGTGATAGGAGGGTCTGCTTATCTGCAAAGGACCTCAGCTGCACAAGCATTATGCCAGCCTGGCATAGACTGGCTGGCAAGGACACACAGGGAGTCCAGCTTGGGGTGCAACAACAAATTCTGTCAACTCAGGGAAAACTTCATCCTTGACACATTCAGGGCCTCCTGCATGTTCTGGGTCCAAGATTTCTAAAACTACAACTCAAAAAGATAAGATCAAGGTACCTCTTAACCACCCTTAACACACTCCTTAAGATTCCGCTCCTTTTGGAAGTTTTCTCCTAACAACCCCATTTATTCTCCAGTCCAGAGAAAGAACAATGGATTTAGAATCCAAGACAACTTTGTTTTACTTGCTCATCCTAATTTTATAAATGAAGAAACTGAGTTCCATAAAGAGAAATTGGCTTACCCAAAATCACAGGGTTCACAAGCCATGGACTGAGAGTTAAAATCCAGGATCATTATTACACTACCTCTTCCAGACCCCATGCCATGATCAAAGGAAATAGATCAATAGGAATAAAAATGTAAGAATGGATCCAATTTCTCACTGGTATCAGTTTTGAGGATTCCCCAAAAAAGACAAATAAATCTTCTACTCTTGTTTTTGGTTGTTTTACATCTTTTTCTAGCCCTCAATTGCCCTCTAGTGACCATTAACAGTACTATCCTCTACCTGGACCACACCCTTGGTGTGCTGGAAGCATCCTAACACCAGCAATTATACCAACGTTTTCCATTTGATTCATTATTCATTCACTCAGTAAGGTCTCCAGAACAGCCCCACAATGTCAGTCTAGCAGTTGCTAAATCCTATCTACTCTGCCTCCATAACATCTGTCCTTTCCTCTACTAATGTAAACTCTCTTACTCCACTACTGTAACAGTCTCCTAATTGGTCTCCAAGCTTCCAGTCTCACTCACCTTTTCCAATTCATCTTCCACACAGCAGACAAGATAATCTTCCTAAAGCAATGAAGCCATTTCCCGTGAGGACTTCTCTGCTGTATAAACGAAATAAAATACACAGTTCTTCTCTTCAATTACCTTAAATATTAATCTTTTACATTTGTATAGTGCTTTTTACATGTCTTGGTTAAACCTTGAAGGTTAAGCCTTAGGAGAGATACTATTATCCATTCCGATATTAAGGGTTAGAAAATAGAGACCATGCTTACAAACTGTTTGAAATAAAAGATGTTTTAGTATTTGCCTAGCTAGCTGTGATTGGAAAAATTGACTCTGAGGGTCAAAAATTCAATTCAGCAAGCATTTATTAATCACTTACTTTATGCAAGGAAGTACACTAGGCACAGGGATCACACTGAAGCAACCGTCAATGAACTTCCATTTCATTAGCGGTACAATATGAATACAAATAAATATAAGGTTATTTGAGGAGAAATGAAGGTCATTCACAACTGGGGTGATAAGATTTCACAGAGCAGATGGCACCTTAGCTGGGATTTGATTGCAAACAAAGATTTCAAAAAGGAGAATATATTAAAGAATCACAGGAACATTCTTCCCCCTCCCTTGTTTTCCCTCCCTTGCTCTCACTTTTCTGAGCTGTTTCAATACTCATCAAGATATATAGGCACACACACACACACAGTCCCTTGCTGTCTTCCTCTGCCTTCTTCCCTGGCCTGGATCTCCCAGATCTCATTCAGACTTCCTGATTACTTGGATAAGATGGGAATCCCCAATTTTTCTGGTGACATGGCAGACTGCCAAGCCTTACCATCTGCCCTGCTCATTCCCTGAAAACCACCTCACACCTCAGTGCTTCCTTACATACACATAACCCACTCTCGTATAACCTGCGAGATACAACTCAAAGATCATCTGCCCCGAAGTTCAATATTCTTTTATGTGTTGCTTCCCCTCAGAGTGTGAACTCCTTGGGAGTAAGGAATGCCTAGCTTTTTCTATGTCTATACCAAATGCTTACCATATAGTATGCACTTAACAAATGCTTTTCCTTCTTTCATTCATTTCAGCCATGAAGAATGGATTGTAATACTGCGTAGAGAATGTAGATAACAATAACTAGTTTGAAATTAGCTAGTAATTCAGGTTGCCTGGAATTTAGAATGGATGAATAGAAATAAAATGAACTAAGCTTGGAAAAGTGTAGTAGAACTACATGATGAAAGCCTGAGAGCAGGTAGGTGGCTACTACAGTAGTCAAGAATATAATCAAAAAGAGTTTGAACACATTGGATGTCTATAAGGCATGGATGCAAGAGGTGTTGTAGAGATAAAATCAGAAAGGTTTGGCAACTAATAAACTAATCAGTGTACTTTACTATAGCATATAATATAATCAGTAATACCAATAATGACAACAACAGCAACAACAATAATAGTAGCTAGCATTCATTTAGCACCTACTATGTCCTAGGCACTGTGTCAACTGCTTTACAAATATTAATGCATTTTATATTCAAAATAACCCTGAAAAGTAGGTACTGCTATTATCTCTCATTTTGCACTTGAGGAAACAGAAGCAAACAGGTTAAATGACAGAATGTTAGCTAGAAAGCCTAAAAAAATCAACTATAATATGAGATTTTTTTATATGAGAATTTTATATGAGAAAGAAGAAAGGAAATAAGAAAATAAATAAATGCAAAAATCAGGAAAAAGCAGAGCTGGAATTCAAATTTAAGTCTTCTCCCACAAGAGAAATAGAGCTCTTTCCAGGAGACCAAGCAGCCCCTCACATAAATACTTGACCAAAGACAGAGGAAGTGGGAACAGAATTCAAATTCAAGACTTCCAAATCCTGAGTCATACCCATTCCCTCTGCTTCTGGACATACCAATAAAACATAGAACTTACAAAAGAAGCTGCTTAGTGGATAGTGCTCTCAGAAAGATATGAGTTCAAAACCTCAGATACTTATTAATTGTATGATCATAGGCAAGTCACTTAATCTTGGTCTCAGTTTTGTTGTTTTTTAACTCTGAAATGGGGATAATAAAATTACCTATCTCCATGGGTTGTTAAATAGATCAGTAAAATACTTAAGACGGCACCTGATTTAAATGCTCATTCTCTTCCCCTTTAAAAAAAAAATTCAGGTGAATATATAACAATCATCAAGGGCAGCTAGGTGGCGCATTGGAGAGAGTGCTGGGTATAGAGTTTGGAAGAGCTGAACTAAATCCAGCTTCAGACACTCTTTAGCTGTGACTCAGAAAACTGTTTAATTCTATTTGCCTCAGTTTCCAAATGAACTGGAAAAGGTTATGGCAAACTATTCCCAAGAAAACCCCAAATAGAGTCACAAAGAGTTGGACACAACTGAAACCACTGGACAATAACAAAATTAAGGAAAAGTTAAAAAGTAATAAAAATAATACAGCTCATTGTAATATCAGTACTGAAAATATATGCACCAAATGGCATAACACTCAAATTTTTGAAGAAAAAGTTAAATAAGTTACAGGAGGAAATTGGCAATAAAACTATACTATTGGAGAATCTTATACTATGTCCCAGATACTGTGTATATCATAAGCTCTGTGGAGACAAAGAAAGAAAAAAGACAGTTCTTAGCTCCAAAATGCTTTTTTTTTTTTTTTTTTTAATGGAGAAGACACCACACACCAAGAAACTGAAAAGTAAGGGGATGTAATGGAAATGACTCCTCTTAGTAACATAATGGAGAATCCAGCACAGCCAGGTAGGAAATGAAAAGATGGTTAGAATGAGTGCTCTTCTTAAATGGAAGAACCTGGAGGATAAATTCATTACATCGTCATCCAGGTAAAATGGGACCACGCATTGCAGCAACTTGAATGAAGAAATTTTTAAAAGAGGAAGCTTCATGAGTTTCTTCAACACATTTCAAATCTTTCAGCTGATGGCAAATACTTCTGTCAATAAGTACTTAAGGAGTAATCCTGTTAGCACACTAGAGGTAGAAAAGAAGCTCCCATACAAAACCATATGTCTCAAAGAGAGGTTAGCCATCTCTTCATTTCCTAACTATCTTCATGTTCCAGGAATCTCTTCATTCTGCAAGATTCACATCAGCCCTGAACTCACAGAGAAAATATTTCCCAGAGAGATCTTCCAGAATTTCCATTTAAGAAGAGCACTCATTCTAATCATTTCTTCATTTCCCACCTGGCTGTGATCTTCTGGACTCTCTATCATGACATCCCTTCCACTGAATCCCTTTACTTTTCAGTTTCTTTGTTTACTGCCCTCCTCCATTAAAATATAAGCTCTTTGAGGGTAAGAACTGTCTTTTTTCCTTTCTTGGTCTCTCCAGAGCTTAACACAGTACCTGACATGTATACCCACTATGATTACATTTTTATTGCTTGACTGAACATTCTTTACAGCTGGCAGGAAATGGCCCTTTAAATTTGTGTCCATTTTGTGGTAATGTATAGCAACTCTTAAGATGACTCACATTCTACTTGTTTTAGAAATAGTCTCTCCTTTTCAGGGATTCCAGGTAATAAGGAACAAATTATTATCTGATCCCTCCACTTCCAAATTTATGTTTTGGGATCTTTGAATACAATAACTGGTTAAGGGGAATAATAGTATGAGACTAAAATGTTTCTTCATTTATTAGCTAACATTAGCTAACAAAATCAGATGCCTTGAGGCTGTGCGCCCATATGGACACCTATCAAGTTATAACTGGGTGAAGAAAGACATTATCTTATGGGCAAAAGTAAAAGCAAGGAAAAAACTTGCAGGATTCCAACCAAATGCTATAAGTATACATCTCCCCAGGGAGTGACAGGGAGATGGCCTTGGGATATTTTCTCAGATGAGAATAGAAGGCCTTAATTATTAATATATCTATGTATAAATTGGACATGCCTAGATATATATTCTAGACTGGTAATATTGATTTATTTACATTCTCCAGAGAGAAGGTAACCCAGTTACAAAATTCTGAGAAACAAATATAACCTTATCCACATAACAAAACAGGATCATAAAAACACAAGACAATATGAAAGGAATGATAATTGTCATATTTAGCAGGCCTTTCCACTCTAGGAAGGCAAGGGAGATTTTGTTTAACTCAACAAAAGTCTCATACACCTAGGATATTTAAGATGCATAATAAACACCTAATCACTATTCCGTTTTTAGATGAGCTCACACAGCTAATAAATGAAAGAACTGAAACTAGAATCAGGGCATGCTAACTTTAAGTCAAATGGTCTTTGGAATGTTTTGTGGCAGACCTAATGAGGTAAGTCATCAGAGGTGATATTACCAGTAAGCTCCTTATTTTCACCAGTGTATTTTTATGTTTGAAGATCATTGATCCTAGAAAAGGCATTTCTGTCCACATCTGTTATTTTCAAAGGCTAATTCTGCAAAGCCATTTATTTCTTCAGCATTTATCAAATAAAAGTGTATAATTCAAAGTACACATCGGAGTTTACAAAGATGAGCAAGTTACGATACCAATCTTCTAGGAGCCAAAAGTCTAGCAGAGGAAACAAGACATATAAATAGAAAACTATGATATACTTTTAAATATAACAAATTTTTAAAATAAGGATAGTATAAAGGGCTGAAATTCTGAATAGGTGCACTAGAATCAGACAACCGAGCCCTTAAGGCTAATTGCCTATTGGACAATAACTCTATTAGCATATGTTTGGAAAAATGGCCCTTCTTACTATTCCATGCTGGCTTGATCTTTTGGTGAATACAGATAATCATAGGAGGGATTAGAGGGTGGAGTGAGACAAGCCAGACTCACTTTGCAGGAGGACGAGGAGGAAGATTGATGCAGAGCTTGTGGCAGTTTTGTCCATCTCCTTCACTTCTCCCCCTAAAGACCAAGGACTTTTGCTTATCCTGACTCTGGCTGACCCTGAGGCCTCCAGGGAGTTAACTTGGACTTTACAGGATAGGAATTGGGTCTATGATTTTATTGATATGGGTAATGATCAGAGGAGGAACTTCCCCTTATCAAATTTCCCTGCAATGTATAGTCTTAAGAGTTATCTAGGGCCCTGAGAGGTTAACTTACCCAAGGACAGAAAGTAGGTATATCCCACCTTTGACATAAAAAGTAATAGTGGAAATAACTGAGAAAAATAAGGTAAAAGAGATTACTTTTCTTTGGGGAAATCAAGAAAGTTTTTGTAGAGTAGTTAAGGCCTAAGCTTGTCGTTAAGGTAGAAGACCCACAGAATCATCAAATTCTCAGAAGACATGTAGTTTAATAATTATATAAAGCATGAATCTTTTCTGTAGCATCTCAGATAAGTGGCCATTCAATATGTTTGAAAATTCCTTCTTATGAACTGTGACAAATTTATAAGAATACAAGTCATTCTCCAATTGATAAATGGTTGTAGAGTATTTTCAGATGAAGAAATTAAAGCCATCTGTAGTCACATTAAAAATTATCTAAATTACTATTGATTAGAGAAATGAAAATTAAAACAACTTTGAGGTAACACTTCATACTTCTCATATTGGTAAGATGACAGGAAAAGATAATGATAAATGTTGGAGGGGATGTGGGAAAACTGTGTGTGGAATGGGTGCTAAATCACCTTTCCCAACTTAACTAATCAGAGACACCTTCAGATACAAAGAGAAAGCATTTAATCCCCGCAGGGAGAGGCCCAGACACACACCTGGAAGCTATCCCAATTTCTGCCATGTGCCCCTGGAACCTAACCAGCTTCCAGCTCCAAGATTTAAAAAGCAAAAGACTAGCCTTTTCATTGGATAGACTAAAAGGACGGACCCATCCTTGACCAATGTTATCTGCTTCTTGTGGGTCCCTTCATTTCTTAAGGGTCTGACCTCTGAGGGTGATAGCATGTGACTCCCTGCAACCCAGAGTTCAAGACCAGGAATAGGGATCATATGACTTCCTGAAACCTGAGGCCCAAGATCTCATCATCTTGATCTTGGGAAGACTTAGTCTCAATACTTAGAAAACTTCACCCAATCAGTCCCATTCAGCTGGGATATTAATGCATTATTGGTGGAGTTGGGAACTATTCTAGCCATTCTTGAGTTCCAACTTGGAACTATGCTCTAAGGACTGTATAAAACTGTGCATACCCTTTGATACAGCAGTGCTACTACTGGGTCTGTATCTGAAAAAAGATCATAAAAGAAGAGAAAGGACCCACATATGCAAAAATGTTTGTAGCAGCTCTTTTTTGTGAAAGAATTCAAAATCAGAGGAATGACCATCAATTGGGAAATCACTGGATAAATTGTGATATTTGAATGTAATGAAATACTATTATTCTATAAGAAATGATAAGCAGGCTCATTTCAGAAAGTTCTGGAAAAACTTACATGAACTGATCCTGAGTGAAGTGAGCAGAACCATGAAAACATTGTATACAGTAACAGCAATATTGTATGATGATCAATTATGACAGACTTACTCTTCTCAGCAATACAGTGATCCAAAACAATTACAATAGACTTGAGATGGAAAATGCCATCCATACCCACAGAAAGAACTATGGTCACTAAACGCAGATAGAAGCATACTATTTTCCTGTTCTTTTCTTTTTTGTATTTTTTCTTCTGTTTTGATTTTTCTTTCACAACATGATTAATATGGAAATAGATTTTAAATGATTTTTACATGTATAACCTATATCAGACTGTCAACTTTCTTGGGGATAGGGGGAGGGATGGAAGGAAGGGAGAAAGAAAAAAAATTGGAACTCAAAATGTTATAAAAGTGAATGTTGAAAACTATCTTTACATATAATTGGAAAAAATAAAATACTATTAGGTAAAAAAAAAAAAAAAGAAAAAGAAAAAGAAAATTCCTTCCTGTGACAGGGAAATCTGTCCCATTCTATTGCTGGATAATAGATCTGATGTATAGACCATTTTCTCTTTATGTTGACCCAAAATGTATGGTACCAATACTGCAATTTCTACTCATTGATTCTGGTTCTGCCCTCTGGGACCAAGTAAAATAAATTTAATCTCCTTTCTATGTGATAAATTACCAAAAGGAAAGGCTTATAGTGAAAGTGAGTAGCCTGAAATCCATGACCAAAAAGAATTGTACTATCATATAAAGAATATATTTAGGGGGCAGCTAGGTGACACAGTGGATAGAAGACCAGCCCTGAAGTCAGGAGGCCCTTTGTTCAAATCTGGCTCCGACACTTAACACTTCCTAGTTGTGTGACTCTGAGCAAGTCATTTAACCCCAATTTTCTCAGCAAAAAAAAAAGTGTATATATATATGTGTGTGTGTGTGTGTGTGTGTGTGTGTGTGTCTGTGTGTGTGTGTGTCTGTGTATAATGATTAACCAGAAAAGGAAGGAAGTATATAAAAGAAGTAGCCAATAGTATCTTATACATTGCATGTGTATCCATATAACATCATGAGGTCTACAGGATGGCTCCAAATATGTTGGATAGGGAGAGCATTTGAATCCCACATGTTATAATGGTTTTGTTGAGCCCTGGATAATAAGCCATAGCCACCCCCACCTTCCTTGCAATTAAGACTGAGAGAATTAAGTTTTTAAAAAGAGCTTAGGAAAAACTTTGAAGCTCAGTCACTTTTACATACCATTGTGTCATAAATTCCAGGTGCATTATCTCTATTCCTGATATATATATATATATATATATTTTACCCCTTTTGAGTATTGCTCCTCCTTGCTGTCTCCTGTCCATGACCTTATCTTGATCCCTATCCTGTCAGTGTTGGAATCTTTACAAACTGCTAACTCATTAGAGTTGATAGATTATTGATCTGATTTTACAAGAAGATGCTTTGGGACAGAACCTGAAACAAGGTACTAAGTAGAACTAATTAATACAAGGCTTGTGTTCGCACCTTTACTCACTGGAGTTCACAAGTATGAGAGAGTCACAAAGTTAACTGTGTAACTTTGTGAATTCACACCTCCCTTGAAGCTCTTAGGGCCAGAGAGCACTATGGGAAAAAACCCATAATCCCTCTCTCTCGTATCCCACAATTCCTCTCTCTCATATATAAGAGACAGACAGAGGCTCTCGGTGAGATTTCAATGAAATTACATGAAGAGTGGAGCTGGATTGAAGGCTGAAGAAAGCAGAGGCAGAAGCAAAGGACAAAACTGCCAGAGCTCTTGGAACCAAGGAGAGGAGAGGCCTCTAAGGAAAGCTAACCAGGCTATATTGGAGATTGAGAGCCAGAAGCCCTCTCTCCAAGGCAAGAGAGAGATCCATTCCATTTTCCACTTGGCTGGCTGGAGCACTGAAGGACAAACCTTTGGATTTGGCGACATTCGGAGGAAGCTCTTGGAACCAAGCAGAGAGATAGGCCTCTAAGAATCTAGCTATCTGAGCCCAAGGAAAGAGACAAGACTTGGAAGGAGAAATAAACATTTGTATTTTTACCAGCTGGCTGCATTTGGAGTAATTATTGATCTGAACTGATACTAAGACTGCCTCCAAGAAAACCTCCCCGAGAAACCTGCTCTCTCCCCCAGAAAGAACCATTATTATTATTATTTTAAAGAAGAAAAAAGAATACCACATGTCAGGATTAAGTTAAGATTTTTTTTTTTCTGGAATTATGGCTCCTCCGTCCTTCCAGTGTCCTCGCCCCCCCTTTATCTGCCTTTGTTTCCCCTATAAGATTGTATATTCAGATTATATATTCTGTTTGCAAACCTTAGTTAACTAAAACCCTATATAAGTTCTCTGCCTCAGTTTATCTGTACCAAATGCTTTGGACAAGAGTCTCATGCAGTCAACTAGCTTAAATTCTCCACATTAAAGATTAAAAATCAATCTCTGCTTGCCACAGTTTCTCTTGATTGTAGTCTATATATGTGAAGGAATTAACCTTGCTATAATTAGTTCAAAGGTCTACCATATTATTGAAATGTGTATATTCAAAACCTTGAGATATTTAAAAATAATGTGTCAGTCAGCTGATTGATATTGATTGATAGCATTCATTAAGATCCAAGAACTATGCTTGGAACATAAAGGCAAATTCCAAGGTCTCTGCCATCAAGAAGTTCATTTCTTTGATCAAATCCCACATTGCATATTGAATAAAATGCAAACTCAGTTGAGCAGTCAAAGCCATTTAGAAGCTGACTAAAGCCTACTCTTTCTGCTTTATATTATTCGTCTGTTCATGCACTGTGCATTATATTCCCGCCTCAAAAAAAAAAAAAAAAAACCCTAGTCAACATTCTCTAAATTTATCTTTCCCTTTTATCCGTTTGCACTCAACATTCCCACCTACATCTACAAAGAAAAAAAAAAAAGAAAAATTTAATACATTTAGTTTGACTGGAACACAGTATATATGAAGGCAAGTATTGAGAGTTAATGCTAGAAAGGTCAGATTGTGGAAGAATTTTTTGAGCAAATAAAAGAGTTTATTTGTGAAAATGGGGAAAAGGTGAGAAAGGAAGAAGGGAATCCTCATGGACCAGGAAGGAAAAAAAATACATTTGGGATATCCTGCCTTCAAGTTAAAATGGGTCCTTCCAATAATCAAAAAGTGAGCAAATCATGACTTCACAATGTATCATAAAATCTAAAATGCAAATCTGATCACATTACTCCTCCCCCTTTAATCAACTCCAGTAGTTCTCTATCACCTCTAAAATCAAAATCCTCTACTTGACATTCAAAGTCCTTCATAACCTGATCAGCAACTACCTTCAGTCTTCTTCACTTTTTATCCTTGTGGAACCCCACACCCCAATGAGTTCTGTGATTCAGTCACACTTTGTTGTTGTTGTTGTTATTCAAACAATACACTGTACTTCCTGACCTGGGGCATTCTCACTGGCTGTTCCCCAGGTCTGGCAATGCTCCCTCAAACTCAAAAAGTGTCTCTCAAAACTCAGTTCTGAGAACTCAGTTCAGAATTGAGTTTCTGGGCCCTCTTTTCTTCTCCCTCTAAACTACTTATTTGATGATATTATCAGCTCCCATGGACTTACCATTTCTATGTTGACAATTCTCAAATCTACCTATTCTGCCTTAATTTCACATTTCCAACTACCTTTCAGACATCTCAAACTGAATAAACAGTGGTTATCTTAAACTCTAAAGGAAGATTCTTTTTTTTTTTTTTTTAATAATTACTTTATATTGACACTCGTTTCTGTTCCGAGTTTTTTTTTTTCCCTCCCTCCCTCCACCCCCTCCCCTAAATGGCAAGCAGTTCTTTATATGTTGGATATGTTGCAGTATATCCTAGATACAATATATGTTTGCAGAACAGAACAGTTCTCTTGTTGCATAGGGAGAATTGGATTCAGAAGGTATAAATAACCCGGGAAGAAAAACAAAAATGCAGATAGTTCACATTCGTTTCCCAGTGTTCTTTCTTTGGGTGTAGGTGCTTTTGTCCGTCATTTATCAATTGAAACTCAGTTAGGTCTCTTTGTCAAAGAAATCCACTTCCATCAAAATATGTCCTCATACAATATCATTGTTGAAGTGTATAATGATCTCCTGGTTCTGCTCATTTCACTTAGCATCAGTTCATGTAAGTCTCGCCAGTCCTCTGAGGAAGATTCTAAAGATCACTTAGCAGTGATGAGGTTCGAGAACTGAGGGTAAGAGATCCCCAACAGCAATGGGATCCCCTTGGCCCATTGAGTAGGTTTTGGGAAAGCATTGGCAAAGTCCAATAAATACAGGCAGGAGGTTTGTGGCAAAGAATGGGTTTATTTATGCTAAGAAAGGAGTACCCTAAGAAGACAGTAGGCAACTCCTTATTAGAAATTCAGCAAAGATGAGTTTACACTGAGAAGAAAATATCTTCATCAATGGGCAAAATCCTGTTAGGATTTCTGCAAAGATAGGTTGACAAACCCTTGGTTGTATCAGGTCAGTCTTGGCCTGGAGCTGAGGAACAGTTTGAGCCACTCAATAGAGGATGTTGACTATGCCCCAGGCCAAGATTTCCAATTGAATGAGATTACTTATCTGGAAGTTACCTGGATTTGCCCCTCCAGGAAGGTTTGAGAGTGAGGAGCACCCTTCCCCCAAGGGGACAAATTTACATCAGGGCCCCCCCCCAAAAGATTAAAGTTTCACAATTTATATCAGCAGGATATGGCACTACACTGCTATTGTTGTTGACCTTCTCTCTTGAAGACAACCAAGATATCACAGAGGTGATGCCATGACATGCAAGTGAATTGGATTTAAGTGAGGGAGAGCTATGCAAGGTTACCTGACTCACTTTCCCCTCCAGAGCCATTTGGGTCCAGTGGCAAGATACAGATTAAGACAAGTAGAGATGGGGCAGCTAGGTAGTGCAGTGGATAGAGCACCAGCTCTGAAGTCAGGAGGACCTGACTTCAAATCTGTCCTCAGACACTTAATATGTCCTAACTGTGTGACCCTGGGCAAGTCATGTAACCTCAATTGCCTCAGGGGAAAAAAAAAAAAAAAAACAATTAGGGATGGCCTGGTTGAAATGGGAGACCTTGAGGTTCTTTTTAGAACTAAATTGCCAATCATTCAAACTCTGTTGCAGAAAGTACAACTACAATGGGCAGACCATGTTGTTAAAATTTCAAAAATATACTTGCTTAAAAGACTATTTTATGGAGAATTCACACAAGGCAAATTTTCACATAGTGGTCATAAAAAGTAACATTAAGATGCTCTCAAGGTTTTTCTTAAGAACTTTGGAATTGATTGCATGACACAGGAGACTCTGCCACAGAATCATCCAGCATGGTGTTCTATGAGCATAACAGAATTGAAGTAGCTGAAAAGAAACATGAGATGCACAGATTTTAGAGAAATAATCCCATTCACATGGACTATTTATGCCTGACCTGTTATAAAGCATTCTGAGCTTCTGTTGGTCAGATCATTCCTATTTAAAAATACTACAGGGTGTTGGAATAAATGGAGTTTCCTTAAAATGATCAGTAGCATTTATTTAAAACCATCATCAAGCATCATATGTAATGGGGATAAATTGGAACCATTCCCAATAAGATCAGAGGTGAAACAAAGGTTCCTCACTATCACCATTACTGATGAGGTTTAGATTTAGGAAACAAAATGAAATTAGGGTTTCTGGTGGTTAGGGAGTTAAATGATAAGGTCTAGTGGCAGATTCAGGGTTCAGGGAACCAATGGAGGGGTTTGGCTCCCCTGCAATCCCTTGGGATTTGGGGCAAAGGTAGGGAGTTTTGGGGACTCTCTTCTGGCGGCACAGAGGTCTCTATAAAGGAATTTACAGACCCGAAAACCTAGATTGATAAAAGAGGTTTATTATAGGAATTGGAAGGTTAGAAATCCTGATAGAGAGGCATAAAGTCTAGTTAGGGAAATAGGTAAGGATAAAGAGAGGATAACACTGGAAAAGAAAATTATTCTAGCAGGCAGATCTATGGAAAACCGAGTTTTGCACTAAGAATGCAGTTCTCAGTGGACAGAAGGAACTGGCAGCAAAGGGAGCTACCAAGGTCCATCTGCAAAGACCTCAGTTGATGGAAGCTTATTATATTGGTTGTCTTGGTGGGGATAGGAAACCCGAGCAGATGAGAACCAGTAGGGGCTGGGCAATCCAAGCAAGTCAGAATGGGGGCTGGGACAACCAGAGCAGATCAGAACCAGTGGAGGCTGGGAGAATCCAAGTTGGCTCAGATCCACTGGGGGCTGGGATAAGCCTGCATCTCCTATTGGAATTCAAAGTGATGCTTTTGACCAGGATTTGTGAATTAATGACCCTGGCATCCTAGAGTGATATGCCTCAGCCAGAGGGGCTGAGAATCTGAAAGGAATCACAGATCAATAGGAAATATAGTTTCTTAAAGGAATCATAACCTGCTTCAATTACTATTCAATATTGTATTAGAAATGTTAGTTTTGGCAATAAGAGAAGAAAAATAAATTAAAGAAATTAAGAGTAGGTAATGAGGAAACCAAATTATCACTCTTTGCAGATAATATGATATTATACTTAGAGAATTCCAAAGAATCAATTAAAAAAAATACTAGAAACAATTCATAACTTTAGCAAAATTGTAGGATACAAAGTAAATCCACATAAATCATCAGCATTTTTATATATTACCAACAAAATCTGAAGAAAGAGATACAAAGAAAAATTCCATTTAAAATAATTGTCAATAATCTAAAATATTTGGGAGTCTATCTGCCAAGACAAAGTCAGGAACTGTATTTTCACACAAATAAAGTCAGATCTAATCACATGGAAAACTATCAAGTGCTCATGGGTAGGCCGAACAAATATAATAAAAATGACAATACTCCCTAATTTATCTACTTATTTAGTGCTGTACCAATCAGACTTCCAAGAAATTATTTTACAGATCTAGGAAAAAATATAAAGTTCATCTGGAAGAACAAATGGTCATGAATTTCAAAGTATTTAATGAAAAAAAAATGCCAATGAAGGTGGCTTTGGTGTGCCAGATCTAAAACTATATTATAAAGCAGCAGTCATCAAAATCATTTGGTACTGGATAAAAAATGGAGTAGTTCATCAGTGGAACAGGTTAGGCTCACAGGACAAAATAGTCAATGACTGTAGTAATCTAATGTTTGATAAACTCAATAACTCCAGCTTTGGGAATGAGAACTCACTATTTGGCAAAAACTTCTGGGAAAATTGGAAACTAGTATGGCAGAAACTAGACATTGACCCATACCTAACACTATATACCAGGATAAGATTGAAATGGGTTCATGATTTGGACATAAAAAGTGATAATTACAAACAAATTAGAAGAATATAGGATAGTTTACCTCTCAGATCTGTGGAGAAGGAAGGAATTTATGACCAAAGAAGAACTGGAGCTCATTATTGAACACAAAATAGATAATTTTGCTTATATTAAGTTAAAATTTTGTTGTACAAAAAGAGCTAATGCAGACAAAATTAGAAGGAAAGCAATAAATTGAAAAAAAACATTTTTATATCAAGGGTTCTAATAAAGGCCTCAGTTCTAAAATATATAGAGAAGTGACTCAAATTTATAAGAACTCAAGCTGTTCTCCAATTGATAAATGGTCAAAGGATATGAGCAGATAATTTTCAGATGAAGAAATTGAAATTATTTCTAGTCGTATGAAAAGATGCTCCAAATCATTATTGACCAGAGAAATGAAATTCAAAACAATTCTGAAGTACCACTACACATCTCTCAGATTGGTTAAGATGACAGGAAAAGATAATGATGAATGTTGGAGGAGATGTGGGAAAACTAGTACATTGTTGGAGGAACTATGAGCTGATCCGATCATTCTGGAGAATAATTTGGAACTATACTCAAAGGATTATAAAACTGCATACCCTTTGATCCAGCAGTGTTACTACTGGGCTTATATCTCAAAGAGATGTTAAAGAAGGAAAAGGGACCCATATGTACAAAAATGTTTGTGGAAGCCCATTTTATAGTGGCAAGAAACTGTTAACTGAGTGGATGCCCATCATTTGGAGAATGACTTACTAAATTATGGTATATGAATGTTATGTAATATTATTGTTCTGTAAGAAATGACCAGCAGGATGATTTCAGGGAGGCCTGGAGAGACTTATATGAACTGATGCTAAGTGAATTGAGTAGAACCAGGAGATCATTATATACATCAACAAGAAGACTATACTATGATCAATTCTGATGGATGTGACTCTTTCCAACAATGATTGAGACCAGTTCCAATTGTTTAGTGATAAAGAAAGCCATCTACACCAGAGAGAGGACTGTGGGAATTGAGTGTGAATCATAACATAGCATTTTCACTTTTGTTGTTATTTGTTTGCATTTCATTTTTTTTCCTTTTTGATCTGATTTTTCTTGTGCAGCAAGATAATTATATAAATATGTATGCCTATTTAGGATTTACATATATTTTTACCATGTTTAAAGAAAAAAAAGTATAGCTAAACCATGACTGGACACCCTTTAAGGAAAAATGATTTTAGTAAAATGAAATTCAATTTAAAAATTCAGTCTGGTCCTTATTCTACTAAGACAAAAGGGGGGAAAAAATCACATCAACCAAAAAAAAAAAAAAATCACATAGGTCAGTCCCTTCATTTCATAAACAAGAAAGCAGAAGGCTACAGAGAGTTAAATTGATTGGCCTATGGGCTGATGACAGGGCTGATTATAGGTTTTCTGATGCTCATGATCCCATGTGAGGTTTTATTGGCAAAGATCCTAGAGTGGTTTGCCTTTTCCTTCTCCAGTTCATTTTACAGATGCAGAAACAGGAAAATAGTAAAAGGAAAACAGCTAGTGAGTATCTGAGGCCAGATTTGATTTCATGAAGATGAGTCTTTTAGACTCCAGTACTGTCTCTCTATGCAATGTGTTACTATCTGCACTGCCCCTCTTGTCCCAGACTCCTGTATGGGGAATCATTTTTCTTCACTGCATCATTTTCCCTAAGCATAGCCAGTAAGATTCTCTCCTGGTTCCTATCCTGTTCGGTACAGCATTTAATGAGAGGTAGCAATATCAGATTGGGCTACTACATCTTCATTTATTTATCTTTTCAAGTATTCCCAAAAATAATGTAGCTCACAGATTTCACAGGACTTTGTCTACCATGCCATAGAACGCTCTTCCCCATGGAAGCACCTTCCCCTCCTCTGCACCCCTTACCTTGGAAGTATCTTCCAACCCTGAGTTCTTGCTTCCTGTTTGAATATTTCCAGAACTACCCATTTAAGGAAGCAGTACAGATCAATCTGTACTTTTTCTCCAATTTGTACTGTTGATTCATCCTCTCTTCTCAATCAATCCCCCTGTGCAAGTCACCCTTCAAAGTGTTATTTTTCCTCATTGGAATGTAAGTACTTAGAGGGAAAAAGCTAACTTTCTTTTTGCTTCTTTTTTTCATTTCTGGAGCTTAGCACAGTACTTGACTCAGAGTAAGGGCTTAATCCTTTTGAACTTGATTTATTGACAATTCTATAGTCATATAGAGTTTATAAAATAATTAGCTTACAAACATTCTAGGAGTAAGGTAGTACAAAGATCTGAATACTTCATAGAAAAATTGAGGCTGGAGGTAGTGATGTGATTTGTCCACTGTGACAGTTCCAATAATGTGGAGACTTTATCCAATTCCAATAAATGTTTATTAAGCACCTTCTATGAGCCTTGCACTAGGCTAAAAACTGGAAATAAAAAGGCATAGTCCCTGCCTTCAAGGAGCTTACAATTCATAGGATGGTTCAGTGGAAAAAGCATTGTTAAGGAATTTTGTAGTCGTGCCCTTACTATTTGGTATGCTTGTGATCTTGGCAAACTGCTTAACCTGTCTTCAATATCCTCATAAGCAAAAAAATAATCTTGGACTAGAAAATCTCTTTAGTTTATAATAACAGCTTTAAATCTGCCTCAGTTTCCTCATCTGTAAAATGTAAAATGGGATAGTACCTAGCTATCAAATGAGATCATATTTGTAAAATATATTGTAAAACTTAAAGTACTTTATAAATGCTAACTATTATTATTAACAAGAACAACAATAATAAATCTATAATCCTATAAAGACTAGCTCTTCCTATTCCAAGACCAGTGTTCCTCCACCACATAGATATTACTGCTTGCTTACTGTTGTCTGATGCTTTCTCATATACTTAATATATTAGTAATATGCTGTATTGAAACTTAAATTTACTATGTCAGTGGCATAGTAATACTTGCCCAAAATAGTGAGGCTGGCTTGACTTACTCTTCATGAAGCCATGTGGGTTCAGAATGACTCTAAATGCAGTACTTTGCATTCTATATAACGAATGATTGATGAGTACTTAACTCGAGAATCCGTGATCATAGATATTGGTCTTTATCTCTCTGGTACTCTGATATCTTTATGTAATAGTAGTTAAAGGCTGAAATAGAGGAATGTAGAGAGCTGTCCTGTGTGAAGAAAGGCCTAGGATTCAAGTCTTTTTTCTGCTAGATATTAGTAGCATGACCATAGGTAAGCCAATTTAACTTCTCAGCTCTCTAAGACTAAATTTCAGAACAGCTGCTGATTTGTTTTAATAACTGGAAGTTTCCAATATTGATAAAATCACAAGTATGAAAAGATAAACATATACATATGGCTATATATATATATTTAATATTTATATTTATATATAATATATAAAATATAAGATATAATAATGAAATATATATTATATATTTATACATGCACACATGCCTGTGTGCGTGAGAAAGAGACTTTCAATCAATAGTTTCTCTGAATATTGAATTTCATATACCTGCAATAAATGACAATTTTATTTTACGTATTTTGGATTTGGGCCTCTAGAAAGTGGTAAGCCAAAGATAGATCCAATCAAAGACAAAATTTTTTTTCTTTAAAAGAGCCTTTCTAGAGAGAGAGCCTTGTCACCATTCCTATGCTGAGAAACTAAAAAATCCAGGAAAAAACCTAGTGTTAAAATTATATCTTGTTCTGATCTCCTTAATGCCTCCCCCTACTTCCTCTTTCCCCTCCACTTCTCAATCAGTATAGTAAGTTTATAATTAGTGTGGGAGAAATGCTTTATTATATTATTTGGGGAAATTACTGTATTGCTTAAATTCAATCCTATGTGATTAAAGGTGGTCACCTGACCCCAGTAACTTTTTAAGAAAGCTACAAGGCTTTCCCAGGTTCAGGGTCTTCCAGGTCCTGGATCTACCAAAAGCATTCCTATTTGTTTTGGATCCCAAAACTTGTTTTGGATCCACCTAAACTTGTATTTTGGATTCCCTTTAAGTGATTGTATACAATATCTTTATCAGAAGTTTGACTCCTATGGAGAAACCTTGATCAAAATCCTATCTAATGTAAAGTTTCCAGAACTTGGAAAAAGCTGACTCTCCTCTACAAATAACCTAAAATACTCTTTTTAAAACTATTTCAGATTTTGGGATTTGTTCTTGCAAATAGCAGTAGTCAGAATACATCAGCAATGGCTGTAAATAAACTATCTCAAAGATTAGAGAAGCATAATTTACCAATTTCATCATATATTAACCAAAATTCACATCCTGATAGCATGTACTGAATCAGTAGAAGTCATCTAAGCATGCTCTTGGGGTCTTTTGATTCCATGATTATAAATTCAGACAAGTTTCAGATATCCACAGTAAAACTAGCAACCAAAAATTGCTGATAATTGTGAGGTGCTTTAGGCTGCAATGACCCAATGGAGGGTGGGAGAGGCAATAGGATTTTGAGATCTCAGTTTTATAAAGTTTTTTTAAAGAACAAACACTTATCAGTGTGTCCTTTAACATATCCAAATGCTCTCCAAGTTGTCAGTTAACATTAAAATTATTAAAGTTAATAAATCCATGTCATCTCAAAATTATCAGCAAATTTTGGTTGCTAATTTTACTGTGGATGTCTGGAACTTGTCTCCCTCTCCATCCTCTGACTCATACTGTCTGATTACCTTTATTATCCCATCTCATCCCCTGTCCCTAGACTATCACCCTTTCGCTACTTTTCTTTGCACTGTTTAGTTTGCTTCCAACACTTGCCATGCCTTATTAAAATATTATCATGGCCTCACTTCACACAGACCTTTTTACAGTGAATACCCAAAGAATCACGGATGCCTGGTTCATAATTTCATAATCTCATCAATCATCAATTCACCTTTTATCTTTCTTTTTTGAGGTTAGAATTCAGTATCAACAATCCTAAAAATAATATTTTAAAAAAATTTTAAATAAGCTTCCTGCTTCCTGTCCTTTGAGTCCCACCCTTACTCCTCTAGTTCCCAAGGGGGAAAAAAAAAGGAAACTGTGAAATCCAAAGGCAACTTTGGAACATACAAAGAAACACTCCCAAGCCCTCTAGTCCTCTTTCTTCCCTTGTCCTGTGGTAAAGAAAACAGGAAAGTACCTTCTCTTTTATACTAATTCTTACCTCTGGATAGTCTGGTTGTATTTCAAAGGCAGGTCCTTTCCTCTCCCATTATGGTTCTACTCATCCAGGACCCATAAAAAAATTAGAGGTCACATCAGTGAGCTCCAATCCACAGTTCTATTGTGAAAGGCAAAGGGGTCCAAAAAGGTGCAACACATTCTGTGAGAGAAAACCCCACACAGAAAGAGAAGGATTGTCATAGTTTTCCCACTGGATCATTCCTATCTAGTTTTTCACCTGTCTGTTCCATATACAAATACTCCTAATTCCCAAGACAGCCCCTGACATTATCATATCCAGCTTCTAGGGGCATTCTGATATCTTTCTCTTTGGCAGCAAGTGATAAATGATAACCCTTTTTTCTTTTAGATCAATTGTCTCCAATTTTTAAGAAAATACATCCTATCAGTTAAAAAATATCTGGAGCTACACCCATAATGTGAATATTTATAAAATGTACACATATATGCTTGTACAAACTTATGTTGAAGAATTGAAGAATTTTTAAAATTTGGTGGTCCAGAGAAGTGCATCAATATAGTACATCAATTTCACGATTACATGCTTGCCCAAGTTCTGGATAATGCACAATGCTCTCAAGCTTTTCCAGTCACCAGAGGAGTCACACAACGCTGTGTGCTTGCTCTCATGCTTTAGAATGATGTTTTTAGCCATGTTGTCAAATGCCTTCAATGACAAACATAGAATCAAAGTTAGCTACCATACAGATGGTAAAAAAAAAAAAATTTTTCAACCAAGTTATATAATTATAAAGTATATACAAAAAGGAATGAATAGGATGAAATAAATATTAGGTGAATAATAAATTGACATATTTATTTGCAATTCAAAAAACAATTTTACTCTTGAGAGAAGTGTGATTGAATATGCTCCAATATTTTTGAAATATCTTTGTGTATGTCCTGTGTGATAGTTAATCTTAAAAACAAAAATTATTGGCTAGTAATAAATCGTTCAGATAATTTGATCAATGTCGTTAGCTGTAACAATACACAATTCCTGCTCTGCTCAGGAGAACTGGAGAACTCACCCTCTATCACTATGGAGATTCTTTCTTTGGGTTCAGAGAGGTATATCATGTTAAATCTTAAAGGATTTTCCTGGGAAGAGAAAAATCAGGTGTGTTGTTTTTAGTTTCAGCTTCCTGCCCCTTGAAATCCTTCCCCCAGACTCCCATGGAGAATTGCTTAAAACTTAAGAGTTAGATCATGTCTGGTGTATTCCCAAAAGGGAATAAAAGAGTAATCAGTGTGCAATAGAGATCAGATATGAGATTTATTTTCTATACATGCACACACACCACCCTCACATACTCCGACAAAAGCATATAGTTGTAATTTATAACTATGATACAGGAAGCTGATACTTAAGATATAAAACATTTGATGAAATTGCTTGTTAGCATTTCATCTTCATCTTGAAGGTTTTGCATTGCTCAAACAATTCCTTAGAGATCCATGTTTTCTCTAAATCAGAGATTAATCTCTATCTATTGAACATTAGACCCTCCAAGAAGTGCTACTAGTATTTTCGGTGAAGGAGGAAGAGGGGCTTCTTTCCAAAGTTCTTCTGGCTGAGTTGCCTGAAGAGCCCATCAACTTTTAGAGAAATTATTCCTCCAGAGTCCATATCTCAGAATCCCAGGTCAGTTACCTATGATTAGGGAAAGAAACAAAGCAAAAGATGAAGAAGCCCAAGATCAGCTCTGGCTCACCTGTGTCCAGAGGCTATATGCAATCTGTAACCAATTGTGCTACCAAAAGAACTTTTTTTCCACCTCTCACAGAAGGTTTTTCAGAGAATGTTAGTTAGTGAGGCACTCTGATTCAAAAGAAAGAGAAAGCAATAGCTGGCTATCTTAGAAAACAACAACAACAACAACAACAACAACAAAAAAAAAAAAAAAAAAAACTGGAGGGTTCTGGAAAGATGGTAGAATAGATCAGAAAATGTTAAATTCTCCAGATTTCCTCAAAGACAAGACAAAATAAATAGCGCATCAAGGTGAATGTAGAGAAATTAAAATAAATGAGTTGGGTCAGAATAGGAGTCATCCTGGGGTAAATGGAGAGGATCCAGAGAAAGATACTAAGATGGATATTTGACCCATGGGAGGTGTAAACACCTCTAGGTTAGCTCCACTGAAATAGCAATTAGCAAACCCTGCAGCTGGCTGGATTGGGAGGTACCCCTGCACCCTAGCCACAGGAATTTTCACCTGCAGGATAGTGTGGGGAGCTGGACATCAGAGCAGGAGATTGAGGGAACCTCTGCTGAGCTAGAGCCAGTTATGCTTCCAAGAATTGGCCCTAGATGAGAAGGGATGAGCACGGCCCACCCAGTGAGTGCAAAAGCAGGAGGACAGGTTCTATGCTGGTTGTGGGCACTTACAGGAGGACCTAAGGCTAGAAATACCATACCCCCATTTCACACTTATATATCTCAGGACTAAAGATGATTGTAATAACAAGCTTCTTTATAAGGGGAACCAAAGAGAAAGAACCCAACCAAAAAAAAGTTACTATGGGAATAAAAACTGGGGTTCATCTTCAGAGGAAAATATTGAATTGAAAAAAAAAAAAGCCTCTTCCATCCCAAAGAGTAACATCAAATGCTTAAAAGTCTTTAAAAATCTAATACATGAGGAAGATTGAGGAAAAATTTAAAAAAAAAAAATCCAAGAAAAGCAAGATTATGAGAAAAAAAAAAAAAAAAGTCAACCAATTAGAAAAGGAGATCCAGAATCTTAAGGAACTATATGACTCTTTGAAAACTAGAATAGAACAAGGGAAAGGCAGCAAAGTTAGAAGAGCTCAAGAAATAATGAAACAAAACATTAAGAATAAAAAAGAAGATAAAAATATGAAACATTTTATAGAAAAATAACTGATCTGGACAAGAAAAGAAAACAAGAATAATCAGACTACCTGGGAGCTATGACCAAAAAAAAAAAAAAAACCCAACAAAAAACTCAATCTTGATACAATAATACAAGTAATAATTAAAGAACATTGTCCTGAAGTTTTAGAATAAGAAGGAAAAGTAGAAATGGGAAAAAATCCATTAATTGGCACCTGAAAGAGATCTTAAGAGGAAAATCTACAGTAATATCACAGCCAAATTCCAGATGTCTAAGATTGTCATGAATAAGTAAGTAGTTTGAAAGAAAGATGGGGTAGAGCTAAGTATAATGTGATTCTAAAAAGCAAAATCACATAGGAAAAAATAAAAAGAGAAATGAGATTATACAAATGAGGTCTATCAGAGCAAGAAATGACAGAAAGGAATTAGGGGAAAAGGACTGGTAGTTCTGGAACCCTACTCTCATTGGAAAGCGTGTATGTATGTGTGTTTATATATATTATATACACATGTGTGAATTTTTAGAGGGAATATCAAATCTGGACTAAAAAGAGAACAACAAATACACTTAGAAAGGAATAAAAATCTAAATTCATCAAGAAATAAGAGTGGTATAAAAAAGTGTGTAGATTAACAAGAATGGGATAATGAGGGAACAGCAACAACAACAACACACCCATATTTGGAAGAGTATAGAAGTCTTCTAAATTCAGATAGAAACAAGAAGAAAGGGTGGGGTCAGTTGATAAGGGAGGATCCTTGAGGGAGAAAGGGGTCAGATTAAGTAATAGGAGAGCAAGTTTTCAGGTAAAAATAAAGCAGAGAAGTCAGGAGGAATAGGAAATAAGGGATATATACAAACATAAAATAAAGTTCAGAAATAAAATTTATGGGTAGAAATCATGATCTCAGACAAAGTTAAAGCTAAAATAGATTTAATCAAAAGAAAAAATAGGAAAACTATACTATATGTCAGTCATATTTTTAGACTATTTTAAAATTAATTTAAGACTAATTCTAAGATTAAAATAACTTGATAGTATAAAGTTGTAATATTGCTGTGGTAGGAATGATGACTTGATGGAATTAGAAAAATATGAAAAGACTTGGATCAATGAAGATGTTATCTACCATCAGAGAAACAGAGGACAAATAACTATAGTTGGTCTTACATAAATACATTTGAATGTGTATGTGTATATAGGTGTATAGATACAAAAATCTATGTACATGTGTGTACATAGATATATATATATGTATGTATTGACATATGAGTGTATATATATTATATGTATGTGTATATATATGTATGTGGATAAAGACACATCTATCTCTTGTGCTTAATTGTAGGGGTTTGGGGTGGGAAGAAAAATAAAGTTAAAAGTACACATCAAAGAATAAAAGAAAATCTACAAGGAAACAAAGAAAAAGATAGCTCTGAACAAAAAAATATAGTATTTATAAGAAAGGTTTTCTTAAAATGAAAATTTGTTGCTTTATAAATGTATTCTTTTTATATTCTGCTGTGCACATGGCCAGTTTTTTCTCTTCCTATTTGTTTGTACTTAAGTTTAAAATAAAAATTATATTAAAAAAAAACAAAAAACTAATGTTATCATGGGTAATGGAGTGGAGGGAATAATCTCGATTCACTGTACTATCTCAAAGCATCAAATCCTTTAGCCCTGAGCTGGAAGTGGTCAACCTTTCAGCAGGTTAAGGAGATTCTCCTGTTTGCCCTACACAGCCTAGTTAATGATTTTCCTTTTTGAATACACTTCACAATGTCAGGGTAGATTCCCAAAGCAGGAGCTGCAACTAAGTCTCAGGGGTTCTAGTAGTCCTGCTCCTGACATGCTTCCCATTTACAGAAATCAATCATAATTATACCATTGACTCTTAAACATGAAGCATTTACTAAAAAAGAAGACAAAAGGCAAGAAAAACATTGACTCAATAGAAGAAATAATCAAAATATAACAATCTACCCACAAACTTGGGTCATACTTTCCCACTAATGCATAGAGTCCCATAGAGGGGAAGGTGGGCATCCTTACAGAAGCTTAGTGATGAAGCACATGAGTATAGAAACTCATATGCCCATGGTACCACATGACTGTACTACAGGTACTGGTGTCTTTTAGGAAATAGTCTATAACATGTGTTATCTGCTCATCTGACCTCTTCATTCTTTTTGCTAGACAAAACAATTTAAAAAAAAAATCATTTCAGATTGTTAAAACTATATTAAGTTCTTTTAGTTAAAAAAAATATTATTACATTTTTTTTTTTCAGTGAAAAAGCAGTCCTAAGCTCAGTGTCTGTAGCTTTCCAGGTTTTTTCCTTTGGCTGGGCACTGAAGGAATGTTAAATAAATTCAATGACATGAAGTTCCATTAAGCCAAAGGACTGCAAAGTTGCCTTAACTCTAGTCTCTGGAGTTCTGAGAAGTTTCTCCCTCTCAAGCCAAAAGTAGTAATGGGGATATCAGTAAGTTTTCCTTCTCTTAAGGTATAAATTGCACAAAAGGGTAGTAAGCCTTATTTTGCTTCCTTCCAGTCATCTCCTTAAGAGTATCTGCAGACCTTTTCTCAGTCAGTTCATAAGTCTAGGTGGATTTAACAATGCTTTCCTTTCCTTTTCTTTTTTTTTTTTTCTCAAACAGGATTAAGTGATTTGCTTAGGTTCACACAGCTAGAAATCATCATAAATAGAATTTAAATCAGGTCATCTTGACTCTAAATCTAGTACTCTCTCAGGTGCAACACCTTAGCTATAAGAACATTTGCAGAAAATATATCTGGAACACAAAGACTTCCTCCTTATATGTTAGAAGAAGAGTGCAAAAGTGTAACAGAGAGCCTTGGATGGTGGATTTTAGAGTTTTCAAAAATGATTTTCCATGAAGTCCTTTTATGCTCTTCATATTTTAGCCAATAAGACTATCCATTGTGAAGACAGATAGCAAACATTTGTAGAAGCTTTGTTAAAAATGAGTAAGTGAACTTACTGATATGTTTGTCTTCCCATCAGTTTCCTTCTGTTACTGACAAAAATAATACTGCCAAAACAATACGGAAATTCCTTTTTATTTTTTTTTTAAATCACAAGAGCCATAAGTTAATTCTTTTCCCCATGGACTTCCTGTTTCTAAGACTATCCCTGGACTTGACTATGGTTTTCAAAATAATTGGCAAAGGATACGGTGACCTTGATGTCACTGAATGAGAGCAAGTGGAACAAATTGTCTCAAATGTCATTGTAGTGATCTGATTGTCTCTGCAGTTCATTATAGAATACAAAGTACATAGTGTAATGTGTCATTATGAATAAGGCTAAGAACAAAAAGAAACAGGAAATATTACTGATAAATGTCTGTGGTTTTATTGTGTTTAATTATCAGAAACTAAAAAAAAAAAAAAAATTAATGGGAGAATCCATTCCAGATAAAAAGAAAATTAAAATCTTGTTCCTATCTTTTGATGCTATACTTCATATTTTTCTATTTTCTGTCTCCATGACAAAATTTTTACAACCATAAAGAACATAAAAAGCTTCTCTTTATATCCCCTCCATCCTTTCCCAGTTGTGCTATCATGTAAGATAAAATCTGTTCCTTGAGTTCAGAGACATTAAAATTACACATTCTCCTTATGACTAAAACTAGTCATTGTATCTCAGTTTTGGAAGGGATCTCAGAAATACTTTAGTTGTTCCCTCTGAATGTTTTCAGTAAGTGATTGTCAATCTCAGCATAAACTCAGTGGCAGGGAGCTCACTCTGTCTCAGATCTAATTGTTAAAGAGTTTTATCTTTAGATGGAGCCAAAAATCTATCTCATCACAAATGTCATTCATTCATCCTGATTCTCACATTGTTACTTCATCCAAACAATCCCAGGATGGGAGAGGGAAAACTTTCAAGAAAATTCACTCTACTTCTAGAGCTCCTGTTATATGGAAGACATTTTTCAGTTTTCTCTCTCCAATCTCAGGAGTGGGGGAAGGTGGGTTCTAAATAGCTTGGCTTGTGAGAGATAGAGGTTAAATTTTCAGTGTAAGTGTTTATACTTCAAAAATAGAAAATAGCTATAAATCAGGCCTGAACTTATTGTTTTGATTGTCTAGACTTAACCGTTAATAATGTAGATTGTGGTGACCAAAATTGTAGCAAAGGCAGGCTGAGACAGTTTTCTGCAGGGCAAGATATTTTTTTTTTTTTTTAGCAGTGATGCACAAACTGCACATAAAATTTGCTACATTGGTCATCATTTCAGCCAAAAAGTTAGGGTCCTGAGTGAACATGATGAATTTATTAGTTTGGCTATTAGTAATCAATAAATTGGGCCAATGTCCTCATTTAATGATGAAAGTGTGTGGGTGAGGGGTCACCATTTAATAAAAAAAAAGCTGGAGAGATCTCTAGAAGCAAAGCAAAGTGTATTATACATTCTCAAGAGAAGGGTGTCCCACTCACTGAATAGACAATCAAAGGGAGGAAGCACCATAGGTGGCAGAGTCAACACTTTTAATCCCTAGCAAATACTCCCTCCCACCACTGACCCTCATCCTTATTGGCTGAGGATCTTACATTCTAAACACGGGAACTATCCAAGAAATTGAACTTGACCAATAAGTACATAATTGCCCATATTTGACTGAAATAGGAGACGCTGATGTCATGAGAGGATAACAGGAAGGGGACTTAGGTATGTCCTTGACTCAATCTTCAAAGTCCTTCAGGCCTACTCAAACTCTGAAGTAGATGCAGCCTTACTCGATTTTCACAACTGTCTTGAAAGATCTCATCTCATCTCATTCAAAAGACTGAGTTAGGACTGTTATGCCACAGTTCTCTTTTATTGTCCTGACTCAGTTTCCCTAATTGTTCTGCTTCAGTTTATAATTGTCCACTCAGTCCTGCAAAACCACCTCTCCCTCTTTATCAGAATAATTGATAAGGATAAAAGATCTTATGTTTTAGAATATCAGAATGCCTCTCCCCATCTCCAGGGTTCCCCCTCCCATTATGTCATCCCATCTCCAGGGGCTCACCCCACCCTGTCAGAGTCCCCTTCCTGCTCTCAGCACCCAGACTCCGCCCCTGCCTCAGTCTACCCCCTGAGTCTGAGTAATGTGTATATATATATGTCATTGAGAACTCTGATGGTTTGCTGGAGATGATAGTCTCATTCAGCCCTGGGACCAAACCATGGATCCATTTGGTCCCAGTAAATCGCTCCTTTTAAATAAATTATTAAATACTCTCTAATCTCTATCTTGCCTCAGTTTCTCCGACATTACAGGACCAAGGTCTTTTAACCTAGATGTATCTTCCTTCTGAGGGGCCTGACAGTACATCATTAGAACCTCCACTGGCAAGGGTAAGAGAATCCCAATTAGCAGACATAACAAGGAAGTGGGTTAAGCTAGGTGATGAAGTAGTAGTTAGAGCGCCATTCTCAGATAGACTCCTCTTCTAAAATTTAAATGTAGTCTCATTTACTACATTGAGTAGTAATGTGTGACTCTGGATAAGTCACTTAACCCTATTTGCCTCAGTTTCCACATCTGGATGAATGAGACCAGGTGACATTTTCTCAAAAAGTTTATGGGATGGAGTAGGTCAGACTAGGCCTAAGATCACGTGACTGTGGAGCGGAAAAGATCAGGCCTGGGCCCAGGTTACAGAAAGTTACATGATCTTTAGCGAGGTCAGAGCCTAGGTCAGCTTCAGGAAGTTACATGACCCACAGGAAGCAGACAACATTGGTGACCATTGATCAATAATAGTTACTTCCTTTTTGGTCCATCCAATAAAAAGATTTGGGTCTTTTGCTATTTACCCAGCTTTACTATTTCTGGCTTATCAAGTTTAGCACATGTTGGGAGCTGGGATGCCTCACAGGTGTGCTTGGGTTTCTCCTCACAGGGACTAAATAAGTGCTTTCTCTTTGTACCTGAAGATGTCTCTGAATAATTAATTTGGGGAAGGGGATCTAGAGGACATGGGAAACCACTCCAGCATTTTAGTCAAGAAAACCCCCCAAATAGGTCATAGATAGTAGGACACAAACCAAAAAATTACTCCACCATTACTTTTTTTTTTTTTTTTTTTTTTTTTTTTGCTGAACATTTGGGGTTAAGTGACTTGCCCAGGGTCACACAGCTAGGAAGTGTTAAATGTCTGAGGCCAGATTTGAACTCTGGTCCTCCTGACTTCAGGGCTGGTGCTGTATTCCCTGCGCTGCGCCACCTAGCTGCTCCCACCCTTACTTTTGATGACATCTGGATATCTATTCCTAGTTCAGAATAAATGTGACAAATTCACAATTGGCCATTCTCTTTGGTTACAGAGAAAAATAAGTGGTAAAATGGGCACTAAGAGTGGTAAATATGAAATAAAGTGGAGAAAACACATAATTAGACTAACCAAAGATGAAAGGCATTGTAAAAAGGAAGGCATTAAAAGGGAGAGAAAGAGAGACTCTTGGTGGGCTTAGTCTGAAAAAATTTTAGCAAAGATCTTTATCAAAAGTAGACCTTTTTATAGGGGAAATGTAGCCTTGGGGTTTCCCAGGTCTAAAGGCATAATCTCAAGAGGGAAGGTCAAAGAGACAGATGGAATGCATCTGTTAGACAAGGTTTCAGATCTGTCTAAAGATATGCTAATCAATATTTCAAAAGTTGTTTAAAGATGCACAGAGGTTTGAAGGATAGAGGAAAGGGCTCTATCCTCTCAATCACTTGACTCAAACAAAATAGCCTGGGAATGTATTATATATGATAATAGCCCTTAGGGCTTCTTCTTGACAGAGGAAGAGTAAGTCCCTTTCTTTTTTGGGAGTCAGGTAGGTAAAGTGGACTGACCTTCTCTGGCAACTTAAAAATGTTAATTGTTTAATAAGCTTCTTTCTACTGCCTCCAGTAATGAAGGCTAGAAAATCTGAATCATTCCAATCTGAATCCACTTGTATGGTTTCCTCTTGGAAATTAGATCACAACTAATATTAGCAAGAAACAAGAGATTTATATCCAAGGAGGGCCTAATCCAAGCTGGTTCTATGTTTATTTGTAAGTAAAAGGTGAGCAAGCAAAGCAAGTGCCAGGAATCATAATATAAGTATGCTTACCTATTTTTCTAGAGAAAATCTCTTAAGCTTAACTGAGAAATAGGAGGTGGGAAGGCCTTGACAAAATATGGAATAAAATGAATTACATAGTAATACTTGTTATTAAATAAAACAACATAATATTTATCTTCCTTAAGCTTTACATTAAAAGGGTGTTTATGTAAATTTTTTCCCTCTGATAAACATTGCTTGAGCTCAGCAGGAGTACAATACAAGGTTCAAAGAATGCAGTTATTACCAGAAAAATGATATGGTTAGGAGGCCACAGAAAATAAAATGGAAGATACATATAATTTAAAAGCATTTATACAAACAAAACCAAATGTGTCTAATACTGAAAGAAAAGAAGGTAATTGAGGTAAAAATGTTTGCAATAACTTTCTCTGAAAAGCATCTATAAGATACACAGTGATTCAAATTTATAAAAATAAATTTGTGAATGCTGAAGGGATATGAACAGATAGTTTTCTAGGAAAACTGTCAACAGCCATTTTTTTTAAATACTCCAAATTTTAATAATTAGAGAAATACAAATTAAAGCAACTGTGAAGTTCTTCCTTATATTCATTAGATTGGTAAAGTTGACTAAATAAGGAAAATAACAGATGCTGGAAGGGCTATGGATAAACAGCCACATTAAAATTCTGTTGGTAAAGCTGTGTTCAGCCATTCTAGAAATCACTGGGGACACTAGAAATGCCCCCAAAGTTGTTAAACTCTATGTGCCCTTTGACATGGCAATTTTGCTGCTAGATCTGAAATCTAAGTGATCGAAAAAGAGGAAAATGATTTAAATGTATAAAAAATATGTATAGTGCTCTTTTTGTGATGGCAAAGAGATGGAAATAAGGGAGGTATACAATTGAGAATTGTATACCATACCATTTGTATATCATAAACAAATTGTAGAATTGTTGCATGGAATTAGTTGAGTGAAGACACTCTCATGGGAATATAGTCTTAAACTATACCTTAATTATGATTTGAAACTTTATAATAACAAATAAAGCTATAGTTAAAAAAAAAAAAATTGCAGGTGTGTGTTCCCTCCTGTTTCCCACCACCTCTTAATTAGCATTTAATTACCTCTTTTAAAGATGGCTTTGAATTCTTTTATCAGAGAATATATTCTCACATAGTAGTTTTCTAGGGAAACTTAAAGTAAGAGTTTATTATTATTGACTTGTACTCTTTTGTTTCTGGGATAGATTTCTGAGTTTAGGGTATAAGCCTGGACTCCTCCAAACAAAGGGAAAAAAGGTCAAGGTGTGTGTGGAGGGCTTCTATTCTATTTAATCTGGTGTTTTGTATTTTATGTTTTGCACTCTCCTTTTACTGACAAACATCTTGTCAGATGGAAGATGCCCTTTCTCGCAAGATCATAATAAAACCCTTTTTGCTTTTTCTTATTCTGACAGTCTCTAATTGTTTTTGTTGTTGATACTGTCCCACACACTATTATAGCAGAAAATCAAACTGATTCCATTTTATATCACTGCCTGTATTTTTTGGTTCAGTTTCTGGAGTTGTCTTATTTTCCTAAGTTACATCTTGTTGTTGTTCAGTTATTTCAGTCATACCTAACTCTTTGAGACTACATGTGGGTTTTTTGGCACAGACACTAGAGAGATTTGTCATTTTCTTCTTCAGCTCATTTTACAAATGAAGAAACTGAGGCAGACAAAGATTAAGTGACTTCCCCAAAGTCACACAGCTAGTAAGTGTTTGAGGCCAGACTTGAACTCAGGAAGAGAGAGTAATCTTCCTGACTCCAGGCCTGGCACTCCGGTCATTATGCCAAGAAAATTATAATTTTCCTAATTTTAGGAAAATCATTCACTCTCTAACCTTTCCATAATGCAGATGGATGTAATGTAGAGGAGACAACAGTGACTCTAATCCCTTTTGATTTAGGAATGTAAATGTTCTTGTTTGTCAATAATTGTAAAATGTATTAATATTTCTTCCCTTAGATTATCCTGAAGCCCCTAATCTGAGAGTGTCTTACACTGACAATCTGCCTGTCAATAATTGTAAAAGTTCTCTGGCCTTGGAATGATCCTGAAAACATTTCTGACTATCAGATGGATAATCTATTCGTCATTAATAACCAAATTCCTGAGACCACTCCTCAAACCTATCTAAAAGCCATAAAATTAGCAAATAAGTAACATGAAGTTCCTGGTCTCTCTTTTTCCTTATAAATTTATCCTCTTGCTCCCGGCTTGTTGCTAATCTCTTCTGGAGTTTAGTCTGCTTATAAAGGGGCTACAATTACAAATAAATTTTGCCTCTTGACTAGGAAATGGATTCAAGCCTACAAATTTTTTTAAGACACCTTGTGACACCGGGCTGTGACCCCAAACTCTTGGGGTTCCCCTTTCCCAACCTCAACATTTGATAGCCCAGTATGGGAAGAAGAATCTGGTCTCCCCTGGCTTGATTACCTCATTGTCAAGGTAAACTCCCTAATTTTTTTTCACCAATCCTATAGCTGGGACAATCCAAGTCACTGGGAAAATTCATCATGAGTCATCATGAATTCCACATTCAGCAAGTTTTCCTTGACTGAGGATGCCCAGACTGGGAAATTCTTACAATTTTTTGGCAAAGTTAAACTTTGCCACCTTTTCACCTTCCCTGAGACACCAGAGAAGATGAAATGCTATAGGATAGCTTTTGGTAAAATTTTGTGGCTTTTGCCAAAGATGGGACAATCCTCTTTCATATCATTTTGTCTGTCTCTGCATCTCCTTGCAGAATGTCTGTGTCATTTGTTCTGTGAGCTAGATTTTATTACCTGGAAAGATTTAAAATGTCAACCAGCAAGGGAAAAATAAAAACTCTCTATGCTATAGTTAGAATGCTGGGAAATTTTCTTTAAAAGTCTAACTTTTTCCTGTGGACTTCAGTTCTGGCCAAGCTGGAGGCTATACAAAAAGGTTAGCTAATTAAAATTGAAATAGCATCTTAGCATATTCTCAAAATTTTGAAAGCAAGGATTAGGAAGTGTGACAATGAGTCATTTTAAGATTGCAAGAAAAATTCCAGAAACATTGGGGACAATTCCAGGAATTTATCCCATTATGGAAGGGAAAAACAAAAAAGGAAAAACAAACAAGGTAAATAGCAACTTTTTGCTAATCCTTTCTTGACTCCTATCATGTCCAAAATCCCCCTTCTGCTCCTTTGGAAAAGCACTTCAGAAAGCATTAAAAGGATGCTCTCCACTCCACCCCCTGGAGTGATCCTGATTGTATATCAGTTGTGGGGATGACTAACAAGATCAATATATCCCAATTCCCTCTGTTTCCTAACCTCCCTTATTTCAGATCAGATTAAAACTCATTCTGCCCCACCTGGAGAAATAGGGGAAGCAAAACTGTGGGGCATGCACCTTGTGCACATGCAACCTTGTGCAAATACCTCCCTGATCCAATTTAGGGGAATGGGGATGGAGTGGAGGTCAGGCTCTATGATCAGCATTCAGCAGGTTCTGTTCAGGAACTGCCTGTGGAGAATTTGAGTACTCCTGGAACCACTCAGCATGGCAGTATGAGGTGAGAAAGCTAGTCAGCCTCTGCATTTGGTAAAACAATCCACATTGTGGATATATATTAACTATGCAATTTATGGCAAATTATTTTATTTCTGCCCAGTTTTCTGATTTGTAAAGAGTTGTTGTAATAGTTGTTGTGAAGAACACTTGATTGAAAAAGTGCTTAGCATAAAACGTGCCATATACATGTTAACTGTGTTACTGGATATAATTGCTTCATATTTGATAACTTTATGGGTTTTTTAAATGTTACCAACAGATAAATGATTTCTATTTGTGTGTAAAGTAATTTGAAAACTTGTCTGAGATTTGATAGTAAAAGCAATTTTAAAGTAGCTCTAATTAAAGCCCACTAAAGGGATAATGTATGTAATCTATTTGCACTGACAGTGTTAACAGAAGAGTTTGGGAATTTTAGGAAAACAGAAAAGCAGTTTGCTAACTCTGGCTACAAAACAGCCTGCTTTTGAATTATCAAGAATCAGACTTCTGAAGGCCCTATCAGTAAAAACTGGCATCTTAACCCTTTCCCTGGCTCACAAAAGAAAACTGATTTGCATGAATTAGAAAATAACCAAATTGCAATTCAGTTTGTCTAGAACATTTAATCAGAATCTAGGAAATCTCATTAACTAAAGTTAAATCAATTTTAAAATTTGTCTTATCTCAATTTTAAGAAGCCTTGTTTTTTCCCTAAAACAAAAGGTAAATTTAAGGGAATAAAAATTATAGCTAAGACCATTTAGCTATTATTTAGGGAAATTCTAAAATTGTTTATTAAGTTATTTGGAGTTATTGTCATCATGTTAAACCTATTGGTTCACCTCCCCTCTGCCTTCACAGAGTTAGGGGAGGTATCAAACAGCACAGGCCATGCAAACACTAAGAACAGTTGAGATGGACAACCATAAGCTTAACCCCTTTTCAGGATCTCTGGATTATTTGTAAGCTTGCCAGTTTGCTTAGCTATCAGGGTAAGCAAGATCATAAGCCCTGAGAACTGAGCCTATTTGGGATTTATAGTTTCCTTTTTTTTTTTTTTTTAAATTATAGCTTTTTATTGACAAAACCTGCATGGGCAATTTTTCAACATTGACCTTACAAAAACTTCTGTTGCAACTTTTCACCTCCTTCCCTCCACCTCCCCTCTCACCCCTGTCAGGTAGTCCCATATATATTAAATATGTTGAAGTACATATTAAATATATAAAAAATAAAAAATAAAGTATATTAAAAAGTGTATATATATATATATGTATGTATGTATGTATGTTGTAATGCCGGAGAAAGTGAGCAAGACAGAAATTAGAGACCAATTTAATAGTTTATTAAATGGAGAGATATATTGGGACCAAATGGATCCATGTGGTCCCAGGGGAGGATGAGATTATCATCTTAAAGAATCCAGCCCTAAGTATCAGACAGCAAGCTTTTTTATAGGGTAACAAGAACAATGACATAATGGGGGAGGTACCTGGATGGCAAAAACCTAATGGGGGAGGCACTTAGGATGACACAATGGAGGGAGGTACTGGATAGGTTACTGATATTCTAATGATGTCTAAAATGGATAAACCTTTATCCTATCAAACATTAAGAGGGAATGGTTATAACCTGAGACAGAATAACTAAATCAAACATTAAGAGGGAAAGATTATAACCTGAGGCAGATAGGACAATGGGGAAAGTAGGTCAGGACATCAAAAAGGAACTGTGGTACAACAATATGTATATATATTTATACAATTACCTTGCTGCACAAGAAAAATCGGATTTAGAAAAAAGGTAAAAGTAACCCAAGAAGAAAAATGAAAATGCAAGCAAACAATAACAGAAACAGTGGAAATGCTATGTTGTGGTCCACACTCATTTCCCAGTGTTCTTTCTCTGGGTGTAGCTGGTTCTGTTCATTACAGATCAATTGGAACTGATTTGGATCTTCTCATTGTTGAAGAGAGCCACTTCCATCAGAATTGATCATCACATAGTATCTCCTGGTTTTGCTCATTTCCCTCAGCATCAGTTCATATAAGTCTCGCCAGTCCTCTCTGTATTCATCCTGATGGTCATTCCTTACAGAACAATAATATTCCATAACATTCATATACCACAATTTACCCAGCCATTCTCCAATTGATGGGCATCCATTCATTTTCCAGCTTCTAGCCACTACAAATAGGGCTGCTACAAACATTTTGGCACATACAGGTCCCTTTCCTTTCTTTAGTATCTCTTTGGGATATAAGCCCAGTAGAAACACTGCTGGATCAAAGGGTATGCACAGTTTGATAACTTTTGAGCATAGTTCCAAATTGTTCTCCAGAATGGCTGGATCCATATGCAACTCCACCAACAATGCATCAATGTCCCAGTTTTCCCACAACCCCTCCAAAATTCATCATTATCTTTTCCTGTCATCTTAGCCAATCTGAGAAGTGTGTAGTGGTATCTCAGAGTTGTCTTAATTTGCATTTCTTTGATCAAGAATAATTTGAAATACCTTTTCATGTGAGTAGAAATGGTTTCAATTTCTTCACCTGAAAATTGTCTGTTCATATCCTTTGACCATTCATCAATTGGAGAATGGCTTAATTTCTTATAAATTAGAGTCAATTCTCTGTATATTTTGGAAATGAGGCTTTTACCAGAACCTTTAATGGTAAAAATGTTTTCCCAATTTATTGTGGGATTTATTGTTTCTAAACAAGGAATGCATTTACTAAGAATGTATAAGCCTTTGTAATGATTGATACTTTGCACCAAGATAAGTTTAAACATATAAAACATGCTAAACAAGATCCCTTAAAGGTTTAAGTCTTGGCAAACTTTTAAAATAATGTAACTAGCCCTAAACTGTGATTATTAGAATTTGCTACTAGAAATAAAATCTCTTGGGACTGTAACTGATAACCTTTTGAGTTCTGAATTTGATTGCCTGATCATTAGGTCAGTAGCCCACTCTTGGTGAGAAATGCCTTAAGTTTCTAGGTAGATATCTTATTTGGGCAAAAGTTGGGAAGACAATTTTAGCCTCCGCTTAAAGTGGGATCGTTCTGACTCAGTTTCCCAGTTCAGTTACTTTGTTTCCCACCTGATTATTTCTGAGTCTGGCTAATTAATACTGCATGATCATCTGTCCAATAGATCTAAGGATGCTTCATTCTCTCATGAATGTGTGCTCTCAGGCTGAAGCCTGAAGGACCTGTTTTGATATTATTATATCATGTCCCTGCTTTCTCCTTTTCTGTTATCAGAACAATGGTCAGTAGAAGCCATGAACCTAATACATATATTGGGAGCATAATGGTTCTCTACTCTAGATCTTTTTTTTTTCCCCTGAGGCAACTGGGGTTAAGTGACTTGCCCAAGATTGCTCAGGTCCTCCTGACTGCAAGGCTGGTACTCTATGCACTGTGCCACCTAGTGGCCCCTCTACTCTAGATCTTAAGGATGATTTCTTTTGCATACTATTGCATAAAGACTCACACTTTCTTTTTGTCCTTGAAGGGACAAATCCAGGGAAACATAACTCCCCACCAACAAACATGGACAGTCATGTCCGTAACATGAAGGTAGCGCAGGGTTTCTGTGACAGCTCCCACACATTTGGACAAACCCCTAACTTCCAGTTCCCCCTCCCTTACCCCAGGGCTATGAAGTTTCTTGGCCCTCTTATCAGTTTGTTAAGAGCCTGAAAGCTAAACTTGCTCTGGCTTTAGCGCTACCTACAGCCTATTTCTCTGTATGGTGAAGAAAGGTGGGACCAGGCCCTAGGGGCCTTGACTCAGGCTCTTGAACCTTATCTCAGACTCCTAGCTTACTTCTTTAAGAAACTTGATGTCTTTGGAGCGACCCTCGACCCTCCTACCTCAGAGCTAGCTGCCACAGCCCTTCTAATTGAGGGAGCCTCTAAGCTCACTCCAGGCCATCCCCCACCAGGTTCAGAGCATTTTGGAAGCCCAAGGGCATCAGCAGATTGTTAGTAGGAGATTCACGAAGTATCAGGCTTTCCTGCTAGACACTCCACCTTGACTCTCCAGGTATATCCCACTCTTAACCCTGCCACCCTGCTCCCAGATAACGCTCAGTAGGGAGACATCATTTATAATTGTATGAAGCTTTAGATTCTGTTTACTCCAGGAGACATTCCTCTTGACAGCCATCAGAGGTCCTCAAACTACAGCCCACGGGCCAGATGCGGTAACTAAGGATGTTTATCCCCCTCACCCAGGGTTATGAAGTTTTTAATTTAAAGGCCCACAAAACAAAGTTTTTGTTTTTACTACAGTCTGGCCCTCCAACAGTCTGAGGGACAATGAAGTGGCCCCCTATTTAAAAAGTTTGAGGACCCCTGGATGGTGAATGGTTTACAGATGCGTCCAGTTGTCTTGGAACTGGGAAAAGGAATGAGAGTGAACATCTACAGACTCCAAACTCGCTTTTCATATTTTGCACACTTTTAGAACTATATGGAAAGAAAGGGGACTTTTGACTGCAAAAAAAATCTACTACTAAATATGCAAGGGAAATAGGCTTGCAGATTCAGCTGCTTGTGCTGCTACCTATTTGCCCCTGAGCATGATATCTTTAACTCCCCCACTCCCCAAGTCCTACACTCTTTCATAGTTCCCAGGAACTAACTCAAACACCCTCAGGGCAGCTTTTAATCCCAGAGGCTAGCCAGTGGAAACTTCTTTTTGGCCTACACCAAGCTATTCTCTTAGGGGAAAAAATGCTTTCCAATCCCTTGCGAAACATATTTTTATTGGTCACAAGCTGGAAGAAACAATTAGGCAGGTCTGCCAGGTCTGCCCAGTTTGTGCTCAAGTAAATCCTGAAGGTACTGTTAAACTTCCCCCCTCCCAAAGCTTGTTCAGAGAAGGGGCACATACCCAGGGGAAGGTTGGCAAATGGATTTTACACATATGGCCCCTTACAGAGGCTTTGGGTTGCTTTTGGTCTTTGTTGACACCTTCACAAATTGGGTAGAAGCCTTCCCTTGCAAGGCTGATACTTCCTGAGCCTCCTCAGTGTGCTTGCTAAAAGAGATCATACCTGACTTTGGCCTGCCCAGCTCCTTACAGAGTGACAATGGCCCAGCCTTCACTTCTCAGGTAACTCAAAAGGTGGCTGAGGTACCTTTCTTTCCTTCTTATTTCCCACTTTTTCCAGGTGTGCCTTTAACAACACTCTGAGCTTTGTTCCTAGTATTTTCTCTCCAGCTCTCCTACCAGTGGGGAGATAACTCCTTAGTCCTTAGTCAGGCTAGGGAAATCCGGGGCAGTAGGAGCATTCAAGATTGTTGGGTGGGCCCTTAGCATCCCCAAGGCGGCCCACAAATGAGACCTGATACATTGTTTACAAAGGCCCCATCCCAGATGTCACCATTCTCACCCTGGATCTGGATACCACCCCATTTGTACTAGCTATCCTACCCCCCCCAGGGGAATAATTTTAACCCAATAATGTCACGTAATTATGCTCATCCTTGGGGACAGCTACCGAGGAAGCTATTACAAAACTTGACCTCAGGTACATCTGTGCACCTAAGGGATATGCTTTTCTCTGTAAAATGGGCTTTCTATTCTACTTCGATATTTCTAAGGGACTTGTTATGGTGCTTGCACCCTAAGTGCCTCTTTCACTATGTATAACGCCACTGCTTCAGACACTGTCCCCACCCCTTCAAGGAGACAAAAAGGTATTTTGGGGGAAACAGTCTTTGGTATTTATCCTAGGAAAAGCTGTCTGGTCAGAGGCATTCATGATAGCCTCATCTCTGCCACCCCCACCCCACCTCAACCTTCTTCTGGTGGGGTTCCTGGTCCCTACTAACTCTACTTTTAATTAATTTTTTGCTCACATTTGGCCCCTGCATTTTTAACTTACTTGTGATATTTGTTTCCTCCAGGCTCCAAACTATGAACTTATTAATTCACCCTGAATAGCACTGACAACTTGTTTCTGATACCCAGCACCTCTCTGAATGCTGCTGCCGCCATTTTGCCTCCCCTCCACCGTCTGGATGCCATCAAGCCAAGGGACAGTTCTATGACCCTTTTCAGCATGAAGCAGCTTCAGAAGATGAAATCACCATCCCTTTGCTCCAGTACAGATTGCTTAAGAGGGGAAATATGATGTAGGGGAGACAGCAGTGAGTCTGAAGCCCTTTTGACCTCGGAATGTAAATGCTCTTGTCTGTCAATAATTGTAAAATGCAATAATATTTCTTCCCTTAGATAATCCTGAAGCCGCCTGACCTGAGAGTGCTCTTGTACTGTACAATCAAAAATTGTAAAAGTCTTCTGGCCTTGGAATGGTCCTGCAAAGATTGCTGACTGTCAGATGGATAATCTGTTGATCATTAACAACCAAATTCCTGAGACCACTCCTCAAACCTACCTGAAAACCATAAAATTAGCAATAAGTAAACATGAAGCTCTTGGTCTCTCTCTTTGCTATAAATTTATCCTCTTGCTCCATTTTTGCTCCTTTTTGTTAATTTCTTCTGGAGTTAATCTGCTTATAATGGCATTACAATTACAAATAGACTTTGCTCCTTGACTAGGAAATGGATTCAAGTTTGCAATTATTTTGAGACATCTCACAACACTAGTCTGTGACTCCAAACTCTTGGGGTCCCCTTTTCCCAACCTCAACAGATATAATCAGTCAGAATCTTTGAACTCTGAGAAATCCCTAAATCTAAAAATAGTAATTGTACTTGACTGTAAAAACCTTTATGGATCTCTTTTAGGGGTGCTTGTGCCTCTTAAAGGGCCTGGGACCCAATGTCTTGTCCAATTGCATGCCTTGCAATAAATCTTATAGCTCAGACTTTGTTTCCTCAGTTATAAAATTGCTCATTAGATGCATCTTAAGAAATGATGAAGTGTATTATTTCCTGAGAGGATTTGTATGAATTGATGATTCAGAGTGAAGTAAGCAGAGTCAGCAAAACAATTTATATGATAAAGACAATATGATAAGGACAAAGAACTTTGAAAGTCTCAAGAAATCTGATGAATGCAATAATTAATCACCATTTCAAAGCACTAATGATGGAAAATGCTATACCTTCCCAGCAGAGGTGAAAAACTCAGGAAATAGAATGAGACATTTCTTTGTTGGACATAGTGAATTCAGCAATGTTTTCCTTGATGATGATGTAAAGGTTATTTTTATGTTATTTGTAGTTACTGAGATGCTTAGGTGGTACCATTGCTAGTATGCAAGATTTGGAGTCAAGAAGACTCAAGTTTGAATTCTGATGCAGGCAGTCACTAGCTATGTGATCCTGGTTAAGTCTTTTAATCTCTCACTTCATTTTCTTCATTTATAAAATGTAATTAATAATACCAACTATCTCATAAAGTTGTTATGATGATAAAATGGTAAAAAATATATAAAATGTCTGCAAACTTAAAATCTTTATAAAAATTCTACTTATTTTACTATTAATAGGGATGCTAGACTATCTAGTCTAAGGAAATATTACAGGAAATTGTTATGGGCCCAGAACTCTGAATTGAAACAAAGGATTCTTACAAGGTACTAAGTCAGTGGAATTGTGATAGAGACAACAGTTATCTAATTTAGCATGGTTCAGTATGATTGATTTAATCCTACAAGATGTTATGGGCCAGAACTTGAAACAAGGTACTAAGTGGAATTGAGGAGACAATGGTTAAATCTAGTTTAGCATTGACTTAATCCTACAACAAATGATGGTTTCCTAATGATATAATGATTGCTTTGTATTCAGTGTGGAGCATATCAGCTAGAAGCCTCAGCCAGGGAGATTCAGATGCCAGAGAAGGCAGGCGGGAGCTCAAGCTCTCGGAACCAAGGAGAGAGATAGGTCTCTAAGAAAATTAGCCAAACCCCAAGTGAAGGAGATAGGACTTTGAAGGAGACAATAAAGGATTTAGACTTTTAACACTTGGCTGCACTTGTGGTGATTACTGAACTGAAATGAAGGCTGCCTCCAGAGACTCCAAGAAAACCGAAACAGAGAACATTATATTTTAGAGGGAACACTACAGTAAATGATACCAAAATTGAGTCTTGAGAGAAGTTAGTTATTCTAAACAGGAAGAGAAGACAGGAAAAATTGCATTCAAGCATGAGGGACACACTTTGCTAGAATGTCACATCTCAGGAGAAACTTAAGCTGGTTTTAGTAGAATACAAGTATATATAGGTAAGTAATGTGAAATAATCCTGAAAAGTAAAAATGTGAGCTAGACTGAGAAGGACACTTGGATGGAAAATAGAGTCTTAAACCTGGAGTCAGGAAAATTGATTCATCTTCCTCTGACACTTATTAACTGTGTGATCCTGGTGAGTCACTTAAACCTGTTTGCCTCAGTTTCCTCATCTGGGTAATGAGCTGGAGAAGGAAATAGCAAAACACTCCAGTATCTTTGCCAAGAAAACCCCAAATAGAATCATGAAGAATTAGGCACAAATAAAAAACAAAACAAAATAAAACAAAACTGAATAACAATAATAAGCCTATCTGAATTTTTTTGCTCTGATTATCAAAGTTGTCACCAACAGGACTGGGTTCTCATACAACCAGCTAGTCAATGTGCCTTGGTATTTTAAAAATGAATTCCTTTTTAATCTTTTCCTCTTGAGTTTTGTCTCTTTAATCAAGGTAAAAGGCCTGAATGTAGAATTTCCCTTTTGACAGATATAAATCTAAATAGTTATAAAGGAAGAGAAGGATAAATAGCTTTAGATATATAGATACAGATACAAATATAGATCCCTCAAGGACCTTCTTTTTAGGAAATTCAAAGTGACCATGATAAAGCACTAGAAGTGGAGAGCACTTCAAAATAACATGGTTTCATCTGTATGATTTCTCCCTCCAATGAGAATGATGAAAACTTTTCTACAATTTATTAAAAAGTTTTTGAAACTTTTTGTGGCACTGGTTCCCCTTGTCTCAGCCAGAGTAGACTGTGCCATTGTCAAACCAGGCCAGATCTCTATGGAGACATTAATTGCCCGGGGTTGGTTCTAGCTCCGTGGGTGGGAGGTGGGATTAGCTGGCGGGTCTGGTTGTCACAGAAAGGACAGATGGAAGGAGGTCCATAGAGAGACCAAGGCTCAGAACTTGATTTTCGGGATGATGGGTAATATCAGGTGTAACTCCAATTGTTTATGGAAGATTACCACAAAAGTAATTACTCAGAGAGCATCACAACCAGATACAATGTGCTCATATCTCTCACATTGTTCAACAGATGTCACTAACAGGAATTGCCCCAATGACAGTAGTATATCTTTCTGGAGAAAGTCAGGGGGTCATCCAGACTGCTCCCTCATCTTCAGTAACACAGCCCCCTCCCTAACACACACACATATTCATCACAAGTAGAGATAGTTTAGAAAAATCTTGAACAATCTTTCTTCAAAAATCCCTAGAGATAGGAAGTAAGACTAAGAAAATCATGGAGTTGTCTGTCCCAACTCCTCTCTACCAGATTAGCAGGGGACAGTACATTATTATTGCCCTAATGGAACATTACAACTGGCTGGTCCAAGCAAGACTGAAGAAATTAACACTGACAAATGTAGGTAATACTCAACAAGGAGCAACAATCCTTCTGGATGCACATACGTCTAATGAACAGCAGATACTTGTCCTAAGCAAACAAGTGGCTGTATATCCTGCATCAGGAGATATTCAGACTCATCAGATTTTTGCCAAGCAAGCACAAATTCCCACAGACAGTAATGATGACAACTCTGTCACTATATCTTCTCAGACAACCAAAGCAATTAATCTACAGTTAAAAAGAGAAATAAGGTTGATGAAAAACAAAGTAGCTGCTCAAGAATGTCATAGAAAGAAAAAAATATGTTGCGTTTGGAAAATTGAATTGCAATCTTAGAAAATCAAAATAAAACTTTAACAAAAGAATTAAAAACTTTAAAATCTCTTTTTCATCACAAAAAGTATCAAAAGAGAAGATAAACAAATTTTACAGATTTAACTAAAAATTAATAGATTTTCTTTTTATTTGGAATTTTATAAACTTAAAGGTCAAAAAATGAAACTTTTGAAAACTAGAAGTTAGGAAGACTAAATATTTTATGGAAATAAAAGGATTTCAACTGGGACCTTTATTGAAATTAACAGAATGTAATCAACATAATGTGAAATTTCTATAATTTGAATTTTTTAGATAGTAGTTATCAACAAAGTTTGCAATTGAGACAATTTGTTATGCCTCAGTTTCCTTTAATTGTTCTACCTGAGTTTCCCTGAATTGTCCTACCTCAGTCTCCTTGAATCATTCTACTTTACTTTCCCTGAATTGTTCTGCCTCATTCTTTCTGATGGCAACCCCCCTTCCTGACCATTAGAAGTGAAATGATTAGGGCTAGGAGTCCAGGCTACTCTAGCATTCCAGAGTCAAAGAATGCAGATAGAGGGGCATATCTCCTATCTCAGACTCAGTGGCTCCTAGTCCTCCCAACTTATCAGAGTTTATGATCCTTCCTTACCCCCAACCTGTCAGAACCGAATTTATTGTCCTCTCTTGAAAGTTCCCATTCACCAGTGCTCACCCCAACCCCTGCTTTTGTTTCTCTGATTGCTGGAGCCCTATAAAAGTCTCTGGAAATACTTGCTCTTTGTTGGACACTTTGAGACAGTAGTCAGATCTAGCCTGCTGGGAGCTACATGGATCCTGTTTTGCTCCCAGAACAATCTCTCCATCTAAAAAAAATATTAAAAACTCTCTAATCTCTATCTTGCCTTAGTTTTTCCATTATATTACATTACAAATTCATTATTAAAAGTTTGAGAGGGGAATTTTTCAACCAGCATTTTATTGGCATAGATTTTTATTGCTAGATTATGAAATATTTTCCCTTTCAAATATTTATGTAAATATTTTTATTTGCCAATATTCTGAATTATAGCTTTAAAAGAAAATATAATGCTTCATAAAATGTATAAATTACATGTACTTTGCTTGACTGTTGAATTTTTAAAATAATCCTTTAAAAATATTTGTTTGAAAGAGATTTAGCAAAAAGCAAATAAAACCAGGGCAAAATTGTTTTTCAGGTTTTGTCTTTCAAAATGTCACAGACTAAGAATAAAACATTCAAAGTAGTCCTATCATTTTATAGAAATGTTTATATAAACTGGAAAAACATATAAGTATTTGGGAGTTTTAAAAAGTAATATTGATTTTGCTTTTTAGGTTGTGGTGACTTTCTCTAAATGGATCATAATAAATCACATGCTAATTCTATATGCAGCCAATATGCATTACTTATTCTACTGTGCTTTAACAGGAAGAAATGTTTACAAGTCCCTATAATTATTTTAAAGGATTTTTAAAAATCAGCTCAAAATATATAGCAAAATATTTTTTCAAGAGGCCTTTTCTGATTAAAAATCTAATGTAGAGTTAGTTTAAAAATAATGCAATTTAAAAACAATTATTTATTTAAAAATATTTTGTGAGGTAATAAAATGTACCTTTGTAGGAAAAAGTGACAATTTTTGTGTAATTATTCTTTATCAATTCTAAAGTTGTGCTCTAATGCTTATTTTATTTGTTTATACCATTTTCAATTAAAAATAGATATTTTGGCTTAGATTATCATTGTGAGAAATCACTCCATTGGACTTGGGAAGAATGAAATTGTCTTTAATTTCACAACTGCAAATATGGACATCATATGGTACAGAAAGAGACTGAATTAATACTTGTCCTCTTTTTTATACTCCAAATACAAGTCTCTCTCCTGATGCTCCACTGTTGGAGTACCAGAGGTCACAATCTATAAGGAGTAATCCAACCTTCTTGTGAATGTGAATCTTCAGAGCACCACATTACTCCTCAGTTGGCCATCGTCTTATTTGAAAGTAATTCAGTTCTCCCTTTGATTCTCTATTGGCTGAATACTATCCTGTCTGAAGAATCTAATTCCCCCATATGTCCAAGTCTCCTCAATGATCATGTCCCCAATTTCCTACATACATGTGAATCTCCATCCTAATTACATTCTTTTATTTCCTTGTTCCTGGTCCTAGCTTCCCACTTCCTAGATTTTAATTTTCTAATTTTAAGTTTCATTTCTGTTTTTCTCTAATTCAATTATCACAACTCTGTAGAAGCCAAAGCCCCATCCAATTTTCACATCATTTTAATATTTTCTTGGGAAATAAGATTTTCTGACTTGCAAATATTTGAATTAACTATTTCTGGATAATTATGTGAAATCCATATATTGTTAGTACATCAGTACTTCTGTAATCAAACTACTCATTTTTGACCTTACCTACAAAAATTTTGTCATCTCTTAATATATGTGTCTATCATTTTGTCTTATTCCTGTAAAAAAAAAAGGCATTTGAAATTAAAATGTATATATAAAATGATATATATCATTACTTAGCAGCCAACATCATGAATCTCTTCATAGCTAATCTGGTCCTTAGTCTGTAAACAAACTGATGAGATCAGGGTAGCATTTCCGAGTCCAAAATAAACATATGACAAATTCATAATGGTCATTTTCTTTGGCAAAAGATAGGTTTATTTAAAAGAAGAAAGAAGTCACAGACAAAAAAACAGGTAAAATAGACACCAGCAATGGCAAATATGACATAGAGTTGGAAAAGCAATGGGGAAAGGGTTTGGAAGAATGCATTAAAGGAACATACTATGAGCTTTGGGTATGCCATTGACTGTCAGCTTAGATCTATAAAAGAGTTCAGCAGACTAGTCAGAGTTAGCTACAGTAAGGAGAAAGACACCATTAAAGGGAAGCCATTATGAGAAGGAAGAGAGAGTAATCTCATAGTGGACTTAGTTCCGGAAAAAGACTTCATCACCAGCAGATCTTTTACAGAGAAAATAAAGCCTTAGAGGTTTCTCAGGGACACCAGGGAAGTAATTGGAGGAACCAGGGGAAGAGCTCAAGGAGCCAAATGGAGTAGGAACGGGAGCCACAGTTTAAGAAACTGAGTTATAATCAGGTGATATCTTGGTCAGGGTCTCCGAGTTGCTAGCTGCAGACTCTAGCTTTGTTCCTTCTCCCTCAGGTGTTTTTAGTTCTTTCTTGAGTCTTCTCTAAGTAAGGGATAATTTTAATGGCCAGGCTCAGGTCATTGGAAGAAAATTGAAGATTGAAAAAAAGAAAAGAGATATAAATATTTATTCCCAACCTCTCTCAGGTCTCAGACCTGTCTAAAGACGTTCTAATCAATATCTCAAAAGGTTGTTTAAAGAGACCCAGAGTTTGGGAGATTGACAATGGGGGTTGATGAAGAGTTCCATCCTCACATCACTCTATACAAACAAACATAGTGCTGGAGAAACTGAGGCAAGATAGAGATTAGAGAGTATTTAATAATTTATTTAAAAGGGAGCGATTTACTGGGACCAAATGGATCCATGGTTTGGTCCCAGGGCTGAATGAGACTATCATCTCCAAGAATCCAGCGAACAATGTGAGTTCTCAATGACCTATATACACATGGCTCAGACTTGGGGGGTAGACTGAAGCAGGGGCGGAATCCGGATGCTGAGAACAGGACTCTGACAGGGTGGGGTGAGCCATTGGAGATGGGGAGAGCCATCCTGATAAGACAGTATCTGACATTCTGATAGCCTGGGATGGAGAGAGGCATTCTAATATTCTAAAACATGACATCTTTTATCCTTATCAAATATTCTAATAAAGAGGGAAGGGAGGTTTTGCAGGATTGAGCCTTGAGCTGATAATTATAAAATAAAGCAGAACAATTAGAGAATGAGTCAGGACTAGGTCAGGATAATTAGGGAAACTGAGTCAGGACAATAAAAGAGAATTGTGGCATAACAAAAGATAGTCTGGGAATTAGTTATATCTGATAGTAGTCGGATGAGCTCCATTATTGAGGCTATACTCAAAGCTTTCACATCTCAGGACCTCCCATAACTTTCTCTCCATTGGAATAACTTTCAAGAACCTCAATGACACATTAAAGAAAGATTTTCAAAGATGACATTATAGAGGAATCATAGCTTGAGAATTGGAGAGGGGTGATCTCTTCCAAGTGGTCTAGTCCAACTCCCTCAAAATATAGATTAAAAAACTGAGGCTCCAAGTAAGGAAAAGTGATTTAATCTTATTGAAACCTTGGCACTTCAAAGATCTGCTGCTGCTTATTCATTGTCAGTGCTTCTGCTGCCCTCAGCTTCTCCTTCTCCAGAGTAGAGCTACTAAGGGTTACTATTCCTCTGGCTAATTTAACCTATTTTGTTTTTTGGTAGTTAGGCTTCCAGCTCTGATTTGCATATAAAAGGTTCCTTGGGCAGTTGTACAGAACATACTGAATCTTTTTCAACAAAAGGCCTCCAGCCTTAACTCCTAGCCAACTTCATACAATACATTTCTTCCCTACCTTTATAAGTAAACATTGCTTCTGCCTTTTGGTCAATACTGCCAACTGAAGAGATTGGGAGTAAATATTTATATCTTTTTTTCTTTTTGTTTTCAAACCCCAATTTTCTTCTAATGACCTGAGCCTGTTCATTAAAATTATCCTTTACTTAGAGAAGACTCAAGAAAGAACTAAAAACAACTAAGGGAGAAAAAACAAAGCTAGAGTCTGCTGCTGGCAGTCCTGAAACAATGATCAGGATATAACCGGATTATAACTCAGTTTCTTAAACCATGGTTCCTTTGCCCAAACTATGGTTCTTTACCCGATATGGGGATCAAGAGATTTTTTATTTATTATCAGTAAATGTTTGATTTGTATTCTTATTTTTTATACATATAAGATGTGGAGCAGGAATTTTAATGAACCTATCCTATTCCTAAACATACAAAGGTAGGCTAAACTCAAAATTATTTTGCTAATGTGTAGGGCAGGATCATCCACAAAAACAAAGACTCTCAGGGAGTTTAAAAAAAAAAAAAAAGTAAAAAGGGGGTTATTAGGATCTCCTGAGAAAGGGCATCTTCCATCTGACAAGGTATTTGTCAGCAAAGAAGTGCAAAGCATAAATTGCAAAACACCAAATTAAATAGCCTGAACACAGAACTCCTCCCACCCCACCCCCCAAAAAAGCCCCTACCTCTCCAAGCTGGCCTGTTCTTCCATTGTTTGGTGGAGTCTAGATTTACACTCTAATCCCGGAAATCTGACCCAGAAACAAAAGAATATAAATCAATAATAATAAACACTTAATTTAAGTTTCCCTAAAGAATTGCTATACAAGCAGATATCTTAGGATAAGAGATTTCAAAGCCATCATCACCTTTAAAAGAAATACTTAAATGCTGATTAAGAGGTGGAAAAACAGGAGGGGACAAACACCTGCAACTTTTAGTAATAACATTACTTGTTATTATAAAGTCTCAAGTCACAATTATAGTTTAAGGCTATATTCCTATGAGAGTGTTTTCACTCAGTTAATTCTCGACACTAACATATCTGAAAGCATACTTAACTCTTGTCTCATCATGCAATTAGTAGATAGAACATGTGAGTTTGTTCTCAACTAAGACCCATCCTAACTCCTCTTTAACTTTGGAAACCATGCCCTTACTTTCCTCCCACCCTTAAAAAAACCCATTTTACTCACAGCCCATTGCTAAATTGGTTTGATTTTGTCCATGAGCCTTTTCGCATCAATAAAGCCCTTGTGATTATGAAAAACTCCCATTGTGAATTTTCTAAATTTTGAATCTCTCTCCCATTACCTGATATGTCTTCATATATACTGGGAGTTACATAAAAATTTCTTGGGTGAAAAGGGATCTTGAGTGGAAAAAGTTTAAGATGCTCTAGTTTATTAGTACAGTTACTTTCAGTTAAATAAATGACAACTATGAAATTATATGCATGTTATTACATACAAACCACATGAGAAATGGATATGATTTGGGATGTACATCTTCAACATGTACCAGCCCTCTAATATAGCCATAAGTGAACACTTACAACCAAAACACAATGCAATCATGTTCCCTGTGCTCACATCTGTTAAAAGGAAAAATTCCTCCAGCTTTTGCCCTGATTAATGAGGTAAAATCCAGTAAAGGGAGAATTTTAAAAATTTATTAGACTGTGTCAAGGTATAAATACATTGATGAACTGATCACTACAGATTAGCAAGGGATTCAAGATAAAGCCAGCTTTATTAGCAATTTTTGTAATGAAATAAAACAAAATTTTATTTAATTACTTTATTTATTTAATCAATTCAAATAGGTTCATGTCAGTAAAAAGTGATGGGCCATTCCATCTCAGTTTGTCCCCAGTTGCTGGTATATGATGTTTAACAGGAAGTAAATCACAAGTAATACAATGTGATTGTATTGAATTGCAGATTGGTGACCCCTAGGAGAGCATCCCTCAACAGAGGCTCCCCCAATATTAATGACAAGCAAGGTTCAGAACAATGGTTTATTAAGCCAGTATAACTTTTTTTAATCTTTTTATTTTCAAAAAGATATACATAGTTTTCAACATTCACTTTTGCAAAATCCTTGTGTTCCAATTTTTTCTCCCTCCCTTCCTCCAGCCCCTCCTCTAGAGAGCAAGTCAATATATATTAAACATGTGCAGTTCTTCTATACATATTTCCACAATTATCACACTGCTTAAGAAAAATCAGAACAAAAAGGAAAAGAAATGAGAAAAAAAATAAAATGCAGACAAACAACAAGAAAAAGAATGAAAATACTATGTTGTGATCCACATTAAGTGACCATAGTCCTCTCTCTGGGTGCTTAAGAAAAATCAGAACAAAAAGGAAAAGAAATGAGAAAAAAAATAAAATGCAGACAAACAACAAGAAAAAGAATGAAAATACTATGTTGTGATCCACATTAAGTGACCATAGTCCTCTCTCTGGGTATAGATGGTTTTCTCCATCAAAAGACCAGTGGAACTGGCCTGAATCACCTCGCAGTTGAAAAGATAACTATATCTGCTGTCAGAATCGATCTTCGTATAATCTTGTTCTTGCTGTGGATTATAATCTTCTGGATATGCTTATTTCATTTAGCATCAGTTCCTGTCAGCCTCTCCAGGCCTCTCTGAAATCATCCTACTGATCATTTCTTATAGAACAATAATATTCCATAACAATCATATACCATCACTTGTTCAGCCATTCCCCAATTGGTGAGCATCCACTCAGTTTCCATTTCCTAGAAAAGGGGCTGCTACAATCATTTTTGCACATGTGGGTCCTTTTCCCTTTTTAATGATTTCTTTGGGATACAGTAGAGACACTGATGGATGAAAGAATATGCACAGTTTGGTAGTCTTTTGGACATAATTCCATATCAACATAACTTTTAATATACTGACCTTGTTGCTTGCAACCTAAAGGTGACTACTCTTAAACTAATAGAACTGGACCCAAAACATCTGTGTCATTGACAAAATGGTTGTCTAGCACACGACCAATATTAAATCCCTAAGGAATTCTACAAAATTTCCTTCCAAGGGAACTCCTTCAAGTTTATGTTGACCAAATTATGACTTCTCTTTGGATCTAATCATTTAACCAGTTAGGTAAACCTAACTTTACCCTGGCATAATGGCATGAGTGCTAGGCTTGAAGGCTTACTTTGTAAGCTGTTTGTCCCTGAAAAATCAAGTTCATTTCTCTGGCCCTCAGTTTTCTCATATTTTGAATTGATTGATCTCTAAATTCCCTTTCAATTACAAAGAATTTTATCAACTAAAGCTAATATTTACAGTATTCTTGTGATTGACCAGTATAGTTACCTTGTCAAAAAAATTAGTTTCAGTCTTCCTTGACCTTTCTTGATGATGTCATATGATTCTTAGTGATTACCACTTCTCTATACAAATGCTTACAAATTATCCTGTTAATAGCACTTCCTAGAATTTTGCTAGAAATAGAAGTCAGCCTATAGACTTCTATTTGGGTTCAAAGACTACTCTTTTTCTTCTCATAAAAATCAGGAAAAATTTTGTCGGTCTCCTATTTTGAAACAGCTCCTCTGTTTGTTAAGATTTTTCAGAGATTGCTGACAGTGGCTGAGCAATGATTAAAACCAGTTTTTCCAATATAGTAGCTTTATATGTTAGGTATGTTATGTAGGAGTAATCTTGAAGTGAGGCCCATGGAGAATTAGGAGGTAACTGACAATTCTGTTAATGATAATACGTTTATTTTAATTGCTAATTTAATTCCGAGTCTCTTTGGCTCTAAAATGTTTACTAGTCTGTCAGTCATTCTCTTTGATTTATATTCATTGTGAACAGACTTTGTCATATCAATCAGTCATTTTTAAATTCAATGGTAGTTGAATTTTTAATAAGGCTAAGGTATATCTCTTAAATCTATGATTCCTCCCCTAAAAAAGCGATTCTCTCTTTTCCCCTGCCCCCTGTGGGCCCAGGGCCTATGTAGGGTAAGGAAAGCTGGATCCTGTGACCTTGCTTATTTGCAGTTAGTCATTTTGCAGTTGATACAGCATGAGCTCTGGCATGGGAGGCTCCAATGGCCCTGGGGCTGTGTTGGAGAGGAAATAAATTAGGTGGGTATGAAACTGGGTATTCATGACCACAGAGTACTCTCCAAGAATCCTCTTTCTCTCCATCCCCATAATGCCTTCCAAAATTTTGTTTCATTATTATAAATGACCTAGATAGGCAGGATTGGCAGGAAGAAGGGGAAGCAAACACGGAGATTAATCCATGATCCCGGCTCTCCCATGGGACTCTTTTGAATCTAGTGGCAAGTGAGGGGTCAGAAAGTTATTCAGATTGTCTTGGAGCACTCTGGCTAATCTCTCCCTTGTCCCCATCACATTTCACCATCTTGTTTCCTATCTTTTGTTTATGTGCTGTACCATCATGCTTCCACTGGAGTTAAGAATCATGCTGGCTTTTATCTTTGTATCTCTGCCAAACATAGGGCCCTTCCCATAGTTGATTAAAAAATAAAACTTCTTTGAATTGAATCAATTCTGACCTTCCCTGATACACCATAGCTTAACACCACTGGAGTAAAACGAGAGAGTAATACCCATAAAATTATTTTAGTTTGCTTTTTACCTCATTATATGTTATAGAATCATAGGATTTAAAGCTGGAAGTTAGTTTCAGAAATTTTCTACTCCAGCTCCCTCATTTAGTTAGGGAAACAGTCTTGGAGAAGCAGCTTGTCCAACCCCTTTTCATACCATAGATACCTTTGACACTGGTAAGACTGATGGCCCCAATCTTCAGAATAATACTGTTAAATGCATTAAATAAAATACTTAAGATAACAAAGAAAAACAAGTATATAGAAATATATTGACCAAATATGCACATGTGTATATACATATGTATATATATGGAATATATGTATATATTAGGAAAAACTGGTTAAAGGCATGAGGACAAAGCATAATTGTTTGTTTTAAAATCTATTTTTTATTTAATGTGTAGCTTAATTGTTTTATCATCTGCTTGAATGTACACTTTGTATTCTCTTTGCATCAGTGAACCTCAGTTGGCATTCAGAAGATCTAACTGAAAATGCCCTGAAGGAGGATCACAAGGAAGAGAAATAAGATCTGTTCTGCTTCGTTTCCCAAGGCAGAGATGGAAGGGATGGGGGGAAGTTATGGAGGTACATTTGAGCTCCATATAAGGAAGGCATTTCTAACAATTCGAACTCCCCCAAAGACAGTGGGCTACTCAGGGAGATAAAGGATTTCGCATTACAGACGATCTTCAAGCAGAGTCATAGAAGAATCTCAGACTAAGTAGCACAAAATGTTCCTTTATCTCAGAGCCTTAAGTAGAGAAGGCAATTGGGGCTTTGAACCAGGGCACAAACCTTTAGAAGGGGCAAACAATAAACATATATACTTTTGCAGCAACTAGAAGCTATTTTATTAATTAATTTATCCCCCAACCCAACTGGATTTGGTCTAATTAGTTCTTACCTTAAGTAGACAAAGTGTAGACAAGCTCTAGTGCTTTCCTCGGAGCCCAGAGGATCTGCCCCAATGCATAAAAGGCAATTCTTGGCTCTGAGGCAAGAGGCAACTCACTTTATGTCTCAGTGTTCTGGGCAGCCAGCTAAGCTTTTTTGTAATAAAGAAGGTGCTGATCTGCCTTGGCAGAGGGAGTTCCCTTCTCTGCGAGGAGCCTATGAAATGCAGGTCTATCATTTTATTTTCATGTCTTGAATTGCCAAGCTGACTTGAAGGTTACTTTTGTGTGGCTGACTCCCGTGCACCCAGTGCTAGTTGTACCGTGCCCCTCAGTCGCTGCTTTTCTTGTGTGTGAGAACTCTGAGTAATGCAGTAGATAGAGAACTGGGTCTGGTATTCCAGTTCAGTTACAGCCTCAGACATCTAGCTGTGTGACTCTGAGAAAGTCCCTTAATCTGTATTTGCTCAGTTTCTGATGAGATGCGAGAATTGAGGGTGAGATCCCCTAACAGCAATGGGATCCCCTTGGCCGGTGGCGCAGGTTTTCTGAAATAATTCACAAACCCCAATAAATACAGACACAAGATTTGTGGCAAAGAATGGGTTTATTTACACGAAGAAGCTGCTTGCTAGGAAGACAGCTTTCTTAGTGAGCGAAGGTGGGTTACACTGAGAAAAAAATATCTTCATCAGTGGGCTAAGTCCAGAAGGCCATTCTAGCTAAAATGGGTTTACACTGAGAAGACCTTCCTGATTAGGAATTAGCAAAGATGAATTGACCCCCTCCCTCCTTATATCAGTCAGTTTTGGCTTGAATCTGGGGATCAGTTTGAGCCACTCAATAGAGGATGTTAACTATGCCCCAGGCCGAGATTTCCAATTAAATGAGATTATCTGGGAGTTGTCTGGGAAAAGTGTGCTCCTCCCAGGGTTTGAGAGTCAGGAACACCCTTCCCCCCAAGGGGATACATTTTACATCAGAGCCCCCCCAAAGATGAAAGGGGACACAATTTACATCATTTCTTTACCAGTAAAATGGAAATAACAATTGTATTTACCTCACAGGATTATTGTGAGGATCAAATAAGATGGTATTTGTAAAACAGTTCACCAAAATGCTTAGTACATAGTAGGTCTATAAATTGTGATGTATAAATTCTTGCTATTATTATTATTCTAGTTCTAGGTTCTGTGACATTTACCCACTGGCATCAATACACTAATGCCCTAATATTTATTCCCCTTTCACATAACTTTTGGGAGTCTGCTTTATGAACCTGACTCACTGCCCACATTCATAACCTGAACATCTGATTCAATATAGGTGATTGTGTAATATTTATGCCTCTAGGACTTAGATTCATGACTTTCATAGTAATTTCCTCCCAAGTTTTCTATCTTCCAGTCTCTTCCTCCCCAGATTCTCTCCTTCACATCACAACCAGATTAATTTTTCTTATGGTCATGTTATTGATCCGCTCCATACCTTTCAGTGATTCCCTATTTGTCTTCGGAGTAAAATTCATAATTATCCACCTGGAATTTGAGGTCTTTACCAGCACTGTCCCTGTTCCTGTCCAAGTTCATTTATCTCAAATTATTCACCTCCATATGGTCTATACACTTACTACATTGGACTGATCCCTGTCCAATAATTCCCACCCCGTGCCTTTCTTGAGTCTATTTTCTTTATATGAAAATGTTCACCTCTCATTCTTTATCTGTTGAATTCCTACTAATCTTTTCAAGTCCCACGCAAATACTGCCTCTTTAACACAATGTTTCATGATTTTTTTCACATTATTATTTGTTTTGTACTTCTTTAACACATTGCTATACAGCTACATAGTGCAGTGGCTAGAGTGTCAGGACTGGAGTCAGGAAAACCTAAGTTCAAATCTGATCTTGGACTCTTAAAAGCTGTGTTGTAATGCCAGAGAAACTGAGGCAAGATAAAGATTAGAGAGTATTTAACAATTTATTTGAAAGGGAAAGATTTACTGGGACCAAATGGATCCATGGTTTGGTCCCAGGGCTGAATGAGACTATCATCTCCAAGAATCCTGAAAACAATGTGAGTTCTCAATGACATATATACATGTGGCTCAGACACAGGGGGTAAACTGAGGCAGAGGTGGAGTCAGGGTGCTGAGAGCGGGAACGGAACTCTGACAGGGTGGAGGGAGCCACCAGAGATGGGGAAGACATAATGGGGGGAGGCACCCTGGAGATGGGGAGAGGCACTTGATATGCTGATAGCTTGGGATGGGGAGAGGCATTCTGATATTCTAAAATATAAAATCTTTTATCCTTATCAAATATTCTGATGATTAAGAGAGAGGGACGGTTTCGCAAGATTGAGCAGAACAAGTAGAAAGCAAGGCAGGACAATTTAGGGAGACTGAGTCAGGATAACTAGGGAAACTGAGTCAGGATAATAAAAAAGAACCGTGGCACAACAGTGTGACCTTGGGCAAATCATTTCATCTGTTTGCCTCACCTGTAAAAAGAGCTAGAAAAGGAAATGGCAAATCACTCCAGTATCTTTGCCAGCAAAACCCCAAATTAGAGCAGGAGATGACATGACTGAAAAATACTGAACAGCAAGAAAGCAACAATATAGTATTGTAAGAGAGAGAGAGAGAGAGAAAGAGAGAGAGAGAGAGAGAGAGAGAGAGAGAGAGAGAGAGAGACAAAGACAGAGAAGACAGTCAGACAAAGAGACAGACAGACTGACAGAATAAGAGAGAGAGAAAAAAGAGACAGAGACAGGGAAAGACAAAAACAGAGACAAATAAAAAGAGACAGAGAGATGGATAGACTCACAGATTGAAAGACTGAAAGAGACAGACATAGAGAGACAGAGACACAGAGAGACAGAGACAGACTGACTGATAGACAAAGAGTTAGACTATAGACATAATTAATAACTTCATCCAAGAAAACGATAATAATGAGACATCATACCAAAATGTATGGGATGCAGCCAAAGCGGTAATAAGGGGAAATTTCATATCTCTAGAGGCCTATTTGTATAAAATAGAGAAAGAGAAGGTCAATGAATTGGGCTTGCAACTAAAAATGCTAGAAAAGGAACAAATTAAAAACCCCCAGTCAAACACTAAACTTGAAATTCAAAAAATAAAAGGAGAGATCAATAAGGTGAAACAGCAAATTATAGACATAATTAATAACTTCATCCAAGACAAAGAGTTAGACAAAGATGAGACAGAGAAACAGACTGACTGATAGACCAAGAGAGAAACAGAGACAGAGTGACAAAAGTCAGACAAGAAGACACACACACCCACACAGACATACAGACTTGACTGACAGACTGAGAGACAGAGACAGATAGACAGTGAGACAAGAGAGACAGACAGACAGAGAGATATTCCTGCTGCTACATTTTGCTTTCTTCCTTTCATTTCCCAGTAATCTGCTCAAAGTAATCAGAGGAAGGTAAAGGTTCTGGAGGAGTTTCCTCTTTGAGTCTGACCATGTAAAGTGATGTGATGGGCAAGATCAGTGCAAATGAGATGTCATTAAGGTCATGGAATGTGCGGTTTGAGATGACATTCTCCAGTTAAGAAGGCCCACCGAAGAGGTGAAGGGTCCCCTAGTTCTCAGTGTGGAGTGAGGCAGAGAGAGACACTTTGCCTCACCTTGAGGGCCTCTCAGGAAGGCCCTCATTACTTGAGGTAATGAAAGTCAGAATTCATGTTTCCATCCTCTGCTTGAGCTCCAGTCCTTGGCATCGGGCCACTGTCTCCTTGGAGTCAGTCCATAATCTGCCAGACGGCTCTGGCCCCATTCTGGAGACCACTGGGAAAGAGGATGCTGAATGTTTGTTGCTGGATCAGCTGGAATTATTTTTCTCCTTCAGAACTAAAGACGGGCATAGTGAAAACATGCTGAGCTTGGTATCCACACAGATAATTTAAAATACTGCCTCTGGTGTTTGCTAGCTATGTAATTATGTGAAGGTTTACTGAAATTCTCTGCATTTACAGTTTTCTGATCTGTAGAATGGGAACAATAAATAGTATCTACCTCCTAGGGCTGTTGGGAATATCTCTCTGTCTCTCTGATCTCTGTCTCTTTCTCTTTTCTCATATAATAGTATATTGTTATTTTCTTATTGCTCAATCCTATAATCAATCAATCAATAAGCACTTATTAAATATCTATAAGGTGCCTCAAATAGTGAATATTACTTGGGGGGAGGGCTTGCAGGAAATGATTGAAAATAATAACAGCTAACATTTATATCATGCTTTGAGGTTTACAAAGAAAATTTAAATATCTCTTTTGATTCTCATAACAACGCTGGGAGGCAAGTACTATTACCAATCCCATTTTACATATGAAGAAAGTGAAGGCGGAAAACAAGCATTTATTTAGAGTCTACCAAATGCTAGGAACTGCATGTTACAGATATTATCTCATTTGTTCCCCAACAAATCTGGGAGGAAGATGTTATTATTATCCCTATTTTACAGCTGGTAAAACTGAGGCAGGCAGAAATTAAGTGACTTGATCAGTCACAAAGCTAGTATTTGAAGCCAAATTTGAACTTAGGTTTTATCAACTCTAGTCACAGCACTCAGCTACTGAACTACCTAACTATCCAATTCCAGCCCTAATTCCAAGGTTTGTGCTTATAAATAATTTCTGTTTATGCATTCCCTAGAAAGAAATATCAATTCACTTATGTTAACAGATTAAGGCTGACATTTATGGTTACAAAACTCTTGAATGGCAAACATACCATTCAACATTGTTAACAAAGGCAGAGCATTACAAAGACCAGTCATCATGGAAAGTGGCCAGCACTTAAAGAGTCCTGCTCTCAGATGTTCTCTGCTTATTTTTGGACAGTTTAATTGTCCAAGAACATATTCCTGGGGCACTCTACTTTTTGTAGATATTAATCCATTAAGGGTCAATCCTTTGATCTGGTCATTTAACTAGTTCCAAATGTGTTTTACTGTATTATTATCCAGCCCATACTCTTCTGTCTTTCCCACTAGGATATTATGAGATATTTTGTAAAAAGCTGTCCTAAAATAGTTATATCACATCTCCAGTATTCTCCAAATGTTCGGTCCCAGTAATCTTTCACTATTCTTTTTGTCCTTCAAAGCTTAGCTCAGTTGCTTCATAAACTTTTCCTCTATATTCTCGGCTGAAATTGGGGTCTTCTTCCTCAAATTTTCTAAAACCTATTTATCTGGGGATCTTCTTTGCCTCTAGCACATCTGCCTTTTATTAGACTTATTTGAGTGTGTATCCTTGTTAGAGTATAAATATCTAGATATTAGGAACAGTGGCTTGTATATAGTAGGCAGTCAATATAGGAAGGAGAGGATGGAAGGAAGGACAGGGGAGAGGAAGGAAGGAAGGATGGGAGAGAGGAAGAAAGAAAGGGAGGAATGGAGGAAGGGATGGAGGGAAGGAAAAAGTAGCCAATTTAGGATTAAGATGGCAACTGTTCAATTCATTTTCTGTCATCAATTTTATAGCCTGGATTGACTTAAATTTCTCTCCTAAGGGAGATTTTTGTTTCCTTAGGAACCAGCCTAGAGCCCTTCTGAAAGAAGCATTTATTAAATATTTACTATGATATGATTTATTTACATTGTACCAAATTCTGGTATGTTTATAGGAAAGTAAAACAATAACTGCTCTCAAGCAGCTCATATTCTAGTGGAATAATTAACACATGAGAGGTTTCACCTGCAAAGAAAGAAAGGCACCCCTCCCCCTCAATGTACCTTTGGGCCCAGAGACAAAATATATGATTCTATTGTTGTGCCACAGTCTTCTTTACTTGTCCTGCCTCAGTTTCCCTAATTGTTCTGTCTCAGTTTGCCTAAATTGTTCTGCCTCAGTTTCCCTGAATTGTCCTGCCTCGGGTTCCCCAATTGTTCTGCCTCAGTTTCCTTGAATTGTTCTACCTCAATCCCCCTGGTTGCAACTCCCCTTTTCTGCTCATTAGAACTGAGATAATTAGGGCTGTGGAGATCTGACATTCCAGAAGATAAAACTCCAGATGTCCTGTCTCAGACACTTAATTGGTATCCTCTAAGTTCAGACTTCCTGGCTCTAGTTGGATACTTCCTAAGTCCTCCCAATTTGTAAGAATTTATGGTCCTACCCCCAATCTGTCAGAACCAGATTGATAGTTCCTGGCTAGAGATTCCTGATCACCAGAGTTTGGACTCCATCACCCACCCTCTCCCCAACCTACTTTTGTCTACCTAAGTTTAGCGCCATATATATATCATTGAGAACTCACATTCACTGCTGGATGCTTAGAGACATCAGTCCTGGGGGCAACATTCCCCTAGCCCAATCTTTCCCTCTCAAATAAAATATTAAAAACTCTCTAATCTCTATCTTGCCTCATTTTCTCAGGCATTACCCTATCACTTTTAAAATTTCATTTCTGCTATTAAAATATCAGTTTATATCATTAAGCTACAATGCTCAGGACATTGTTAGCAAGAACTACCCTTCTGGGGTCTTTGTAATTGTCTCTGTAGCCTCTGCAGAAATGGTTATCAGAATTTGCTATTTAGGATGGTGGCTGAGAGCATCTGTCTTGAATCATTGCTTTTTCCAAGGCTCTTAAATTCAGGTTTCTGGATTGAATTAATCAGGATCTGAGGAAATATGGCAGTTAAGATGATGGCAGTTTGACATGCCTGGTTTGCCTTCAAAGCATTTTTATTAATTTTACTTCATTTTATTTTTGCAACAACTCTATTTGTTGTTGTGAATATATATGTGAATAATATACTATTATTTTGTTTTGTTTTGTTTTTATTTTGTTATTTTTTATTTATTTTATTTTATTTTTTTATTATTATTATAGCTTTTTATTTACATGAAGTATACATAGGTAATTTTTCAGCATTGACAGTTGTAATGGAACTGAGCAGATGCACTGAGGTCCAAGCACTTATGGCTAATTACTAATTCTATTAGTATATGCTTGGAGAAAGAATGGCCCTGCCCACTCTCTGTGCAAGTTTGATGTGTTGCATAGGAGATTGCATAGAGGATTTGGTGGGTGGAGTGAGAAAGCCAGAGTCACTCCTGGCCAGATTTCTGTCTAGATTCCATTCACCTCCACAAAGAATAAAAATCAAGGACTTTTGCTGATCCTGGCTTCGGCTGATTCTAAAGTATCCAGGGTGCTAACGCGGTCATCACAGACAGCTGAAAATCCTTTTATTTCAATTTTTCCCCTCCTTCCCCCCATCCCTTACCCAGATGGCAGGTTGACCAATAGATATTAAATATGCTAAAGTATAAGTTAAATAGTATATATATACATATATATGTGTATATATATACATATATATGTGTATATATATACATATATATGTGTATATATACATATATATTACATATATATATATATATAAAATATATATATATCTGTCTAGTTATTTTGCTGTATAAAAAGAGTCGGACTTTGAAATCGTGTACCATTAGCCTGTGAAGGAAATCAAAAATGCAGATGGACAAAAATAGAGGGATTAAGAATTCTACATAATGGTTCATAGTCACCTCCCAGAGTTCTTTCACTGGGTGTAGCTGGTTCAGTTCATTACTGCTCTATTGGAACTGATTTGGTTCATCTCATTGCTGAAGAGGGCCACACCCATCAGAACTGATCATCATATAGTATTGTTGTTGAAGTGTATAATGATCTCCTGGTCCTGCTCATTTCACTTAGCATCAGTTCATGTAAGTCTCTCTAAGCCTTTCTAAAATCATCCTGTTGGTCATTTCTTACTGAACAATAATATTCCATAAGGTTCATATACCACAATTTATTCAGCCATTCTCCAATTGATGGACATCCATCAGTTTCCAGTTTCTGGCCACTGAAAACAGGGCTGCCACAAACATTTTGGCACATACAGGAATAATATACTATTATTAACTCTTTTTTACAGATAAGGATACTATATCTTTAGAACTTCTATGCCTTTCTATCCACCTGGAAGCTTAATTTTCTTTTCTATATTAAATCCTCTAACTATGAACACTTTGAGAGCAGGAACAATCTCAGTTTTCATATTTGTACCTAATACTCAGGCAGCTACGTGGTTCAGCAGATAGAATACTGGGTCTGGTGTGAATAAGACCTGAATTCAAATTCTATGTGATCCTAGTTTGCCCTTCTCCTACTACAGAAGGAAATGGCAAAAATAACTCCATTAACTATGGTCCATAATGTCATAAAGAGCTGGCTACAACTGAATACCAACAGCAACAAACAGACCTTATAGCATATAAGTATTTAATAAATGCTATCATTCATTCATTCATTCATCACCAAATGAACTTCTACGCTTGATCTACACAGTGATAGAATGTGTTGGGGGGCAGCTAGAAGGTACATTGTCCTGAAGTCACAAGGATCTGAGTTCAAATTTGACCTCAGATGCTTAACACTTGCTAGTTGTGTGACCCCAGGTAAGTGACAACCCCAATTACCTCATCAAAAAAAAAGTATTTTAAGCATAATGCAAGTTTCCTTGATAGAATATATTAGGTCTTATATTCTACTATTAGAGCCTTTGAGAAGTGAAGGTCCTCTTTTGTTGGAAAAAAATATAGAACTTTTGTAAAAATTTTAGTATTTTGCCAAAAATTAATTCAAGTTCCATAACCTGAAAATTTTACTTTTTAAAAATATTTTTAAATGGTAGTTTCTAATCCAATCTTAAAATACTTCTCCTATTCTCTGCAATTTTTCAAAGATCACTGACAACCACTCAGTATTGTGCCTACCAGTTATTTCAGCGTCCTGAGGATATGGTTTAAAAAAATACATCTGCAGAGTATTTGGAAGCTCAGTGGACTTCAAAAGCGTGTGTCAGTGTGAGTGTGACAGGGCAGCCAACAAAGCTACCAGCAAAGGCTTACGGATAGTCTCATTTTATATTTGTATACTCAGCATTATGCCTGGGACATAGAAGGTATTTAATTAATGCTTGTGGATTGATTAAGAGTTAAAAGATATCTTGAGAAGCATTTAGTTCAACTCCATTGTTTTATAGATAAAGAAACTGAAACCCAAAGTGTTTATGTTAGGTTAAGTTAAAAAAAATTAATTAATTCTGACTATCTGTCAGGATATAATAAAATACAGCTATTTAATCCCAGTGCTGAAATAAAATCTTATTCATTTTTAACATTTTGAGATTTTTAAAGAGATATTTATTAAATACTTACTGTGTTCTAAAAGTCTATTATATTCTCAGAAGCCCAGCCAACTCTTCATTTCTCACTAACTGGGCTCCTTAAATTGCACTCCACCATCATCATGCTGCTCTCTCCCACCAAAGAAAAAACTCATCATCCCAAAATTCATCACCCTATGATATTAGATGAGTTTGGCATGCTTTTATTAGTGCCTTGCCTTTGCCCCTCTGTCTGGAAGGAGGAGCAAAAAACCCTTCTTATAGCTCCCATATAAAGAGGGCTCAAAAATCTAGCAACTTTTGCATCCTTTCTAGCTCTTCATCCTTTCCTTGTGGTAGAGTGTCTTCTTCCCAACTCCACCTTTCTAGCTTCCTTTTGTGAGCTATACTCCCCAATTAGATTATAAACTCCTTAATAGTAGGAGTTATTTTTCCTCAAGGTTTAACAGTACCTGGCACTTAGTAGTCATTTAATAAATATTTATTGCATTGGTATGTGTTACATTGCATGGTATTACATTGTGATGTATGAGGCAAGCACTGTATTAATGCCTGGGGATACAAATAAGAAAAAAAAAAGGAAGTTTCTGTTGTCAAAAAACTCATTGCTTAATTTCTCATAAAATACAAGATTTGGAATATATAGCCAATAAGGAAACATGCTATTTTAAGGGAGAGTAGCTAATCCTGTGTGTGTGTGTGTGTGTGTGTTTTTTTCCTAGATGAGATAGAATTTCAGAAAAAAAAAAAAAAAAAAAAAAAAAAAAAAGCTCAAAAAGAGACCTAGGACTCTAGCACACCCTTTGAAAAGTGATTAGATTGTGAATTATCATAGCTGGTAAGAATGCTTTGTAATTGACACTTAAATGAAGCTGATTATATGGTAGTTGACAACATAGTAAGTGGTGATTTTCTGTGTCACCTTTTTTGGAATGCAAACATCCCACTCCATCTTCACTTGCAGATATTTTATTTTGAGATGGGTCATCTTAGATGAAAAGAACTTTAGGAGGGCTGAAAAATTCCCAATGACACCCCGCCACACACACATACACACTCAGGTCACAGCTAAATACTCAATCTTAAGCTAGATTGCTAACTCTGGATTTTCTACTGCCCTATCTATCCCCTTTCCTGGATTAGATGGTCAAACACAGTTTTTATAACCATACTTCTGTGTTGAATAAATCACTATATGACTGTTCTCGTGATTAGTATGCACCACCCCCACTGAGATAAGTGGAACAAGATGATCCATTGTAATCAGTAGACTATGAAGAATATCATCCATCTTCAAAGATTTACTATATTAAAAATACCCAGGTTTGGGTATTGTTTACAGCTGTGGTACTTATCTCAAAATCTGACATTTAGAAGGATCTGTTTCAATTATTCTTTTTTTTTTTCAATTGAGGAAGAGATTAACTAGTAGGTAGTATGAGAGAGGAGAGAGAAGAAACGAAACCAAAAAGAGTGATGCATTCAACTAAAAGAAGTGCATTCAAAAAAGGAAGAAGAAATAATGAAATATGTTTATGATATGGTCAGAGAACATTAATGCTGGATTTTAGAAGACAGAACATTAGAAATAAAAGGGACCTTCAGACATAGCGAAATGTTAGAATGGAATATGTTAAAAATAAAAGGCATCTTAGAACATAAGAATTCTAGAGATGAAAGACACTATATGACAGATTTTAGTACCTGGAAAGGAAGATATCAAATAGAATTTTGAAGGGATAGTAGAGTTTGAAGGAGCCTTTGGAGATAAAATGTTAGAACAAACATAGAATGGTAGAAATGGTAGTGATTAAAAGTCATTTGTTTCAACTCCTTCACTTTGTAGATAAGTAAATTGAGATACAGAAAGGTAAAGAGCATTTGCTCAAAATTGCTGTTTTAAAAGCACCAAGAATGGGCTGTTGTCAATACAGTAGTTTTAGCAGCTATCTCAAAATCTGCTATTTAGAAGCAGATTTAACATTTTTTTCCAATGATGAGGAGAAGGAATGACACAAAGAAAGTCTACACTAAAAGACTTTACTCTATATGTGGCTTTAAAAAGATTGGAGAGAAGGAGTGGGTTTTTTTTCCTCCATAAAGATCCAATAAAGCAATTGGTTTAAAAAAAAAAAAAAAGCCAACAACCACAAAAAGCCCAAATAAAATCAAACAAGTGAAAAAGGGAAATTCATTCTGACCTTAGGTATTTCTCTGGTAACTGGTGCCCACTGGCAGGGACATTGTGAAAAGGACACTAGCCTTAGTTCAAATAAATTAATATATAGCTGAGGATTCTAAGGTCCAATATTAGTCTTTCATTTCTTCTGAATTCCAATAGATGCATGTTTCAAGATTTTAGAAGGGGATCTTAAGATTATTGATTTAGAGTGAATAGAGACCTTATAGGTAATGGAGTCCAAGGCTAGTTTTTCAGCTCAAAAGGTCCAATGATTATCCCCACTTAAAGAGTACTTACCTTTGCAGATGAGGACCCTATTTTATTGAATCAATCAGAACCAAGTGGGACATAAAGTCTGTTCTGAGTGCATAGGAGACTTCGTCATTCATGTCCTGAGAAGTTTGTATGAAAGCAGGAATGACCAGAATTATAGAAGGATTTCAAGAGTCTAGCAAGGGAAAGGAAATAGGGCACATCCAAAACTGAGCCAGAAAGAAACTCTGGCAAAGGAACAATCAATGAAAAGAGAAAGGGAAAGGAGGACTGAGCTATGTAAGAGAAGGGGGGAAATGAGGAGGGGTCTGGACCCTTTGGGTATCTTAAAACAAGAAGAAAAGCAAGAAAGAGGGAGGGAGGGAGAGAAGAAGGGAAGGAGGGAGGAAGGGAGGAAGGGAGGAAAGGAAGAAGGAAGGGAGGAAAGGAAGAAGGAAGGGAGGAAAGGAAGAAGGAGGGAGGAAGGAAGGGAGGAAGGGAGGGAGGGAGAGAGAAAGGGAGGAAGGAAGGAAGGAAAGAAGGAAGGAAGGAAGAAAGAAAGAAAGAAAGAAAGAAAGAAGAAAGAAAGAAAGAAAGAAAGAAAGAAAGAAAGAAAGAAAAAAGAAAGAAAGAAAGAAAGAAAGGGAGGGAGGGAGGGAAAAAGGAAGGAAGGAAGGAAAGAAAATTAGTGAAAGTCTCAGTGGTATAATCTTGCAAAATAAAAATAAAGTTAAACTCCAGGAATAGTTAAGGAGAAGCTGACATTTTCTCCTGAAACAGAGTATCCAAGTTATTTGTCCTCAGTATACATCTTACTTGGTAATGAGGCAGTAAAGAAATATAGTTCAACCCAATTGAATGGAATTATAGGCACCTGGGGATTAGTTGCTACCCACTCCCACATCTTGTTTTAAAATGAAATATTGTTAGAAACCACTTATGATGAGCTTTGGTACTGACATTTTAGTTGGAATTTCTATATTTCTTTCAATAAGGAATCTTTGAGGCATTTTCCCTTTAAGGTTGTTTTACTGCTTAGATAAGGAAAAGGCAGCAGACCCAAGATTTCATTAATATTCAAATAAACATGTGACAGATTCACAACGGACATTCTCTTTGCCAAAAGGTAGATTGACTTAAGAGAAGAAATTATAGGGTTATCAAGGAAAAGACTTTGGAAGAATCCATTTAAGGAATATGCCTGAGTATGCCATTAACTGGCAAACCTAAATCCATAGAGGAGATTAGCAGTATAACTAAATTTAGTTATGGATGTGGAAATTCCCTCTTCCAAAGCAAGTCATTACAAAGTTGTCTATAAGAATGGTAATTAAGGGTTATGTAGAAAAAGCAATGAATCTGGAATCAGGAAGATGAGTTCAAATTCATCTTTAGATATATCTTTTTGTTGTTCAATTGTGTCTGTCATGACTTCATTTGGAGTTTTCTTGGCAAAGATAATGGAGGGGTTTGACATTTCTTTCTCCAGTTCATTTTACAGATGAGGAAACTGAGACAAACAGAGTTAAGTGACTTGCTAAAGATCACACAGCTAGGAAGTATTTGAGACCTGATTTGAGCCCAGGGCCTTTTGACTCTGGTGTCTATTCTATATGAACTGCACTACCAAACTGCCCTTTGTGACTGTGTAGTCTGAAGTGAGTCATTTAACTTCTGGCTGCCTAACTTTTTTTTTATCTATAAAATGGTCATAATAATAGCAATAGCAAGTATCAACTTCTAAAGTGTTATATATAGACTACAAATTATTTATCAAGTGACTTATCCCGTCATTCAGCCAATATGTGTCAAAGGCAGAAAGGGAACTTCAGTTTCTTTCTCCTTTGCTAAGTAGCTTCTAACCACTTAGCACAGCAGAGACTTTCAGGCAGCATTTGAGCAGATGGTGTATTGCCTTTTTGGCACTATTTCATGGCAATTTTTTTTTTTATTGATAAGTTTAAATCCAATTTTGGCATTTACTTTGGCTATTCCTAGTTTGAAATAAACATGTGACAGGTTCACAATGAACATTCTCTTTGCCAAAAGGTGGATTGACTTAAGAGGAGAAGTTATAGGATTATCAAGGAAAAGAGTTTGGAAGAATCCGTTTAAGGAATATACCTGAGTATGCCATTGGCTGGCAACCTAAATCCATAGAGGAGATTAGCAATATAACTAAATTTAGCTATAGTAAAAAGAAAGATACCATTAAAGGGAAGACATTATGAGGAGGGAGAGAGTATTTCATAGTGGGTTTAGTCCTGGAAAGGATTTGTCAAACATCTTCATCATGGGCACATCTTTTATAGGGGAAATATAACCTTGGGGTTTCTCAGGGGCAGAGGGGGAGAGGAAGTACCAGAGAAGAATTTGGAGGTTCAGGGGAGGATCAAGGAGGAGTCAGATAGAGTCACCTGCCAGACCAGGTCCCAGATCTGTCTAAAGGTATGTTAATCAATATCTCAAAAGATGCTTAGAGATGCCCAGAGCTGAGGGATAGGCAATGGAGGTTAATAAAGAGTTCCATTCTCACAATCATTCTATATAAACAGGACAGTCTGGGACTTGGTTCTGTGTGGTAACAGCAAATTGGGCTTTTTTCTGACAAGGGAAGAGAGTAAGTTCAAAGTCCACATCACAGTGACTCTGGGCAAGTCACTTACTCTTTGAGATTAGCTTCTTTCTCTTAAAAATACTAAAATACTGCTTCCATTACTTAGTCAAGAGGGTTGTTATAAGGAAATTTCTTTGTAAACCTTAAAACATCTTAGGAATTCTAAGTTATATCATCTCATTACCATTTTCACCACCAGGTGATGAAATTTTGGTCATAGCAACTCTACCAAAGTGTAGACAGATGGCAATCTGTTCTAGTGAGGGAAGTGTTCTCACTGATGAAATCACCAATTTTGGAAAGTGTTTTTGAAGTATGAATGTATAGTACAAGCATATTTTCTCTGTTCTCTGGGTCTTTTCTTTCTGTGGTTCTATGTTTCTGTCTTTTTCTCTCTGTTTCTGTTTCTCCTCTCTGTCTCTGTTTTTATCATTGTTTTTATCTCTGGATCTATCTGCTTCTTTCTATGTCTTTCCATCTCTGTCTCTCTCCCTCTCTTCCTCCTTTACTCCCTCTCTCTCTTTTTCTCATTCTCCCTCTCCCCTTCTTTTATCTCCCCTTTCCTATATCTTTGTCTTTCTCTATCTCCATTGTATATATATACCTATATTAAACTCCCTTTTGAATTTCTCAGATTTTTTTTTTTACTTGTCCCCAATCCTATAGTGCTGCTAACTCGCAGCAGATAAATTCACTTCCTTACTTTATTGAAATTATGGAGGCCAATTGTTATAAATACCCTCACAGTCTCATATTCTGGGCCTCAGAGTCCCTACAGTCCAACTCATACCTAAACTCCTCTCCAGTTTATCAATAAAGTGGTTCTTTACTTTTCGCTTAGAAGCCTCTAATGAGGGGAACTCTCTATTCCCAGAGACAGCCCCATCTGAGTAGTTTAACTACTCAGACTTCAAAATGTTTCTGTCTCTTCACCCATCATCTTCCCCCTTTTGCCTTAGAAAATAATAGTATCTCTGCCCAGATTAGGGCTTTTCACCAAAGTTATTAGCAGGGATTCTGTGCTCCTTCAAATATTCTGGCACCTTGATCCAACAATTGTTTTTCTTCTCTTTAATCTGTAGCCTTTGTCCTGTGACATACACATATGACCAGTTCTGCCTCATCTTTAAAAACAAACAGCAACAACAAACATTGAAATGGTAGCTTGCTATCCCCTTAAGGTTTTGCCTAATTTGCCTCTTTCCTTTCACTGACAAATTCTAGGAAAAGATATTTTCAGTGCACCTGCTGCTTCTACTTCCTCACCTTTCTTTCCACTCTTTGGCTTATCCCAATTGGACTTCATTTCTACCACTCTATTGACATTGTTCCTTCAAAGGTCACATTGACCTCTTATTCATCACATGTAGTGGTATTTTCTTATCAGATCAAAAAGAAGTTCCAGATCTCAGGATTACAAAGTTTCAGAGAGAGATGTGACTTCAGTTGCCATTTAATATAATTCATACCTAAAAGAGAATACACAATACTCCCAAAGAACTGGCTATCCAACTTTTTATTGAAGATTTGCAGTTAATGAGGAGCCTGTTATCTTCTGAATTAATTCATTCCAATTTTAGATTCCAGTAATTTGATGTTTAAGTCCAAGAAGAATAATCTAATCCTTCTTCCATATTGCTTTACTATTTGAAGAGTTATGTTTCCCTTAAATCTTTTTCTCCTCCAATTAAAATATTGCCTGCCCCTTCAATCTGTAGTAGAACTTCAAAGCCTTTCACAATTCTCCTCTGCATACTCTCCCCTTATCAATGTACAGAAATGATCCTAATACTCCTTATTCTAGGACACCAGACCTCTCAATTCAAGCTAAAATTGCATTATATCTCTTGGCTGATATCAGATGGTTGATTCACATTGAGAGCTAGTTCCATTTAAAGCCCTACTCTTGCATCAGAAAGATATTGAATTCTTGCTTCCTGGAGGTCTTCCCAGCAGAATCTGGTTCGATGCTTGTTAATAATATTGCAGAGGGACTACTTGGTCAGCTACAGGTCAATAGAATGGTATCTGATATTCTTTACATTTATCAGGGTTTCCCAAACATGGTTTGAGCTACTCAGACTCCATGAATTTCCTCATATTTTTTCCTGCATCTCTTCCTTTTTATGCACCTGAAGTAACCTTTTTATGCACCTCTTCCTACTGAAATCTTATTCACCATTGAAAGAACATCTCAACTGCCATTTTCTCTACAAAGTTTTCTCTTATGTATTCAGTTAAGGGACTTTTTTCTTCTCTGAATTTTGATTTTTGTATCTCTCTGATAAAGTTTTCACATTATAAATTCATTATATTTTTTGTGCACATGTGATATATCCCCTTCCCCAAAGACTATAAGCTCCTTAAGGACAAGTATTATATCTTACTCAAATTTCACACATGCACACATATGTATGTTTGTATGTATGTATATATAAACAAACATACAATCTATAGATATTGCTATGATTCTATATGCACACATTTACTATGTTCAAGGTGCCATGTTCAGCAATGAAGATAGAGAGGAAGATTACCCAAGCCTTTCTCTCAGCTCAGTGAAGGAAAACATGCACAAAAAATAATTGATATGGGATGAGAGGCAGGGAAAATGGTAAGCACAAAGGAAATGTCTAAGCAAATTGCTGTGAGGAATTGAAAGAAGGGTGAAGGAAAGGAGAGGTTACTTTCACCTGAGAAAGTCGAAGAAGATTTTATAGAGAATGAAAAACCTGACTTGGATCTTAAAGGTAGGGAGTGACTTTAATTATGGACATAAGGGGCAGAGTCCATTTAATACTTGGGGGAAGAATTAAGCAAAGGAGAGGAGATAAGAGAAGAGAGGACAACAATGTAAGGACTGTCAAATTGAAAGAGTATAGAGTCTAGATTAATGGGAATAGCATAAAATAGAGTTAGAAAGGTAATTTGAATCCAAGTTGTAAAGGAATTTATTTAAATCTCATAAGAGTTTATACTTTATTTCATAGGGAATCCCAGGGAGCTACTAATTTTTTTTTTAGAGTAGAACATTAGAAAGAACTCTTGTAGGTGGGGGCTTGAGCTGACGCCACATTTATATAGTACTTTAAAGATTACAAAAAGCTTTATTTCGTTTAATTCTTATAACAAATTTGTGAAATAGTGTGTTATTTGTGTCCCCATTTTCTGGATGAAGAAACTGAATCTGAGAGAGTTCAAATGACTTTCCAAGGATCATACAGATAGTAAAATGCTGAGAAAGGATTTAAACCTTAATTGCCTAGGGATTCCAAGAGAAACAATTGTTCTCACCTGCCCATTTCATCAGGGAAAGTCTTTATATACTTGAGGTATACATCCTCAAATAGCCATCCCCTTAACTCACCAACAGTTACCCTCAACCTGGGTTAGCCCATCTGCTGAGACATTTTACTACATGTATCTACTATGTATGCTATGGCTTCTTGGATCCATGGATAAGAGTTGGGTGAATTAGGTAGATACCAAAGGTAGATAAGGAGCCTTGAAAAGGGATTACCAAGCCCTCATACCAGAGGTACTAGTCCTCCTGAACTTGCCATATAAACCTCCTTTATCTTAGAGGTAACTTGGAGCCACTGGGATTTCTTGAACAAAAACATGGTTTCCCCTAAAAAAAAAGATACTCTTTGGCATCTTTGTGGAAAGGAGAAAAGAAGCTTAAGGCAGGGAAACAAATTAGGAGACTATTGCTGTTGACTAGGTAGGAGGTGACAAATGCCTGAACTATAGCTGTTGTGGGACTGGAGTAAAGGGGAGAAATGGGAGAAATCCTGATTTTTTTTTTTTTTTAAGTATCTCACAAATCCCACACTAAAAAAGGGAAGGGAAAGAGCTTTTATTAAGTGACTACTATATGCCAAACTCTGTGCCAAATGCTTTATAAATATTATTTCATTTTGATCCTCACAACAAACCTGCAAAATAGGTGCTATTTTTATCCCTATTTTACAGGTGAGTAAATGGAAGCAAAAAGAAGTTAAGTAACTAACCTAGAGTTGCACAGATAGCAAATAATTGAGATCAGATTTGAACTCAGGTTTTCCTGACTCCAGGCTCAATATTCTATCTACTTCACTACCTTGTTACCTAGAATAAGAGAAGTATGATCCCTTTTCTTAATGAACTCCTTATAAACTCCTTATAAACTTATAAGCTCTGAGTTGGAGCTTAAAGCAAAGATATTGATACATGTCACCAGCATGTATCAGAGATGGTTCAGAGGGGAAAGTCAAATCCCAAAAGCTATTCTGAAGATACTGGAGGTTGCCCAACTATTCATTCTTAGTATGGAACACATTTTACAGGTTCAGCCAAGATGACTCTGCTCATGATCAGTGTGAACATAATTGATATTTTCCTGACTATAATGCCTTAAGGCTTATAAAGATCTTGGCACATAATATCACATTTGATCCCTTCACAAAACTAGAGGGAAAAATCAAAAGATTCCTATCTCTGTCTTACAGATGAGGAAATTGAGAGAAGTTTAAAATACTTTTATAATGTCACAGTCAACAAATATTGGAGGTACATTATTTTATTTTTAAAACAATTTCTAATTAATTAATTTTTGCAGAGACCCAGGGTCACACAGCTAGGAAGTGTTAAGTATCTGAGACAGGATTAGAACTCAGGTCCTTCTGACTCAGGGCTGGTGCTCTATCCACTGTACCATCTTGCTGCCCCAGAGGTGCAATTTAAAAATATATATATTTAGTTAGATATTTTCCAATTACATGTAAAATAATTTAATCATGATTTAAAAAAAAATTGAGTTTTAATTTCTCCCCTCCATTCTTATCTTCCTTAAAAAGGCAAGCAATTTGATATTGATTATATATATAAGGTCATGCCAAATATATTATCAGATTAGACAGGTTGTAAAAGAAAATACAAACAAAACAATAAAAAATAAAATGAAAATAAAAGCATGCTTCAATATACATTCAGAGTTCTTTAAGTCTCTCTGTATGTAGATAGCATTTTTCATCAAAGGTCCTTTAGAATGGTCTTGGATCATTGTCTTGATCAGAGTAACTAAATTTTTTGCAATCTATCATCTATGTTCTGATTCTGCTGACTTCACTCTGCATCAGTTCATGTTAAGTCTTTTCAGATTTTTCTGAAACCATCTTGCTCTTCATTTCTTATAGAATAATAGTATTCATCACAATCATGTACCAAAATTTGCTCCATCATTTCCCAATTGATGAGCATCCCCTCAATTTCCAATTCCTTAAACGAACAGCTATAAATATGTATATACATATATATATACACACATATATGTATATATTTACAAATATATATTTGTATGTATATTTACAAATATATATTTGTATGTATATTTACAAATATATATATATATATATTTGTATGTATATTTACAAATATATATATATATATATATGTATGTATGTGTTTTTACAAATGGTACTTTTCCCTTTTACTGTGTCTCAAGCTTTAGGCTTTTTTGCACTGATGTTTTCAGAGTTAATTTAGGTTGTTTTAAATTGCAATTCAAATTTCAAATTGGAAGTTTTCAATATTACTTAAATGGTGTGATCTAGGGAGAGGTGTAGTCAGTGCTCTCCTGGTCTGTACTCTGGTCCTTACACAGGAAGAACTTCTGATTCCTTGAGATTACATTTAATACTGCTCCTCGGGACCCTGTCTCTCCTGGGACCAGAAATGATATTATTTCTCAGGGTTCCTTATTCTTTGTGACTAAAACTGATACTGCCCCTCAGAATTTCTACTCTCTCTTGACTGAAAATATTTCTCTCTGTCCTTGAACTATGATTCAGAAATATAGACAATATAGGGTTTAGGAAATGGAATTGCCCATCAGCTTCTGGTCTTGCATCCAGTGCTCTCTCAGGGGTTCCCTGTAATGTCTTTCTGATTGCCAGGTCTCCTTTCCACGCTGGTTTGAGAGCTCTCAAAACTGCTGCTGCTTCTTTCATCAGCACCTGGTCCCAACCCTGGTAGTTCATTCACAGAAGCTCTGGGCTTGCCTCTATCCCCTAGATCACAGATCTTCCTTTCTGACCTTCTAAGTTATTTTAGGCTGGAAGAATGTCTTACATTTACCTTTTGTTGGCTTTAACAGTCCAGAATTTGACTGGAGACACGATTTTAAAGTTTTTTAAGGGGGAAATTGGGAGAGCTCAGCTGAGATCTTTCTCTATTCTACTATCTTACCTTTGCTCCCAGAAGTCACTTGAAGGTGGGGTTCCTATCCAGGTCTCCAAGTTCTGCATCCTACCCACTATGTCCCATTTGAAAGCACCTGACAAGATCATGACAACTGGAGTCTTAGCTCTTGTTTCCATTCAAGGCCCTGTCAACTGAACCTATATTTTTCTTTTCTTTTCTTTTTTTTTTTTTAATAACTTTTTATTGACAGAACCCATGCTAGGGTAATTTTTTTACAGCATTATCCCTTGCATTCACTTCTGTTCCGGTTTTTCCCCTCCCTCCCTCCACCCCCTCCCCCAGATGGCAAGCAATCCTTTACATGTTGAATAGGTTACAGTATATCCTAAATACAATATATGTGTGCAGAACCGAAGTTTTCTTGTTGCAAAGGGAGAATTGAATTCAGAAGGTTTAAATAACCCGGGAAGAAAAACAAAAATGCAAGCAGTTTATATTCATTTCCGAGTGTTCTTTCTTTGGGTGTAGCTGCTTCTGTCCATCTTTGATCAATTAAAACTCTCTTTATCGAAGAGATCCACTTCCATCAGAATACATCCTCAAACAGTATCGTTATTGAGGTATATAATGATCTTCTGTGAACCTATATTTTTCAATAAACTTCCTTAAGGGTCATATTTTCCCTGAGTTGCATTTTCCTTTCTCATTCTTTCTGACACACTCCCCACATTATCTTCTATTTAGAGATGACTCACTTCTAAGTAGTCAGAAATTGGCAGAAGAGACTGAGCACTTCTTTAGCCTCTGAAAGTTTGTCCCTCACACCCGTCACAGTGGAACATCCAGGTAGAATTATCCAATAATTGAAAATTCAGAACTGGAGCTATGAGGATAGGTTGGAGTAAAATTATGTTTTGGGAATCCATTTGTAAAATGGTGATAATTGAAATCACTGGAGTGGATAAATGCACCTAGGATAAGAAAGTACAGAGAAAGAAAAGAAGACCAAAAAGGTGATGAGTAATAGCCACATTTAAGGAATTAAGGGAATGCAAAAAATAAGCAAAAGAGACAAAGAAGGAATATTAAGAAAAGAACCATAAATTCAAAGTGTTAGAATTCAAGGGAAGGGAGCAGATTAAGTAGAGAGGAAGACTTCCTTATAACAAAAATTCCATAGAAAAATCAAAGAGAATGAAGACTGGGAAAAAACCCATTAGTTTTTTTTAACAATGAAAGAACTCAATTAATGACCTAGGAGAGAAATTTATCATTAGGAACAGATGGATGAGAAGGTGCTGAGGAAATGAAAGTAGAAAATAAAGACTACTTTTTCTAAACGTTTGACAGTGAATGAGCAAGAAAGTATTCAGGAAATGGCTTAAGAGAATGATCCTTTTCATCCACTGAGATTGGAGGGAAGGAGAGCAAGAATTAGGATGGTTAGAGTTTGACAAGGAATGGAAGATGAGAAATGAAGGATTTGGTATTGGCGGATCTTGGGCTTCATAATGAAGAATATGAGGATATTTCTGAATGAACTAGAAGGGAATGGAAGTGGAGACTAGAGGAGAAAAGAAAATTGTTCTCTTGCTATTCTCCATGGCATTTTACATAATATTATATACACAGAAAGGATTTTGTAATTAGACAGATGGAGGCAGATGGAAAAGGGGTACAAGCATAGAACAAGGAGAATAATAGAGGAGGAAGTTTTAAGAAAGAATTCCATATTGCTTTAAAGCAAGCAGAGAAAAGGAGAAATGGTAACTAAAAATTTAAATAGACTGGAATTGTGTGCTAAAGCTAGCAAGAAACATAAAATTTATTTGGGATTAATGTCTTCTTGTACTTGGGTTCAAAAAATAATTTTGCCAGTACAGGATAGATTAAGCACTAATCTGATATGACAACCAAAAAAGCTATTTCTATCTTCAGTTCTATATGGAAAGGTAGCGTCCTGTATCCAAAATGAAAAAGTTGATAGTCCAATAGCATCTGCCCAGGCAACAAACAACATTATAAATATTGTATCTTATTCTAAGTGGCACATTTTTGGAAGACCATTGTCTGTCTCCAAAGTGTCCAGAGGAGGACAATCCATAATAGTGACCATGATTTAGAAGGATCAATTAAAGTAACAAATGTTTAGCTTCAAGAAAAAAAGATGTATGGAGAGAGAAGATTACATTTAATTAAACAAAAAATGTTTTAAGTGACTATTCTGGGCAGTGTGCTTGTCTACAAATACAGTCCCTCTCCTCAAGATGCTTAAAAATCTGCCTTCTAATATTTAAAGGTTTCTTATGTATACAAGGAATTATGCTTTTTCTATGATTTATTATAGAAGAGTGCAAAGGGAGGAAGTTATAGAGAAGCAAATTTCCACTAAACAGAAGGGGGAAATTACCAATAATAACTGTCCTAAAGCAGAATAGATCGATTTGCTAAATAATAAGTTTGCTGTCATTGATGGGATCTCAGTGAAAACTTGATGATGAATTGAGCATTTTGTAGTGGAGATTCAAGCTTTAAATAGAGATTAGATGAGAATAAGATAATTATAAAACATATGAGTTGGAAAGACTTTCATATAACATTTCAGAAATTCCCTAGTTGCTTTAGTCAACCAGATTCATAACCTCTGATAAGGTATGTTGTGAGGCAAACGAATATGAAAGAGTTTTTAAGCCTTAAAGTGGAATATAATGGCCAGTTACTAGTAGTAGTAGTAGTGTTATTATTATTATTATTATTATTTCTAGGCTCTAGTCACATGGTCTTTAGTTTGATGATTACTTCATTCCCTGAGTCTTCTAAAGAGCTGCTGAGCTCAAACTGTGTCTATTTAGTAATACAGCAGTATGTTGGTAAATATTTAAAAACTAGCGCTTCAGTGGGAAAAATATGCTTTTACTTTTCAATTTAATCTCTATTATTACAAACATGTTTAGTCTAGATAAGCAACAAAACAGCAAATCAAGCTTTCTAATAATTGCAGATTTCTGAGGTGTTAGTGCTTATACTGAAAATTTAAGTCAGTTCTCACAAAATATTTAAAGTTGCCCCTAGAACACCTCTGACTCAGTCATTCTTAACTATTCTCATCATACATAATCAATCAATTATCAAATATCTTCAATTAAATTAAATTTAAATTTAAAAATTAAAATTAAATCAGATTATTGCAATAACATGATCTCTACTTGGTCTTTATCTCAAACACCTCTCTTATCTAATTCATCTTCGACAGTTGTTAAAATATCATTTTAAAGAATGAGTTTGACCATATCTCTTCCTGGTCAAAAATTCCAATTATTCCCAATTACCTTTTTGAAAAAAAAAATAACAATTAAGGAATTGTTAAGGAATTGTTAACAAAGGTGTTTGGCATTTTAATCCCTTTACAACCTGCCTGCAACTGACTTTTCTAGTCATGTTAAATACATTACTCCCTTTCACTTAGTTTTGGAGCCAGCAGAACAAGACTTGATATTTTTCACTCTAACGATCCTATCTCTCAACTCCATGCCTTTCTATAGGGTTTCCTCTCCATTTGGGATATATTTCTTCATTATTTTTTTCTCCTAGAATCCCCAGCTTCCTAGACATTCACTCAACTATCTCCTTGTAGATGAGGTATTTCCTGATCCCTCTACGTGTTAATACTTCCCCTCATCAAAAAACAAAAAAACACAAAACAACCCTTAAGTTGTATATATTTATATATGTACAGTTTTGTTTATACCTATAGAATACAGGCTCCTTGAGGGCAAGGTCTATTTAAATTTTTCTTAGTATCCTTGGTTCCTATCACAGTGCTTAAATACTTGCTGACTGATGTATATTAGTCTAGAATAGTGATGTCAAGTGCTAGTTAAGGGGCCATTAATCCATATCTAAGGATCACTGTGATTTAATTTTAATTTTTGAATTTAATTTTAAAATTTAAAATTTAATTTAATTTAAATTTAAAATTTTAATTTTAAAATATAATGTTATCTATGCTTTATTTTGTGTATTTTGTTAAATATTTGCCAATTAAATTTTAATCTGATTCAGCGGATTCTTGCTGGTCACATGTTGTCAGTTTGATACTTCTGGAGATAACCCTTGAGATCTTTTCCTAATCAGTCTATGGTTCTGTGCTTCTGTCAAATTGCTTGATGTGTTCACTGGCACATACTTTAATTATGTCCACAACAATTATATTTTCCAAGTGCACTTCGATGGTCACATGCAGAATGACGCCCTTTCCCCTTGGATGTTATTTTGCAAAAGTCTAATGCACAGAGCAAATCATCATTGGAAATGGTTGATGCATCAGATTATGATTTCCCCCTCCTTTGTGTTTCTGAATCAGTAGTGTTTCCCCTTTATTAAGTTTTTTTTTCTTGTAAAGTTACAAAAAGATTTTAAAATCTGGCTACTGTGGCTGCCAACCCGCCGCATCCACCTGCTGAGTTGGCCTTCATCCAAAAATCCCTGCCTATCTGTGAAACAGGTGTAGCTTGCAACTGCACAGACTCAGCACAGTCAGGGACAGATGGATCGAATGCAGGAATAGCAGTGGGGCTATTTAAAAAAATACATTCTCAAACCTTCTTCAGTGTCTGAGATGCATCTTATTTCCTTCCTTCCTTTTAGGAGAGAAATTCGACTTTCAATATAACATTTGCCAAGTTGGCAAGGCAGGCTAAAATTTGGATTACTAGATCACTGGACTACATGAGCAATGTAGAAGGAAAGAAACAAGCATTAATTAAGCACCTACATGTATCAAGCATTGTGCTTAGCACTTTATAAATATTACAATAGCTGATTCTCACAACAATCCTGGTATATAGGTGCTATTATTATCCTTATTTTTAAAGTTGAAGAAAACAGACAAAGGGCAAATACTTGTCCAGGATCATACTGTTAGAGTATCTGAGGCTGGATCTGAACTAAAATCTTCTGAATTTCAGGCCCAGAGCTCTATCCCCTAGCTGCCAATAATAAAATCCTATGGTGAATCATGGAATCTCATATTCGACAAGGATATAAGGCCATATAGTTCTACACCTTACTAGAAATACTTTCTATATCCCTGACATTTGTTCAATCAAAAATTATTTATTAACTACAAAACTCCAGGCAATGTTCTAAAGTATACAGGAAAAATTCCAAATTGTTTGATCTTAAGATGCTTACATTTTAACAGAAGAAGCAAAATACAAATAATGTAAAATATATAGTATAGAAGGAAATTAGTCCTAGAAAGGGGAAGGGTTAATTGACTGGGAAGATGGTATTTGAGCTGAATCTGGAAGGAGATTAGGGGAAATAAGGGGCAGAATATTCCAGACAAGAAGAAGAGTCAGTCCAGAGGCACTAAAATGGGAAAGAAAATGTCATATTTGAAGGACATTTTGTAGATGATACCAATGGATCACAGAGCATTTGGAGGAGAGTATCACTAGAAAAAAAAATGTCAAGGAAGGAAGGGGCTAGATTGTAAAAGGCACTAACCACCAAAGGATTTTATATTGGGTGCTGAAGATAATAGACAGTAAAGATTGTTGAACAGGGTAGTTGGTATAATTATTCCTATTCTTTAGGATAGTTTGGAATGGGGAGACATGAAGCTATTTTGACAAGTCTCTGAACTAGGTGACTGTATAAGTAAAAAGAAAATAAACATAATTAATTGGATATATGCTATAAATAAGAGTGAGAAATCAAAGATGTTATTGATGTTGCAAACTTGGGTGATTGTGAATATGGCACCTTCAACAATTACAGGGAAATTTGGAAGAAGGATAGATAGATTCTGTTTTGAGCAGGTTAAGTTTGAGAAGCCTATACAACAACTAGTTAAATGTTAAATTGAGCATTGGCAATTAGTTCAAGAGAAAGAACAGAGCTGGATATGTAAACCTTGGAGTCTTCATTAGATAGATAATAATTGAATTCCCAGGAGAGGTTAAGGTTACCAAAAGCAATATATGATTATATTTACATATATATGGACAGCTAGATGGTGAAGTTGTATTAAGTATTGAGCTTGGAATCAGGAAGTCACATCTTCATGAGTTCAAATCCAGCGTCAGATAGTTATTTAGCTGTGTGACTCTTTGCATGCAAGTCATTTAAGCTATTTGCCTCAATTTCTCATCATAAAATGAGCTGGCAAACCAATCCAATATTTTTGCCAAGAAAACTTCAAAAGGAGTTATGACTCAAAATGACTGAACAAGAACAGCAATATGTAGGTGTATTTATATATTAGAGGTAGTACATGATTGGTTGATTGTTTTCCATTGTGCTCAAATAGGACCGTATCATTATGTCAGGGTCAATGTACAATTAGAGTTATTGAACAAGGTTATCTGTATTATCATGTCTTTTAAGAAGTATGGAATGATTTAGACATATTCATGGGAAATGCCTTGTTGGAGGAGGGTTTTTTAGAAGAATATTTTTCTCTATTAGATTTTTTTTTAGTCAACAAACAATAGTGTTTGATCAGACCAATACAAGCTCAAAAGACTCTACTGAAAATGAAGAATAGTGTCTTGAAAAAAGAGAAGAGCATCTTAGGTAATGGTGATCAATAGTATCCAAAATTAGGGAGATGAATGGGGCTAAGTGAATTTATCACAGATTGGACACACATAGAGTGAAGATGGCTCTAAAATTTCACATTTCACATATCTTTTGAGTTATTGCAATTGTGCTTTGCTCCTGCAGCCCACCATTCTGGGCAGCCTTGTGCCAGTATCTTCTGTGTCTCACAATTGATTCCAAAGTTCTTTAAGGAAACTTTGAGAGTGTTCCTGTTTCACTTCTGTATGCTAGCCTTCCGTGAGTTCTCTATAAAACAGTTTTTTAGGCAAACATATGTTTGACATTCAGACAACATGGCCAGCCCATCAGAATTGTTCTCTCTGCAGTAGAGTTGGAAAGCTTGGCAATTCAGCTCAAGAAAGGACCTCATATGTCTGGTACCTTATCTTGCCAAATGATCTTCAGACATTTCAATTCAAATGGAAGTGATTCAGTCTCCTAGCATGATGCTGCTAGACTGTTCAGGTTTCACAGGTATACAATAATACACTATAACAGCTTTGTAGACCTTCAGTTTGTTAGTCAGTCTAATTAATACTTCTTCTTTCCTGTACTTTTTTTCAGAGCTTCCCAAACATGGAACTCACACTGGTAATGTATCCTCATCTTTCCAGGAATATTGCCAAGAGAAGTGAACTTACCACAACATTCAAAAATTTTTGTGTGTATAGGGAAATAGGAAAACAAAGAAATAGATAAAAGAGGTAAATATAGTCTGAGGCTATATCTCCAGTTAGACTATGGATGATGACTTAGTAAAGGAGAGAAAGTAGGATTGTGTAGGCAGGAAGGAAAATTAAGATAGAACATTGTCTTGAAAAAGAGAAGAGTCTCTTAAGTGATGGTGATCAATAGTATCCAACATTGCAAAGATGGCAAAAAGAATGAAGAGTAAATGAAGGCCATCAAATTTGGTAATTAAGTAATATACCAACTCTATGGGTTGTGCATCCAATTACATCTCATAGTTTGGACAGTAAGTTTTCTTCATCCACTTGGCTTTTTTTCTATGAGAAGTTAAACAAAACTTTTGAATGATAATGAATATCAATGAGAAATCTTTGGTGTTCCAGGGGTTGAAAATCAGCACAATGAACCCCAGAAACAGGAACACCTGAAAGATCGTACCATTTAAAAAGGAGTATTCTTTTGGTATTCTGTGCTGCACATTATCTATGGAATAACACTTTTGTCAAGCATACACCTCACTGGATAGTTTTAATTAGAGAGTCATTGAACAAGGTTATCTATAATCACATCTTTTAAAGAGTTTAGCATGATATTTTTAAAAATAACTTTTTTATTGACAGAACCCATGCCAGGGTAATTTTTTACAACATTATCCCTTGCACTCTTTTCTGTTCCGATTTTTGAATTTAGCATGATTTTAACATATTTGTGGGAAATGCCTTGTTGGAGGAGGGTTTTTTAGAAGGGTATTTTTTTCTACTAGATCTTTTTTTTAGTCAACAAACAACTAGGATTGGTAAAATTTTGTATTTTCTACATGGGTTAATAGTGTAGACTTAAAGTCTAATGTAGGGGATCATTTGAAAAAGCCTGCCAGGTCTCTTCTCATGCCTTCAGCAAGGATGTGCTTGATATACAGATAGCTTTACGAATGGGAGAGTAGAATATGGGCCCTTAATGATAATTTTTCAATCCTCTCATTAAGCTCAAGCTTCTACAGATACATGAAACCTTTCTTGATCCTCTATAATTGCTAGCATCTTTTCTCCTTAATTACCTTTAATTTAATTTTATATTAATACTCTTTATATTTATTTATATATACCCTTGTTGACTTTCTTTATGAGAAGAAATGTAAACTCCTTGGAACAGGAATTGCTTCTTCTGTACTTAACAAAGTAATACTTAATAAATGCTTGTGGACTGAATTACTGCTTTTATTATAAGGCCCATGAAAAAATGTGTAATCATTTCCTCTTTCTACTATTTTGAGAATGGATCCCTAAGCCCTGTCAAAACTGTTCCATCAGTAAACTCAGATTCCATGATGCACTTCGTGTGATTCATCTCTAATACACATCTCTAATATAATGTGTATTATATTTATCTGCATATGTGTCTTATCTTCCAATTAAAAGCTAAACCTTATTAGAGTAAGTTCTCCATTTTTTCTAAACTTGGTTCCACTTCTAGCACTTGACATAATGTTTTGAGCATTGTAGAGGTTGAATAAATGTTTATTGATTAAATGAGTGAATGGCTAAAACGACTGTAAGCATAAATGAATGTTACTAATACAAATGAGGAGTCATTACTAATACTAATTGTTTGAATGGGAGAGAAAGATAGAAATCCTAACCCTTTCTCCACCTAGCTCACCAGTACAGGAACATCCCTTTCCAAACTACAGAATTAAGGGATTGACTTTCCACTGTCCAGTAAAGTAGAACCCTCTTAATTTCATGAAGATCAAATTTACAGAGAGAGCTTTCAGTTTTCGTAATGGATTTTGGGATTTTCTTGTTCCAAATTGTCTTCGTTCTAGTGAGGTTCTTTCTTGAGCTGAATTGCCAATTCTTGGCACTAGACTCTTTTCAGATGTCCCAAACATGCTAGCCATGTGATGACCCTCTGTCCACTGGACCCTCTGTCCAGTGCTCTCCTTATCTCTACCTTCACCTATCTCCTTATTTCCAAACCCAATAATAAACCTCTTTTATCAATTTAGGGGCCAATAAATGCCTTTATTGGGGACTCACACCTTGCGCTCCAGGGGGTTGCAGGGGATCTCTGTTTGACTCCCTGTACCCCAAACTTGCCACTAGACCTCAACTAAACCCTAATTTCATTTAGGTACCCCAAATCTATTCCTCAACAATCTTACACTATGCTCATCTCTGAGCTAGTCTATATTCAGCATACAACATCCCCTTAAATATATACCTCTTACTTTAAAGTAAAACCATGCAATCATTTTGCATAGTTCATCTAAAAGGTGGTTCAGTGCATAGAATGCTGTAGGAGTGAGGAAAACTGGAGTTCAAATACTGCCTCAGGCACTTACAAGCAGTGAGATCCTGGCCAAGTCTCTTAATCTCAGTTTCGACATCTGTAAAATGGAGCCTATTAAATCTTTGTGAGGAGGAAATGAGATAACACTTTGCAAACCTTCAAGTACCATAAAAATGCTACCTGACTGTTAACCCAGGAATTCCCATACTGCAATAGGATTTAATAATCTCAATAGCTAGCAAAATCTGAGATTTTCCCTTCTTCTTGTAGCCCTGTCAACAATTTACTTGTTGTATATGTGGATGTAAAAAAGTCATATTTCTCTGTGAATGAGTTTCTTTATCTGAAAATTGGAGTCACAAAACTGGCTAGGTCAACCTTAGGTGATAAGTATGGGAAAAGACTGTGCAATAATAGATTTTACCATGTAAAAGTAGCCTTTATGGTATAAAAATGCTGTGTACAAGACATAAAGCTTCCCAGTGCTGGCTGCAGCTGCAGTGACTAACATTCCCTAAAGCAAAGCCAGGGAAATGTGACTGTTTTCCTGTGTCAGCATCCCAAGACAGAAAATGCCCTCTAGGTGCTCACAAATAACAGCTGTTTCAGAGAGTACATTGTCTCTATTGAAGGAGTTCCCTATGGAATTTTAAGCAAAACACCATTCACCTTCACTACACTGTCCTCCTTCAGCTTGATGTTGAAACTTAGGGAGAGACTGCAGTAAAAGCCCGTTTATTCTCCCCAGTGAACCCTGTCCTGGGTAAACCGAACCACTCTTGAAGAACAAAACAGCCCTTTGCCCACTTGCCATTTAGGCTGCTCACCTTCTGGCCCTTTGGGGATGGGATGTGGAGCCAGCCAAGAGGAGATGAGAAAAGACAGAAAATGCATTCTGGAAAGGCTATGTGTGGACAAGGTCATGGGCAGTTGTTGCCAGCCAACTTCAGCAAGGGGGAGAGAGAACTTTCATTATTTATATCTGTTCCCAAAAGCAAATGGTTGTTCAATGGGGAATGAATGGAGGAGGAGCAAGGGAATTTATTTAAAAAAAAAAAACAACCCAAGTTTAATGGAGGACAACATGGGCTGGAGGTAGCATGCTACTGAATTGGAAAGGTTCTTATTTCACACTTAGGCAAACCAAGAGAAAAACAAATAGGCTCACAAGTGGGCTCAGGAGTCTGTGAGGATAATTTCAGAGAGCTAGAAAAGAGCCCAGTCCAGACAGACCAAACTAATCTTCAGAGAATGCTCCAGAAAGATTGTACATTTGTGAGCAATTTCTGACTGTCTTATAAACAATCTATTTCTCATATTTTCCATCTATTTGTTTGTCCTCTGGCCCCCTTCCACCCTTTGGTATAAAATCCTAGTAAAACTCTAAGAAAATTGAGAGATCATTTACTCCTAGGGTGGAGACCATGTCTAGATTTCAGAGGATCCAGGAATTTGGATCTTTATTTTCACTAACTTTTGGTTTCCTTTTGTCATTTTATGTATTTTATTTTATGAATTTAAAAAATTATTCTGAAATATTCAGAAACATTCTGAAGGTTTCACTGGCCTTTCAAAAGGGTCTATGATTTTGAAAAGGTAAAGAACAATATAAATTCCTCATTTTATAGAGGAGGAAACCTTAAGAAGAAATGGTAGTACTTAGACCAGGTCATCTGACTCCAAATCCAGAGCACTTTCTCTACCACCCATTTGATATAGGGTATGTGTTTAGTGGGGTTTTGACTTTACTTCTGAAAGAAGTTTTAGGAAGAATAGATAGAATACATGAATTTTGCTGTTAAAGAAAAAGACCATTGAAGTGGTCATTCAGCCATGGCTCTGTACTTCTCAGTATCTGGCTCTTTACCTATATCTAACGGCAGAATTCAGCTCTTGCCTTCCTGAGCCTCTGTACCCCCTATTGACTGGCACATGATAATTTAGCTTATATTCTCATTTGGGGTTTGCTGTCCTCATGGCATGGCAAATCATGTCTGACTCCCAGTAGATTCCATCCCCCCATCTTTCCATTCCCCACCATTTCTACAATACTCATCAAAATTTTGGATCCAGTTGTTTACCTTTGCATGATCTACCCTAGAGATGAGGAGAACAAATTAGCAAAAGTAACCGAGATCCCCAAATAAGACTGAGAAACTGGTTAATAACATATTTTTAGAGGTGGAAGGAACTTCATAAATCACCTAATCTAATCCCTCTCATTTTTACAGAGGAGGAAACTGAGCCCTACCCAAGGAGTTAAATGGTTTGCTCAAGGTAATACAGGTAGTATCAGAGATGAGAAGTGGATCCAGATATTCTGAGTACCACTGTTCCACACTTAAGCCTAAGTATTTCAACATCTTATTCTGAAAGATAGGATCATTTGGAATAAAAAGTGACTATGTATAAATATTGTACAAATATATAGATATAGATATAGATATATAGATAGATAGATAGATAGATAGATAGATAGATAGATTAACCAAGACTATTTCAATAATTCTTTTGTGTAATCTCAAAGACCAAAGAGGAACTATGCAATTAAGCTTTAGATGTGCTATGCCAATCAAAATTATGACTATCATCCTTTATTTATGTATGAGCACCTATTCATGTTTATCTTACACTTAGAATTTCATCCTCCCTCATCCATCTCCACTTATTGACATTCTACCCCAGCTCAGATATCACAAAATTCACCAACCCTATCCTGCTGTCCCTAGTCAGTACTTACCTTTGCCCTCTGTCATTCCTCACATTGGAATTGACTTGATGTATTTACTTACTTGTGTCGTAATAATTTGTGGAAAATACCTCATTTAGGCTACTTCTCCCAACTCAGCACTCAGATGGATCACTAAGGGGAAGATTTCTTTCAGGTTTCAAGAGTAGTGGAATAACCCTTCCTAACCTATGGCTCATGAGTCCCTACTAGTGTGTTTCCCATTAACACTTCAGTAGACACATTGAACCTTAAACAAAGGCATTTATATACTAAAATTACAAATTACCAACAGTAACTATAAAACATTTTCTCCATATACTCCCCCACAGATCCACAACAAGTCCATGGCAAAAATGTGGTACCGAAACAAATGTACAGGATGTATGAGTAGCAGGGATAACTCACAACTCCTGTTTCTGTAGGAGCTGGAAGTCCTTTTTCTCTCCATAGTATTTTCTCACAGCTCTCCTTTGAGTGTAATTTCTCTGTAGGGCAGCTTCCTTCTTTGGGTCCATAGACTCTGTTACTTATCTTCGCTGCCATTATTCAATTCACCAACTGTATGCATCTATTTCATTCTGGAATATATCTCTGCTCTTTCAATATTATTTGGAATTTTCTTGAACCAAATAACTCTGACCAGTTAGAATGTCTCTCACTCTACTTCTATATGCTATAGCCAATGAAAGGGAGTCAAGAGAAATCTCCTCCTCCCTTCCTCCCTGCAAGAGTCACCTCCACAAAGTACCCCTGAACCAGTACTCCTTTCCACTGAATTCTTGTTCACAGGACTTATTATTTAAACCCCTGTAAAGACGTTGTCTCACTTTTGCTTACTCAGTGAAGCTGTTGCTCTAATTTCATTAGAGAAAATTGTTCACATTATCATAAAGGGATTGAGAATTAGACAGGAAAGTGATATACATAATCCTTTTCATTAGTTCAACAATTTTTACCAACTTGTCCCTTTAGGGAAAAAAGACAGGGTTAGTCAAAGATCAGTACTTCTTACATGCATATTTACATGCATAGTGGAAGTGAATCTTCCACTAGACTGTGAACTCCATAGGAACAAAATCTATGTCTTATTTTATATTTGAATGTCTTCTTATACCTAGAATGGTATTTTGTACATAATAGTCACTTTATAAATGTTCTTGAAGTTGAAGATTATACAAGAAGTATTTTCAATCCAAAATTGAATTGTCTTGTCGTTGCCTCTTCTGAGTCCAACATCTTTCCTACTTCTGGGCCCCTTTAATCTCAGTATACAAGGTATGCATAGGAAAGGTTAAAAAATTATATTAACAGAAGCTAAATTTTAAGAAAATAACCCCCTAATTTATTTTTTCTAAACCATATTGCCAAATATAAAGAATTTTAGTTTTGTCCGTGTTATTGTTTCACTCTATTAGTGTGGAAAAATAAGAATTAATTGTAATTCAACTCATTTCTTAATATTCAGATGTCAGAAAGTTACTCTGGAAGTGCTGGGATTATTTTCATTCTTTGGCAAATCTATATTGGAGAAGGAAAGAAAAATGAAATCTAAATTAATTCCTTTTCATCAGAAATGCAATATCAATGCACTGGAGATTGAAAATATTTTACATACAAAATATGTACACTTACTTCAAATTACAAGAAACTGAATAGACTAAACATTTAAAAAATAGTACCATTCCCTCTAAGTTAAACCCTGTCTCTTCATTACTTGTATGCTAGGCCATGCTATCAACTTTATGAAGCCTTCCCTGGTCTTCCCAGTCATTAACAATCCTTCTTCCTTCAGTCCTCCAGCTTTAGAATCTGCTTTTAAAGAAGTTACTAAATAGATGTTCTGAAATAATAAGATCCTAGATAAAAGGATATCAGAGATCATCTAATCTAACCTCTTCCATTTATAAATAAGGACCCATAGATATTGTGACTTGCGCAAGATCACACAGAAAGTGTTGAATAATTAGATATGTTTCTAGTGACATGCAATCCTAGAAGTAGGGATTAAAAATAATCTTTAGGTCTACCTTTCTGCTTTGATTTTATTTTAACTTCTACACTAGGAATCTTAACATGCACACAAATTCAACAAATCCCAAGATTTGGTGACAAATAGAATTTATAGATTGGGGAGATAGATTCTTGAGTCAATAGCCTGAGGGGTCAGCCAAAGCCTTTCTTTTGGTCAAATTCTAGCTTTTTAGCTTGTTTCCAGTAACTAAATTCTTGATTTGTTCATTATGATTGTCCATCTAATATCCCATCTAATAATGGGTCTCCATCTTGCCCATTCCCATGCCTGAATTTTTTGCTTAGATTACACATTACTACAAAACAGAAAGAAGGGTGATTGAATCATGGGGCAGGCAGGAAGCAGCTGTTGCTAATGGCCCTAAATATGGCATCAGCATCTTTTCCCTGTCCATCATGTAACTTAGAGAGAGAGACAGAGCAGGCATCTGTATTTGATATTAGCCCAGCTCTCACACTCTGGCTCTGCAGATGAATATTTTGGAAGGAAAGGAACCCAATTTAAACTTTTGCAAGTAAAATAGTGTAGCTGAAGACTCTAGTTACCTGACATTTATGCAGTTAGGTTGAGTGGCTTCTGCATTATTTCTGAGTTTGAGTTCCTGTTCTGTTTGTTTCTGAGGGAGATTTATCTTGTTGGGCTATGTCAAAACTAGCCAGAGGCTTACGTACAGCAGATACCAGTGATGACCCTATATGTAGCACCTGCATCTTTAATAACAGCTTCTGAATCTTCCCCTCTTCTCTCTGGGATGTCTGGGTCTTTGTGCAGAAGCAATGGGATTGGTACAAAACCTGATCCTCCAGTCATTCTTAGATTAACACCTTGTCTTGCTCTCCTCCCTATCTCATTCTTCCAAGGAGTGGAGTCTTTTTTCCTGAATACCAGTTTCCATGGGTAGGTCTTAAATTATCCCTTGCTAGACATACCTAATGCAAAACACCTGGCTCTCTGGAATTCTGCCTACCCTCACTGCCAGATTATTTGATATTATTTGCTAATGGGGTTTTTCCTCCTATTGAGCATCTCTCTCTGATTTCACTTGCTTCCTTATCAAACTCCTAAAGCTGACTGCAGAAATTTTTCCTGAATTCTTACCCAACCTAATGGATTTGTCTAACTCTAGAATCATAGTTAGTGAATTAATGAATGAACTAATAGAATCTGGCTCATCCCACCAATGACTAAGTCCTGGTTCTGATACCCAACTGTTGGCTCTCAGAGTAGACAAAACCTTGTAGGACAAGTTCCTTAAATAGTTAAAAAGCCCTGTGCTATTATGTTAAATACACATATTTAATCAAGAGTGGATCCTCAGGTAAATTTTCTTTTACAATATTAGGAGGATTGTGAAACATGAATCTTTAAAAGGTACTTCCTCCTTGACTTCTCTTTTTAACTCCCTTTTAAGTATTAACTTCCCTTATTAGAATGCAAGCTCTTTAAGGACAGCTGTTTTTTTCTTTTTTCTTTTATTTGTATCCTTAGCACTTAGCATAGTATTTGGCACATAGTAAATGCTAAATAAATGCTCATTTTCTGCTCATCATCTATTAACTCAAACTTTTGTTCTCAGTATCTTCATGTTAAAAAACTATCGAGGATCTGTTCAAAGAGTTTTTGTTCACATGGGTTACATTTATAGTTATTTACTATATTAGAAATAAAAAATAATTTTGAATTTGTAGACCCTCTGAAAGGGTTTCAGAGACCCCAACAATTCTTTGGACTACACTTTGAGGACCACTGATCTATTATCTCCATGCCTTTGTACTGCCTATTTCCTAGGTCTGATATGTTTTCCTTTCTGATCTCTGCCTCTTAAGTTTCCTTGGCTTTTAAAAGATTTATCCCAAGGCCCACCTTCTATATGAAGCTTTCCCTAGTTCCCTCTACTGTTAGTGCCTTCCCATTGAGATTTCCATCTATTTGGTATATATCTTATATATACCTAGTAATTTATGTCTCCTCCATTACAATGTGTACTCCTTAATGGAAAGGACTGCTATCTTTGTCTTTCTTTGTATTCCCAGTGGTTAATTATAGTGTCTAGCATGTAGTATATACTTAATAAATGCTGTTCACTGATTTGCCTATAGTTAATACACTACTGTTAGAGGCAGGGTTTGAAATCAGGTCTTCCTGACAATTATTGATGAAATTTGGTGATTTAAAAAATAACTGAATTTCTTCAGATAAAGTCCAGTATTATCCACTCATTTTTTGATTCTTAGGTTTATACTTTTAAAGAATAAAATACATTTCCTGTGATGTTATACTCTGTTTAAAATTCTGTGAACATCTCCAAATCTCTCTTTGTACTGATACTTCATAATGTTATGTTATTTGCTAAAGAAAATGCTGGACTAAGAGTCAAGAATGTTTCAGCTGGAATCCTGTCTCAGATATATACTATGTGACCACTGTGATTTTCACTGTCCTTATGTATGAAATAAGGGAATTGGATCAATGCCCTCCAAATCCTTTTCAGCTTGAGATCAATAATCCTATGACTTTATGATCCCAAAGTAGGTTGTTTTTTGGAGTTGCTATTGCCAAAAAAAAGAAAGAAAAAAAAGAAAAAAATGAATCATCCTGCGGCCAACTGGATCTTGAATCTCATTGACTTTAGGCTGGTCCTTGAAAAATAAACAGGCTATCCCCAGGCCTATTCTCTAAACTTTTCCAGTTTGTACAGTCTGCCAGAGCTTGTAGTCTACTGGCACAGCCTTCCAAGAAACATAAAAGTTAAGAGAAGAGGAGAATTGTTAAATGAGTCTGAAATGTCAGAGAAAAACATACTTGTAACTAGAATTCTTTCACTACGTTAGAGGAATAGTAATTGTTTGTTGTCTAATCAGCTCTAAGGCCCAGACCTTGTAATTTGAGGTATTAGTGAAATCACAAAACACACAAAATTATAATTTTTTAAGCCATTTAATCAGGCAATAAGCATTTCTTACTATGCTTCAGGCACTCTTCTCAGTGCTAAGGATACTATGAAGATGTAGTAGCCCTCCTTGCCTTTGAGTACCTAAACCAGACATTTTTTTTTTCTTATTAGACATGTACATTCACTTTATTTTTTATTTTTTTACTTATTTCCCTATGGATCATGTTGGGAGAGAAAAATTAGAATGAAAGGGAAAGACTATGAGGGGGGAAAACAAAAGGAAAAGAAAAAAAGTGAACATAGCATGTGTTGATTTACATTTTGTCTCTCTCTGAATGTGGATGTTTTCCATTCAAAGTTTATTGGGTTTGCTTTATATCACTGAACTATTAAGAAGAACCAAGTCTGTCACAGTTGATTATTGTACAGTCTTGCTATTATTGTGTACAATGTATTCCTGGTTCTGCTTGTTTCACTCAGCATCAGTTCATGTAAATCTTTCCAGGTCTTTCTAAAATCAGCTTGTTCATTAATTTTTTTATAGAACAATAATATTCCCTTACTTTCATATACTATAACTTATTCAGCCTTTCCCCAATCGATGGGCATTTACACATTTTCCAATTCTTTGCTGCCACCAAAAAAGAGCTGCTACAAATATTTTTGCACATGTGGGGCCCTTTCCCTTCTTTTATGATTTCTTAGGAATATAGAGCCAGTAGTGACACTGCTGGATCAAATGATATGTACAGTTTTATAGCCCTTTGAACATAGTTACAAATTATTTTCCAATACAATATTCACCAAACATTTTCAAGCCTTTGGTCAGATGCTGGGCTGTCTTGTCTTTGAGAAATGCTTCTTTAATGGGTTTTCATTTAAGATTTAGAAAACAGACTTATAGCCATCATCCATCATGACAAAAGTAAACCTAGTCATTCAGAAGGGAACTTGAACCATGTCTCTTTATTGCTATTTGTGATCCAGCCTTATCAAGTCTTAAATTTGCTCCCTAGTTATCAGATTTAGGTGAACTCACTCTGTACTAAGATGAAAAAATTTATACCCACTTACTTACCATGTTTGGTCACTAGTTTTTGAAAGCGCTGGAAGGGTTAAGAAGCAGAGACTTGACAAGATCTTGGGTGAAAAATAGAGATTATTTTTAAAATTTTCATTATGACCCAAATTTGATTATATCAAGAAGATCAGACTAGCTCTTAGGAGCAGAGATACTTACAAATTATGATGAACATCAGTGAAAATGTCAAAAGGGCAATGAATGATTCTTCCAGAGAGCATCTTTAAAAACAACAATGACAACAAAAATACTTCTCATATTTAAGAAGATAATGGGATGGTTTCCACTGGAAACAAAACATTCTTCTAAAAATTGGTAATAAACTTTAAAGGAAGTAATTTATCATGTAATGATTAACAAAACATTAATTTAAAACTCATTTAAAAATTAAGGTTAAATTTTTCTAAATGTGTCAAGTTAGCCTGAATTCATAAGGTAGATAGATGGCACAGTGAATAGAGTGCCAGACTTGGAGTTAGGTAGAGATTAATTCTAATCTTGTCTCAGATATTTACTAGCTCTGTGATACTGGACAAATCACTTAAGATCTTTTAGCCTCAGTTTTCTCTTCTATAACATATTAGGATTAGACTTATTAATTCCAAGGTCTTTTCTAGTCTTAAATCTCAGATCCTATGAAAAGACTAAATTATAGAACATATTAATGTTAAGTTATGTTAGGTAATGAAATCAATAAAGTGCTGGACCAGAATTCAGGAAGATGAATTCAAATCCTGCCCTGAAGTCTAAGAGGACCTGAGTTCAAATTTGACCTCAGATACCTAACATTTCCTAGCTGTGTGATCCTGGGCAAGTGACTTGACCCCAATTGCCTCAGGAAAAAAAAAAGAAGAAGAAGAAGAAGAAAGAAAATTAAGGCTTTTGCCTACACAGAATCTGTTATCAGTAGCCTCAAGTCAGTATACATAAAATGCACAATATCAAAAATGAAGGACTAGATCACCACAGTGGGAACATAGATTTGGGGGAACATTAAATCCTGAAATTTCCTGCTTTCTAAATATTCACTAAAGTCTGTAATTCTGAAATAACTCTTAATACCCTGAAAGAGAACATGGGCGACTAGCAACATTTTCTCTAGCGTTGGTTCAATTACCTCCAAGGTCCAGACAGATAGATTCACTATGCTTTCTCCATATACCTCAGTAACAACAACTAGATTACAGGGATAGTTTTGTTCTTTTCAGGAACATCAAGCTCAAAACACTTGGTCTGAATTCTCAACTGAGTTAGCAGCACTATGGATCTGACAGTCCTATTAGAACCATGGACAGCACCAATGTAATTTCCACTGACTATCTTTGAGGTTTATGGAGCAGAGAAGTTAAATAATAGCCAGTGGGAGCTTTCTATAATTAAGAACTTGCCAAGACAGCAGCTGAGAGCTCCAGGTATACTAATATACAATATGGAGTCTGAAAACAAATTATCATCAGCCTATAGATATAATACTCCTTCATCTGAAATCCCAAACAGCCTCACAACCTAGGAACAGCCGCACCAAGTCCAATAACAAAGCTCTGCTCTTTGCTGATTACAATAAGCCCAGGGATTTGTTAAACTAGGATAGAGGTTCCTCCAGAGCAATGATTCTGTGACTGTCAAGTATTACTGAGTTTCTGATCCATTTTTCTAAGGAATTCTGTTCTTGTTATGTCTGATTTGTCAATAAGTTGCAACCAGAAATGGACAAGAACAGATGGCTAAAGTCACGCCTCAAGATACATTATTTAAATATTACAGAGTAATCACTTATTAAATACCAACAAAATTAAAATTGTAATTACCTTGTACATGCTGAAATGATTAAGCATATTGCAAATCCGACTACTGGAAAAAGGACATCTTGAAATGTACTGGACTCTAATAGGAAAAGAGGGGAAAAAAAGAATTGAGAAGCATTGCTCATTATTAAATTGTACTAAAGCTATTAAAATAAATTATAACTGATTAAATAAAAGTAATTTAATAACAATTAAATAACAATAAATGTTTGTTATTAAATATATTGACCTATACTATTTCTTCTCCCAATTTTAAACTTCCTCTGGAAATGTTATTTTCAAATATCTCATTTGTACTCGGAACACATTCTTTGCTTTGCCCTTTCCTTGTCTTTGTTCGCACTCTTTCCTATGCATGGAATGCAATCTCACTTTCCCTTTTCCTACTGAAGTCATACTTAGAATTTTAATCCCAAATTAAATGCTATTTCCTCCCTCAGGCTTACCCTGATATTCCTGCTTAGTAATTATCTTCCCCCTCAAACCTCCTCACACAGCACTTTGTTCTGAATCTCTCTAATTCTATCATCATGAAACAGTATTTCAGAGAAGCACAGCATTTTAAATTTGTAAGAGATCTCAGGGTCCATTTTACCTAACCCATAGGCAGAAAGAATCCTCATTAGAACAATACTTGACAAATGGTCAACCAGCCTTTGCTTGGAGATTTTCAATGAGGGGGAACTCCATTCCCACCTCTGTTTTTGCTTTTTTCCACTATTAGACAGTGAAATTTCGGAGGAAAGGAAGTATGTCCTATCTAAATGCACATAACATTCCATATCACCTAGGACAGTGATGGGAATATAGCATACTGTTAATGCTTGTTGGTGAAGCAGAATTAAGACACATAAATTAAAAAAAATAAATCTTTGAGGTACAGTCCTTTACTTTGGGAACTCTATCATAAACTAGTTCTCTACAATATGGCAAATTGAATGATTTTTCTTGAAGAATTTATAGCTTTTGGTTTTTTAAAATATGCTTTCTATTTTGAAGAACTTCACTGAGTGTCAATAAATCAATTTTGTGCTTCACAGCATTTTTTTACTTAAGTAAGTACAAAGAATTTTAGAAGTATCAACTTAATCATCTTTAACATCCCAAGTGACCAGAGTTCTATGCAAAGAAGCTTTTGAAATAATTATAGATTATATAAAAATATAACTGGGAGAAGTCTAAAAATCTAGTGATAATCATTGTTCAGTCATTTCAGTCTTATTTAACTCTTTTTGACCCTATTTTGGATTTATTTGGCAAAGACACTGGAATGATTTGCTATTTCCTTCTCCATTAGATCTAGTGAATCCTAAAAATCTAGTGGTAATCATTGTTCAGTCATTTCAGTCATATTTGACCTTTTTTGACCTTATTTTGGATTTATTTGGCAAAGACACTGGAATGGTTTGCTATTTCCTTCTCCATTAGATCTAGTGAATCCCTTTTCTCAGGCAATCAGAGGTTAAGTGTCTTTCTAACTCCCAACCCAATGCTCTATCTAGTGACTCCTAGGCTGCTCCGTCAGATGGTACAACACTTTCCAAATATCTTTGTATGGTTGTAGCCCTGGGAAAAGGAAAATCTATGATATTGATGGCATGATGTTTTATAGTGGCTGCCTTTTTAAAGCTGATTCATTTCATGGGAAGGAATAGGCATTAAGGCACAAGAAGGAAGATTTTCATAAGTATATTTACAATAATGGGCAGTCAGGTGGTAGAATCCTGGGATTAGCAGGAAGACTCATCTTTAAGGGTTCAAATCTAGCCTGAGACATTTATTAGCTATGTAAGCCTTTGAAAATCACTTTACCTTGTTTGTCTCAGTTTCCTCATCTGTAAAATGAACTGGAGAAGGAAAGAACAAATCACTCCAGTATTTTTGCCAAGAAAACTCCAAATGGGGTTGTGGAGAATTGGACATGACTGAAAAATGACTTAAGAACATTTATAATAATATTTTGTTTGGATTGAATTGTAACTCAGATGCATTCCATCCTCATTTTATAAGATGAGGAAAATAGGCCAGAATAGGGGAAGTCATTTGCCTGAAATGACAGACATAAGAGGAGGAGAACAGTCAGTCAGGAAAGTGTCAGTGCAGAACATTTTTTCCTTGAGTGGTGTTTTTCAGCACGAAAGGAGATTGTAACTTCATCTACTGTGAGTCTTTAAGGAAATATCCAACTTTTAAAGAGACTGCAAACTATGATAACACATCAGATTTTCATTGCTCAAGTACAAAATGGTCCTCTGTGATCAAGCACCAATTTGGCAGCTATGTGGGAAAGAAAATGATTATAGCACATTTCAGCATGAGAACACTTTGATAAGACAGACAGGCCGACAGACACACACACACACACATTGATGATATCTAAATGAAGATGGGTCTGATGAGGGAAGGAGATAAATAAAACCACAAAAGCTCCTTAACTTATAAATACATTGCGTTTTAAAAATTATGTCAATCATTTGGAATTTTAATACATTTCCCCATAAAACAGGATGAGGAATGATAGGTTCCTAGGTAAGCTCAGAAAACTTATTAACACATAAGGGAGCTGAATTCCATTGGATTCCTCTTGTTTCTAGGATCAAGTACTAACTCTGTTTGGCATTTCAAACTCTTCATAACTACTCCCCAACCTACTTTTATCAGCTTTCTGATATATGTTTCCTTTTCATACACTATATAGTATACAGATTGATCTTATAATTGTTCTTCACATATGACATTCTATTTACCATCTCCATGCCTTTTAATAAGCCAATGTCTAGAAGAGACATCCTCCTAACTTCCATCTCAGAACTTATAGTTTCCTGAAAATCATAATTCAAATGATAAGGGTCCTTTTTATATGAGACTTTTCTTGATGTTCTTGCCTTCAGATTCTTCCTTCCTAAAAATTACTTTTGTTAATTTTGCATTTGCTCAAAGGCATGCATGTTATTTTCCCCAATAAAATGTTAGCTCCTTGAGAACAGACTTTAGAATATTTATCTATTTTCAACTCCTAGCACATAGCAGGGGCTTGCTAAGTTTTATTGATTTGATTGATTGAGAGGTGAAATTTGAATGATGATAAGACTTTTGGGAGTTCCAAAGATGATACCATCTAGACTACTCATGTATAAGACCAGCCCTTATAATAAACCTATTTTCTACTATGTAGATAAAAGTTGTCATTTCCAGATTGGTAGGTTTTAGGAATTTAGAATAGTGCAATAGAAAGATCATTGACCTAGGAGTCAAGAGACTTGAGCTCAATTCCCAGTTCTGTCAATAACTCATCCTATCACCTCAGGTCATATGTAATTATCCTCTCTGAGCCTTACTTTACTCCTCTTAAAAATGAAAGGGTTGAAGAAAAGGTCATGTTATTAAAAAAAATCAAAGAGGAATGAAAGGACGTAGCTTTCAAATCTATGATTGAAGGGAAAATCATCACTAAGTAAGAGATAGAGACAATGGGGGAAAAGATAGTTTTACGATTTTGTTATAAAATTAAATATTTTTCTTATAAGATGTTTCACATCTTCTTCATTTTTTATAATGTTTTGTTATTTCTTGGTCTCTCATAGCTTCATTGGTGTCCCCTTACCCAATTCTAATTTTCAAAGAGTTATTTTCATCTTTGAGACTCTGTATTTCAGGAAGCAGCTAGGTGGTGCAGTGGATAGAGCACTAATCCTGAAGTCAAGAGGACTTGAGTTCAAATCTGATCTCAGACACTTAATACTTCCTAGCTGTGTGACTCTATCATTTAACCCCAATTTCCTCATCAAAGAGAGAGAGAGAGAGAGAGAGAGAGAGAGAGAGAGAGAGAGAGAGAGAGAGACTGTATCTCCTTTTCTGGTTGGTTAACAATTTTTTTTTATAATCTTGTTTTTCTAAGTTTTTTTGTTTTTGTTTTTGTTTTAATTTTTTTTTCAGTGTCTCATTTGATTTTTAAATTCTTTTTTGAGTTCATCTATAAATTCTCTCTGGGCAGGGAGCCATTTCACAAAAAAAATTTTTTTCAAAAGAAAATCCTAACAGGTAAGTGCCATAAATAGGTAAGAAAGGTTATAAATAGTTTTCAAGGAAAAATTACAAACTGTTGCTAGCAACTGAAAAAAGTGTTTCAAATCATAACTTGTGAAAAGATGTATAAAATAAAAACATTTTGAAGTTTAACTTCATAACAATCAAATTGTTTAAAAATATAAAAAACAGAAGTAATCAATGTAAGGTGGGAGGGGTTGTGATAAGACACAAATTGTACTGTAAGATAAATGTTCTAAACACTTTGGAATTACACAAGACTTCACTAAATTGTTCATAATCTTTGAACTAATAATCCCAGCAGCACTTTTTGTGGTAGGAAAGACTTTTAGGAAAAAAAAAAAAACTATTCTCCCCCTCCCCCCAAAAAAATATTCATGGTAGGGAAGCAGAGGGAAGAAAGTAGATGATGACATAATAACATACAGTAGTTACAATAAACCTAAATAAAATCAGCATCTAGAGCTTAATTGTGATGACCAGGTCCTGTTGCTTACCACCTTAGTCACTGCCCAGAGCAATCAAAGACTGACTTACTTGTCTGGGACCACACAACCAGTATGTAAGAGAAATCATGTTTTTATGATTCCAAGGCCAACTTTCTGAATTGCTACTCTCTCCTTCTCTGATGATGTGTGAGTACATATCAGGGATATTTGGAGGAAGAATTCCTCAGAAGTAAACATTTATATATCATTTATTATGTGTCAAGCTCTTCACAATTATTTCATTTCAATTACATTCATTCAATTACAATCTTTACAGTTATTTCATTTGATCTTTACAACAATTCTGAGAGGTAAATTTTCATTTAGAGATAAGGAAAATGAGGCAAATAAATGTTAACCAATTTGGTCCAAATATATATATATATATATATATATATATATATATATATATATATATATACTAATATATAAAGGTGGATTTGGATTTAGGTTTTCCTGATTCCAAGCTAGGCATTCTATTCAGGGCACCCCTTAGTTTTCCCTGTGAGGATTGACTAATACAAACTAAAATGAGATACTTTGGAGAAATGACTTTTTGACTCACGTGAATGATGTAAAATTCCCTCCTGGAAATGTTCTGGAATAATCAGTGGAGACTGAGAAGGCACAGCACACAGATTCTCTTTAGAATGCTGAAGGACTACATTGATGGATGATGAAATCTCAGAAGAATCTGGAGTTTGTTTTTCTGACAATTGTGGCAGGGATGAGGAAGAAAATTCAGAATGACCTGTTGGAAAAACAAAGTCCTGGTTGTGTGTGTTCCCACATGTGTACATACACTCAATTCAGTATTATGTAGCACTTTGAGGAATGGAATCATAGTGAAATCAAACCAACAAGAAAGGGGGCTGAAATTCCCAAAGAATTGATATTCACTATTATGGCAGTGAACAAAAACACACAAAGAAGGTTTCCAGGGCTCTTACCCAACCTTAGGAAGGGATCAATTCCATCCCCAACATCTTTATCCAGAAGTGAGGTTAAAATGAATTCCATGGAAAGAAAAGAAATGACAAAAACATCAGAGAAAGAGTTGAATGAAAGGGAAAGGACAGTTTCACACCATTGCTTTGGTGATAGTGTAAAGGATTAAAGGAAGGAATAAATGTATACAAAGTCCAAAGTTTACAGCACCAGTTCATGAAATTGTCCATAGAATTGCCTCCTCCTCTTGTTCCACACTAAGTCACTGTCCAACCATTAGTAGGATAGGAAGGGTTAGGGGATTGTTGTCCCCATATATGATGCTTAGAGAAATTTTTCTTCTAGACACCATACCTGTAAACATACTCCACTCTCTCTGAACCAAAGGAAAAAAAAAGCCTTCCCATAATTTACAATCCACCTAATTACTCATTTCTCTATTTCCATATTCATGGTTAAATTTCCAGAAAAGATTTTCTGTGTCCAGTGTAACTACTGTCCCATCATTCATTATCACCTTAGTTCCATGAAATTGGACTTCCATCCCTATTATATTGCTGAAATGGCCCTCTGAAAAGTGACCAAAGGCTGGCCACCACTTAACTACAGTGAGCAGAAGGGAAAATCATTTGTGCAAGATTATGGAACTAGTATGTATCAGAACTGGATTTCAAATCCAATTTCTCTCACCCCGGATCTAATGTTCTTTCCCTTATACATATCAGTGCCAATTTTATGAAGACGAAAGTTCTCAACTATGTGAGTCCTTCATTTGGTGTGCTAGAAAAAAAGTAATTTTACTTAATTTTGAGATAGAATGAAAAGTATTTTCTAAGAACCATCATGGTGTTATTACAAGTAAGTGATTTAAATACTGATGTGTTCTAAAACATTTCTTGAATCTCAGAAGTAGAAGAGAACTCAGAGAGCACATCATCCAAGCATACCTCTTGTCTACATCACAAATAAGTGACTATCTAGCTTCTTGAAGACTTCCAATAATAGAACTTCCTTTCTGGATGACCACTTTTCAAGGTATAATTATGGTAAGGATTCCTTTCTTGTATAGACAGCTATTAAGACCCCTTTTGACTCTAAAGTTATATGATTCTATGATCTTTCTGAGTCAGTTCATCCTATTTTAAAGAGCTCTACATGTTGAAGAATTTGTCTTCATATTAAGCTAAAATCTTCCTTTCTGAAGACATCCACTGTGGCCAAGCAGAAAAACTCCAATCATGCAGTTAAGTGGTACAATGACTAGAGCCCTGGGGTAAGTCAGGAAGACCAGAGTTCAAATCCAGCCACAGATACTTACTTTGGCAAGTAATTTAATCTTTGATTGACTCTAATTCCTCAACTGTAAAAAAAAAAACAACAAAAAACAAGAAAACCAATAACAGCCCTTACTTTGCAGGGTTGTTGTGAAGATCAAATGAAATACTACTTGTAAAGCACTTAGCAGTGTCAGACACGTAGTGGATACTACAAAAAAGCTTATTCCTTTTTCCTTCCCTTCTCTCTTGTAAATATTTCCACTCACTAAATTTATACAACATGATTAGTGGGTATCTTATACCAAGTAGTTTGTCTTATTCTCTTTTATCACTGAAAAATAAAATTCATCATTATTTATATTTATTCCATGATAGTCAATACAAAAATAACAACACAAATTTTCCCCATTGTGGAAACAGGTCATTTTTCTGGTGGCTTGCTAGCCAATGGGTGATGCAAAGAGATGGAAGGCTCCCTTTTCTAGCTATAAAGGTGACAGCTACGTCTGTGGGCTGGGGCATCCCAGTCCAGAGTAGATATGCAATCAGGGAGAAGAAGGTGGCCACTTGTGCCTTGCCATCCTAGCTCTACTTCCATATGCAGCTGCCATATGCTACCTTGTCAAGTAGCTTAGAGAGACCTCTCTGGTGGTTGCCAAGAAGACAGCAGGCAGCAGAAAACTATAAATTCTCCAGTTCTGTGCATTACGTTTCAAATAATTCTGCCTAAAATCACAGTAGGGTTTTGTTTTGTGTTTTTTTGGCAGTCACAATTGTGACTCATATTGGACTTCTTTCTGATTAAAGTCATAGGCCTTTTCCATATGGATTGCTATCAGCCCACATCTTCCTTCTTCTGCTCTTGAAAATTTGTTTGGGAGGTGAAGTAGAGAGAACTCAAGATTTGAAGTTAGAGGTTCTGGGTCCACGCTGTAGCTCTGCCTGTGTGCTGTAGTTTAAGTCACTTAACTTCTCAGAGACTATTTCTTCAACTGTAAAATGAAATAGTTGGATGAAATCTCCAAGGTACATCTAGTACAACATATAAGATCCTGTGGCTTCTCAGGGCTGAACCTTATGCATCTGCCCACTAAATTTCATCCTTTTAGATTGGATTCCTTATCCTGCTAAATTCTTTTCAGAATGTGATTCTGGCATTTTAGCTTCTTCTTCAAGCTTTGCTCCCTGCCCCAATTTGATAAACATGACATCCAAATCATTTATAAAAATTCTGAATAGCATAAGGCTGAAAACTGGGGCCTATCAAAATCTACAAGAGACTTTTCTCAAAGTTAGCATTATTTCGATCATCAGCACTCTTTTGGTCCAATTGTTCAACCAATTCAAACAACTGCCTAACTGCATTTATCATCCAGTCCACATTGTTCTACTTTGTCTTATAATACAAGTCTTTTTTCAAAGCTTTGGTTTTGGTTCTAGGGTTTTGTTTTTGGAGTTTTTTATTTTTATTTTTGCCAAATTCCCATTATATTATGTCTATGGTATTCCCTTACATCAAATAGTCTGATCATCCTGTTAAAAAAAAAAAAAAGAATTGAGGTTGGTTGGCTATAGTTGCTTGTTCCTATAATCTATGTTGGCTCTTACCTAACGTCATTTTCTAAATGTTTACAAACCATTCTTCTAATAAGCTGTTTTAAAATTCTATCCATAAACTCACTAATAGGTCTGTTTTATTTACCTCCTCCCCCTACCTTTTTTTTTTTTTTAAATAGGAGCATTTATCTGTTCTATTTCTTTGGTACCTCTTACATTTTTTAATGTCACCAGCATGTGGTTCAGTCATCACCTCTTCAAGTTGTTCCCAGTGCCCTGGAATAGAATCCTCTGCAGCAAGTAACTTGAACTCCAAAAGTGTATATTTAGGTACTTTCTTAACCTCTCTCAATTATCTTGTGTTTTAATTTCCTTGCAATCATTTTTTATTCATTTTTATTTTGCAAATCATTATCCTTGATAAAGAAAACAAAAAGAGTTGAGTCATCCCCTGCCTTATCTTTTATCCATTACTATTATCCTTGGTAAAGTAGTCAAGACTTATCATTTCCTTTTGACTTCTTGTACCTAACAGTGTTTTCTTTTCTTTCTTTTTAAACAAAAATGTTGTCTCTTAGCCTCTCTCACTAGCTGCACAGCTCTGGGCTTTTAGCCTTCCTAACAATATTCTTACAGTATTATGTCAATATTTTTGTATTCATCTTTCCATTCCATTTTTTGAAAAATGAACTTCCTCAAGATGGGATTATTTCCCCCTCCTCAGATATCTTCAGTCTAGATGGGCAGTTGCTGGGTATGTTGCAATGGAGAATTTTATAGTGTATATGGATTGGACTATATGGAATACAATAATCTGACTGCAGTATCATAATATGAAGGAGTTAGTAGAAGCCACATTCAAGATTGTGGGACACAGACTTAGAGTTGGAATGTAGCTGAGAGGTCATCTGGTTTAAGTCCTTCATTTTACAAAATGGAACCTAATGTCTAGAGGGATTAAGGGACTTGCCCAAGATCACACAGATAACAAGTGGTGAAGCCAAAAACTCAAATCCATACCCTTTAACTCCAAATTCAGCACTCTTTTTACATAATCACATTGCTTATTAAGCTTGCCAAATTCATTTGCATTATTAGCATTTGTCTGGGGGGAGGAAGAGGGAAATATTCTGCAAGCATAGACCTTAATCCCCAAAATTTCTTCAAGAGTTAGGACAAGTTACATAACCTTGATTCCATCTTCTATATGTAATTTCATTAAACCAGAACTTTTGGGAGCAGTCCCTGATTGTCCAAATTAGTATTCTTTAAATAGACCCTTCTTTTTCTTCTTTATTTAACTCAACTCAACTTCAATTAATTCCATTTTACAAATCTTCACTTTGGAGATGAGGAAACAGAAGCTCAGAGGGCTGAGATGATCTGCTTAACGTCATCTAACCAGTAAGCGGTAGAGCAGAATTTGATCCCAAGTCTTCTGACACAAATTCAGTATTCTTTCTTTATACCAAGTTGTTCATGTGGTTTGTCTGACACTTTTCCTTCTTTATAGTAAAGATACAATAGAAAAGAGACATGATTCCCATTAGCTTCTTTTTCTGACCTGATAACACTAGGCATCTTAAATCATTTTAAAGGGGGGAAATTGAGGCATCAATATTGAGGTAATATAAAATATCTATGATTACATTCACTTTAGTGTCATGGTTGTAAACAAAAGCAAGGCTTCCTGTTCAATAGCTGGTGCACAAATCCAGCCTCCCTCCTTACCTCACAAGCTTATGACTTTCTGTCTCTCTGTCTCTGAATCTCTCTTTCTCTCTGTCTCTGTCTCTCTCTCTCTCCCCCTTCTCATTGTCTCTCTCTTCTGTCTCTGTTATTCTCTCTCTCTCTCTCCTTTCCTCCCTTTCTCCCTCTCCCCCCCCCTCTCTCTAATTCTCCTTTTTTCTCTCTCTCTCTCTCTCTCTCCTTCCCTACACCCCTCTCTCCTTGAATAATTGTACTATAAAGGATGAGGGAATGCAAAACACAAGGAATGAAGAATGAATTGAAACAAGGCAAAGTGATTTTTCAATGCAATTGGGAAAGGGGTGAACTGAGGATATTACTGAACTGGAGGAGAAAAAAATCCGCCAACCATCGGAGAAGAAAAATTGAAGCAAGGGGAAAATTGCCAGTAAATAATTTTTGATTGCCTCTGCAGCATAGGAAAAATATAAACTAATGAATTTTATTCTGCTTGTTTCTTTTGAGGCCTTGAACTAGAATATATATATATGAGTGTGTGTGTGTATGTGTGTAGATATAGATAGATAGAGGGGGATGGAGTTGCTGGTGGGAGATGTGATCTTTCATAGAGCTAGAAAACAAGACTAGGAAAATTTGATTAAAATTGACATCTGTGATAAGAGAACGTGATGTGCTTCGTGCCCTTGTTAACTAATAGCTGATTTCCAAGTGCTGCTGTTGAATGTGTTTTATTTAAGAAGCATCCAAAGTCATGAGAAGTATAATAAAGTCCCTTTTATGTGTCCTTCATTGCCAGAGATAAATTGCTCTCAAATTGTTTAGACTTACTAAATGGGGGCGAGAGAAAAGAAAACTTAAGAAAGACATGAAAGAATTGTAATATAGAAGAAGAAATGAGATTGTTTTATAGGGTGCTCAGACTAGAATTGTTAGATAAGTTATAAATAGGGAGATTTTGATTCACCATATATGAGAACTTACTAATGCACACTCAGAAATAGAGAGCCATTGAATTCCTTGACCCTAGAGACATTTAAGCAGAGACTGGATGACTAGCTATGAGGGATATTATTTCATTTTTCAGTAAAGGATTATCCTTGGAATGAAAAGTTAGGACAAATGACTTCTAAGGTGATTTCAACACAGCTAATGTGTCAGAGTCAGGACATAAATCTAGGTCCAAGGCTCTATCAATTATATCATAGAGGCAGGTAGAGAAGTAGATAGGGTGTTAGATCGGGAGAGTAAGTTGAAAATACAGCCCAGATCCTTATGATTCTGGGAAAATCATTTAACCTTAGTCTGCTTCAGTTTCCTCATCTAAAAATTGGGACTAATAATAACACTTGCCTCCTAAGGCTGCTGTGAAGATCAAATAAGATATTATTTGGAAAGTGCTTTGTAAACCCTAAAAGCTTTATTATTATCACACCATAAAATCTCCTATAAGAGATATAAAATATCAAATTTCCTGACATTATTAATGTTATTCAGTTGTACGTAAGAGAAAATTACGTGTATTTAATTTGAGAAATTTGAGAAAGTTGAGTTTTAAGCACGTCTATGTAGGGACACTATGAATATTAAATGGAAAAAAATAATCTCTGCTCTGAATAACAATAATAGTAGATAACATTTATATATAAATTTAAGGCTTGTAAAATGTTTTACGTAATACATAGATACATATATGCATATAATATTCTATTTAATTCTCATAACAACTTTATTATCCCCATTTTATAAATAAGGAAATTGAGGCAGAAGGAGATTATGCAATTTGTTCAGCATCTCACAGCTAATAATTATGAAAGATTTTCCATAGATTTGGCAAGATTATGTTAAACCTTGAGGATTAAGAATTCTATTAGGGAAGAAGTACTGCATTTCAGGCATGAGATACAAAAGAAGATGCAATGGTGACTTCAGAAAAGAGTAAGTAGGCAATTTTCATTGAACTGTAATAAGCAAAGTAGAAAAATGTTAATAAAAGACTAGAAAATAAAGCTAAAGATAGATTTAAATCAAGAAATACTTTTAATTCCAAAGAGGCTATATTTTACAATAGCAAGCCATCAATGATGTAAATCATATCTTAGCTTTAGAAAGAGTATTCCAAACGTTGTTGGAGAGGTGAATAGAAATTGGGAGATCAGTTAGGAAGTTGGTATAATAGTTCTGGCAGGAAATGATTAGAAACAGAACAAGGCTGATGACTAAAGAAATAGAAAGAAGAAAACATATATGACAGGTATTACAGAGGTAGAACTAATAAATTTGACAAGTGATTTTTTAAAAAAAGTGAATATTCAAGGATAATCCAAACCTGGGTGCTCTAAGGATTTCTGGTGCCCTCCACAGAAACAGGGAAAGTTTGCATGTGGGGAATTTCATGAATTTCATTTTGGAAATTTGAAGTATGAGAAAAAAACATTAAAATAGATGTTTATATGGGTCCTGAGCTGATGAGACAGATTAGAGGTATATATGTAGAATTTGCATAGATATGGTTATTGAGCCTAAGGGAACTAATAAGTTTACCAAAAGATGATCAGAAAATAGAAGAAGACTAAGGACTGAACTTTGACCCAGCAAAAAAGACCAAGAAGAGATCTGACAAGAAGAAAACCTGGAAGGAGTAGCATCAAAAGCTTCAGGAGGAAAGTATCCAAGAGGAGAAGTGACCAATGGTATTAGGTCAAAAAAAACAAGGACTGAAAAAGAGACATCAAATTTAATGATTAAGAGATTCTTGATAACTTTAGGAATAAGTTTCAGGAGGGATGGGGATCAGAAGCCTTATTATGAGTTGAGAAGTGAATGGAAGGTATTGAAGTAAAGACAAATTTAATTGACTTTATTTGAGTTTTGACTGTGAACAGGAGATCATATATGATAATAACTAGAGGGTTTGAGATAATTCCAGGTAGATTTATTTTTAAGTTGGGAAAAAAACAAGGCATGTTTGTATGTAGTAGAGAAGATAAAAAGAGATGGGAGATGAGATAGACAGCAAGAGGGAGAGAGAGAGAGGAAGAGAAAATACCTTGATTACCATCCTTGTAAAACTGATAAACATCCTCAAAGTTCCTGGATCCTTCAATCAATACATCTTCTTGGGAGGAGTCCATATCACTAAAGACACCTTGATGAAGCCAAGGTTTAGAGGCACTGAGATTGAATAGCTCAGAGAGAGAACGACGGATTTTCTTTTTTTTCCTGAATATTCTGGAAAAAAATGGAAGACAAAGTGATTTATCTGAGTCTCACTACTTTATTCCTGGACCATTACAATAGACCTCATGTTAGTCTCTCTATTCTAAGTCTCTCCCCACTCTAATCTATTCTCCACTCAGCTGCCAAAGCTATTTTTCTAAATTGCAGCTCTGTCCATGTCATTCTGTTCTTAAACAGGACTCTCTTTAACCTTCAGAATAAAATATAAAATCCTGTTTAGAACATAAAGTCCTTCATAACCTGGTCCTTCCCTGTCTTTCAAGTCTTCCTATACTTTGCTCCCCTCCATATAATTTATGTAATTTATGTGACTTTGATCCAGTGACATTGATCTCTTGGCTGTTCAATGAGTAAAAACACTCCCATCTCTCAGCTCAGGCATTCTTCCCGCTGCCTAGCATATCTGGAATGTTCTCCCTCCTCACTTCTGCTACTGGTTTCCCCAGACCCCTCTAAGACTCATCTTGAATCTCATTTTCCATAAGACACCTTTTCTAATCAGTCCTCTCAGCACGAACCACCCTCTCTCCTGCTGCTAATGCTTTTCCTCTAAGAATGTTTTCTACCTTCTTCCTTTCTTTTCTTTTTCTTCCTTCCTTCCTTCCTTCCTTCCTTCCTTCCTTCCTTCCTTCCTTCCTTCCTTCCTTCCTTCCTTCCTTCCTTCCTTCCTTCCTTCCTTCCTTCCTTCCTTCCTTCCTTCCCTCCTTCCCTCTTTCCTTCCTTCCTTCCCTCCTTCTTTCCTTCTTTCACTCACTCTTTCCTTCCTTCCTCCCTTCCTTCCTTCCTTTCTTCCTTCTTAACTTCCTTCCTTTCTTCCTATTTGACAGATGGAGAATATTATAAGACCTATTGACTACATACGGTCACTGTCTTTGAGTAAGAGTGAGATAATTTCTTGTCAAGATTATTATTAGAAAGTGGGAGGTATAGTACTGTCACAGAGTTATAAAGATTCTTTTTGTGAGTTCGAATCTGGCCATGGACACTTACTAGTTGAGCCAGTTACTTAACCCTGTTTGCCTCAGTTTCCTCATCTGTAAAATGAACTGGAGAAGGAAATTGCTTTATCATGTTTGTCAAGAAAATCTGAAATGGGGCAAAAAGAGTCAGACATGATTGAAAAATTACTGAATTACAAAAATTCTCTAGTGGGTGGAGTGCTAAACTGGATGACCTTTAGGTCCCTTCTAATTCATGGTTTTCTAGAAATCAAATGAAAGAATGATTGTGAAGATATTTCTACAAATATAAAGTGTTACTGCCATGACTTTTCTGTCCATCAGAAACACAGAAATGAAAGAAAGTCTAATCTTATCACCCAGGACATAAATATAGAGTTCTTACTTCACAGTTATAAGGATGGATTGTGCTGAAGCATCTAGAGTATTTTATTGAAACCCTAACCGTGACCAACAGCAAGCTGGAAGATTTTAAATTTCTATAGTTTCAATTCTTCACCAGATATGTTTACTTGATATGTCTACTTCCTCTAGTGGTTCATATGGCAACCAATTCAAGTTTTCTTATCCTGTGTGATTCTTGGCCATGTTCTACCATAAACCCTTCTTTGAGAGTCCACCAAATGGACTAGAAGCTTTCTTTTGGTTTTTCTGACTTTTCTCATAGATATAACTTGATTTTTTTTTGGACTGTCTATTTCTATTGGATCATCTTATCTTTTTTCCCCAGTCATTTTTTCTTAGATAATATCCATTATTCTGTTCCTTAAATCCCCCCAACCCTTTCCACTTCTTACTCTGAGAATTGTAAAAAAATAACATTACCTCTGGAAAGGATGTGTCAGTGGATTGTTTTTTAATTCTATTTAACATCCTTGTGACCTGCTAAACCTTAACTCCTTTTCATGGCCATTATTGCCTTATATATGTTGTCTCTCCTAATAGAATATATGCTCTTTGAGGGCAAGAGATGTCTTGTTTTTACATTTTTATCCCCAGTGGCTGGCACAATGCTTGGCACATAGCAAGAGCTTAATAAATTATTTCCATTCAATAATTTATTTAATTATTCATAATATGCTGCAACCTGCTCACAACCCAACCCACTAGTATCACCATATGTCTCATTTTTTCTTAGAGTCACCCACAATTTTGGTTTTTCAGAAATTGTAGTGTATTATGATCTTTAGCCATATTATATCACTGGAAAATTAGTAGTATTAAGAAATGGATTTTTGTGAGAAAGAATAGCTTGAAAAACAGTTTCCAAAAAACAATAAAGACTAATTTTTTCCTCCTACTCAGTTTTAAGTTCAACTCATTGTGTATATTCAGTTTCTGTCCTGTGAGAGATATTGATAAAGTGGTTTTCCCCCACCCTGAATTTGCTTTGTATTATCTGCCCCTTTCTCATCTTTGGAGAATTCTCAGATCATTTCTGATGACCATATGGATGCTGAGGGGCCAGTGGAGCTAGCTTCTTGCCTTGTATGATTCATCACTGCATTGAATCTCTTAATTGACTACTGAGCTGGAAAGGGGATCACTAACCCCTTGGCTTATCCTCCTCAGCTGTCAGCCACTGCCTCTCCAGGAATATTTGCTAATATTTTGAAGTCATAAGGAAGCCAGTTAGAATAGGCCAGGGGCAAGTCATCCCTTTAGTATAAACCTGAGGAGTTCCAGCTCAACAGTCAATAACAGTCTACATAGCTGGAAGCTTATATCCCCTTGTAATAACCTCCCACCCATCCCAGCTTCAATGTAGACACCACAAATAGCAAGCAATCATGTTCAAAAGGGGGTAGAGGAAAAGGCAACCAAAAGAAACTCCCCTCCTCCCAAAAATATTTAATGTATTCAGTTTTCCCTTGGAATGTTATTTCCCACTTACTTTGTACTATCTTAAAATATAAACCTCTGGAGGACAGAGACTTTCTTTTTATCCTCTTAGATGAACAGTTCTTGGTACATAGGCACTTAATAAATGCTTGTTGAGTGACTATATGGCCATATTATTTCTATTTACAAATATATATGTAAATGTATCTAAAGTATAATTAAATTACTTTTTACATATTTTATATTAACTTTTATATGTGTATAAAACTACTTTCATCTATAAATTGTAAGCTTCTCAAGGGCAGAGAAATTCAATCTTTATATCCCCAGCACTCAGCACAGCACCTAGCACATAGGAGACACTTATAAATACTTGGTGACTAGAAATGAATTTCATGTAATATAAGAATCTTAATATACTTGGTGTTTCTTGTTGTAAAAACATTTTTTCCCTAAATAGTCATGGATCTCACTGAGAAGTATCTGGAATACCTGAATCTTTATACCATGGCATTCACCAAACAGGCCATCTGAAGATTTTCATGTGTGAATGACTCAATCAATGAAAAAGCATTTATTAAACCCAGACTAAGTGTGAGATGGTATACTAATGCAAAAGCAACAGTAAAGTAGTCTGTGTCCTCACAGAGCTTGCGTTTTAAAGGACAACACATACTGGAAGGGTTATGATCAGGGACAGTGGATAGAGAATTGGAATCAGGACTCATCTTCATGAATTCAAATCCAGTCTCAGACTCTTACTAGCTGTGTGACCATGGGAAAGTCACTTAACCCTGTTCACCTCAGTTTCTCATCTATAAATTGATCTGGAGAAAGAAATGACAAGCTACTCTAGCATTTCTGCTATGAAAATCCCAGATGGGTCATGAAGAGCCAGACATGACTGAAATGAATGAACAACAACAGTAACGATCAGGTAAAGCTTTTTGTTCTGAGGAGTCATGGGGATGATGAATTAACCATCAGAAATTAACTAACACTCTCTTTTAAGAAGGAATTATATTATTAGTTTAATTATTGTGCCTAGTTTAAGAGATATAAAAAATGACAACTTCCCATTGTCAGAGAAAAGAAAGGATGGGGCATATAGTTAGCCTGGGTTGAAAATTTGCCATCAGTGATAGCTAACCTTGATGCCATTTTCACCTTGTTGAAGTCATCAGACAACATCACTGAAAACATTTTGCTAAAAAGCATTGGAGCAAACCCATGGCCCTGCTATACTCCATTGGTGACTGGAAAAGTGAGAATATTATGACTATCCAGAACCCATACAAGGATGCCATCATGGAATTGCCATTCAATTATTATGAACCCCAGGCAGTCAAATATGACCATGATCTTCCACAAACCCTTACAAATGACAGTATCCAAGACAATAATCAATGACCAGATCAATGAATGCTGTATATAGGCCTTTGCTCTGCTCCTGGCTTTCTCCTAGAATTATTGAGCAGCAAATATCATATAGACTATTTCTTGTCCCTTTCTGAAGCCGCACTGGCTCTTAGATACTTGATCATTTTCCAGGTGAAAAATCAGCCTATTTAGGAGGATTCTGGCAAATCAAGTAATGATTTTTATATCTTAATATTCAGCCTTAGTGAGGAAGCTAGGTGGCACATGGAAAGAATGCGGGTCCTGGAGTCAGAAACACTTACATTCTTGAGTTCAAATCTGGCCTTGAGCACTTATTAACTGTGAGTCATTTAACCCCTTTCCCTTTCCACAGTCTGGCTCCAACTTGCCTTTCCAATTATATTTCATATATTCCCCATCAGATACTTTTCTATTCTAGTCCAAACTTGACTAGCAACTAAATAGTCCACCTTCTACTTCTACACATTCCCAGAAATCATTCTTCATACCTTAAGTGCACTTTTGTCTCAGCTCTGATTTCAGAATCCTTACTTACTTCTCTGTCTGGCTTTCCCTGTTACAAACGTTTCTCCTTTTTCAAGTTTGTGTTGTATTCCCTACAGTAAGCTTTTTGAGGGAGGAAAGTACTAAACAATTAGTGAACAGAGATTTCACTTTGGAATCAGGAAGAGCTGCATTCAGATTCACTTCTGAAATGCACTGATTGTGTGACCTTGGGCATATATCTTAACATCTGTTAGGTGTTTTAACTCCTACCTCACTAAAACTATTAATTTCATTACAGTTATTAGGCTGAATTGGTTGGAGGAATTTCCTCAGTAGAAAATGCCTGAATGAATGAAATAACAGGTCTAAAACTGAAAAATAAGAATAAAAATGTAAAATTCCCATCAGCATGTTAAGGGTCTCACAAACCAGTAGGTACTTGATGCATGTTGAGTTTGACTTTGAATTTAAATGGACCCTAAAACAGCCTTAATTCCTTTTTTTATGGATCTCTCATCCATAAGAAGGTTGTATTAAATCTCTACGATTCTTTCTGGTACTAAAATTTTATGATTCAGTAATTAATCTAAACTTTTCCTGAACCTCTTCATATTTTCAAACTATGATACTTTCTGGAGGAAACAGGCTTTGTGTTTTTACTTTTCAGGACATAAAGTAATATTTTTCTTTATTTGTTCTAAGTTTACTTCCTTCAGTTTCAATTGAATTCCTACATTTAATGTAGGAATAATGTAAAGCCAATGCTGTTTATAAAAAATTTATAAAAATGGACAATTGTTTATCTTACTTTCAGAACCAATTCATAGTGTTTAAAACAAAGAATTTTAGCAATCACTTGTTGCGGCTGCTAAATTTCTGTCAGTGAAGAAACTAAGACTGAGATAGTAAAGAACCTCCTCCCTCCCATTTGATTACAAGCTCCCTGAGGACAAGGACTGTCTTTTGTCTCTTTTTGTACCCCCGGGCTTAGCACAGTGTGTGACACATAGTAGATACTTTGAAATGTGTATTGTAAATGCATCCTTTTCTTGTTTATTCATGTTCTGCTACTTGTTTTTCCCTACTGAAAAATGAAAATCATGTTTCATGGACTTAGCAGTCACTGTCCCAGAACTCAGAGCCCCTCACTGAGTTATGTCACTATAGCTATGAGATGATGGGGAGAAGTTGGGCTCATAGTGTGGTTATCTGTGTTGGGGATACTCTGTTCTGAGGAACCCTGCACAGCAAAGGAAGCTCAGAAGTGGGAGAGGTCAAAGTGGGAGAATATTTAAAATGTTGGAGAGTTGTGTTGGAAACAAGTCTAGAACTGGTTGAGAGAGGGGAAAGTGGATACATATTACCCCCTCCCATTGGATTCCCATTGTGGATTAAGCCATATCCCCCAAAGTTTATCTCAACACACTTCCAACTTGGTAGATCACTAGCCTAGGGCACAGTCCAACTAACATGTATTATATGGGGAACTTGAACACACATCTACCTATCTTCACAATCAGCTTTCTCTACCTTGCACCATATTTCCTCTTTAGCTAGCTATATGATCTTGCACAATTCATTCAACTTCTCTGAGATTTATTTTTTTTTTCATCTGAAAAATGGGACGAATATTTTTGTCTGGAAGGAATGTGTGCTGTAAATATCTAAGCACTGGAGACATGATTAAGATGGTTTTGTCTCAGTGTTCAGAGGTAGGACGCTGCTGACTTACCTGACCAGATTCTCTTTGTACACAACACTGGTCTGAGTGGGACTCAGAGTGATGTTGCCATCTTCATCAGAAAGGAAGCTGTCCTCTGTCAAAATGTAATAGCCATTGGTGAGGAGCCGGGGACTTCGGCGGCAAATCAAGTGGGAGCCTGTCAGGGGATTTGTGGAACAGCATTCCAAAGGGCTGTCACCATCCAGAAAAGTACAAGTGTAACTAGAAAAGAAAGGGAAAGAAAGTCTTTAGAATCTCTAACAGTCAAGATCCAAGATTTATCAATCCCTGTGAAGCTCAGGGACCCCTTGCCTATTCTAACAAGTCATTTTTAATCACCTACGCTCAAGATACTTTCTGGGGAATCTGCTGGAGTGGGCAGTGCCTAACTACTTTTGCTCCCAGAAAGAGAGAGTTCCAAGATCACTTCTGCAACTCCTGCCTTTGTTCACTCCTTTCATGGCTCTTCTCCGGCTCCATTATTCCCATTTTGCAAAGGAAGGAATGAGTCTTAAAGAGGCTAGAGGATTTCATAGTAACATGGCTAATCAGTGTTGCATAATTGGGGGATCACATAATTGAAAGGGGGGTTGCAAAAAATTTGGTAACAGTAAAAAGTATCAAAATTTTTTCCAAAATTCAATGTTATATGGAGAAAATAAATAAGGACATCCATCTCTGTAGTATGCAAATTTGCTTTCATCTTTAATAAATAATAAAATTATATATGTATGATATACATATAAATCAAAAATTGTTCCAAATAAATTTCTTTATATTTATTATATATTATTATATGTTTTATTTGCATATCTATTTCATATACTTATATACTTGGAATCTCATAAATATTTCTTGGGCAAAAAGGGATTGTAAGTGGAAAAAAGTTTAAGAAGCCCTGTGCTCTGAAATAGTGACCAATAATGACATCAGTTTGAACAGGCATTGTGTTTTCCTGTTCCAAAATACTTTTGACAGACATGATCTCATATGATCCTTATAACAACCTTGTAAAATTGACAGTGTAAGAACTACTATTTTATAGAAGAGGGAACTCAGTGACTTGCCCCCAACACAGAGCTGATACGTATCAGAGTCAAGCATCTAAACCAATTTTTAAAAATTGCCATTAATCAGAATTTGGCTACCTTTTATTGTCTTGTGCATTTAGAGTTATATCTCATTCTAAAGTCAAGTATTAAATTATTTAGGGGATAGTCACTATTCAGGATTATCCATATCCCTATAAACCAAATTTTCTAACCCCAAGTCCAATACACCTCTCACTATATCCCACATAAAATTAAAGTTCTAATAGAAAAATGGTCTATTTTACATGGCACCAAACTGAGTCTTGGAGAGATCATTGTCATATAGCTAGTAAAGCACCAGAACTGTGACTTGATGCTTCCTCATTGCAGCCCACCTCTCACTGGATCCTTGTGACAATGGCTAAGGTGCATGTATATATATATATATATATATATATATATATATATATATATATATATACACACATACATACATATATATATATATGCACATATTAAATTGGAGATTATCAACAGAGGGAAAAACTAGAATTAAGAAGAATCAGGAAAATGGATCTTGCAGAAGGTAGGACTTTAACTGAAACCTGAAGGGAGCCAGGGAAGCTAGGAGGTGGAAATGAGGAAGGAGGGACTTGCAGGCATGGGGGACAGACAGAAAATGCCTGAAGTTGGGAGATGATGCATCAATTGTAAGAAAAAGCAAGAAAGTCCTGTGTCAGGATACCTGGTGGAGTGTAAGGTGTAAGAAAACTGGAAAGTTAGGTTAAGTACTTTATATGGGAACCTGGAGGTGATAGGGAGTCACTGAAGTAGACTGGATAGTCCAACAGCTGACTTGAGATTAAATGGGCTGGAGAGAGGCTTGAGGCAGGGAGACCAGTGAGCAGTCTATTTCAACAGCTCGGTCGTGAGTGATCGAGCCCTGGAACAGAACAGGGGCAGTACCTGGGACAATGACATTTTCTTGAGTTGCTAAATTATGCTCCATATGCCTGGTTGTAATGCTTTGCATTCTGGTGGGCAAATTCTTGAGGTCTTAATGATAATGGAGTTGACACAAAAATAGCATTAGGCTTGGAGAGGAGTCCTGGGTTCAAATCCAATCTGTGGTACTACTTAAAACAGGGTAACAATACGTGAACTACCCAATTGTTGTAAAGGAAGTGTAAGTTTTAAGTTTTAAACCTTAAGAGTCCTTTACAGGGTCTTTCCAAAGTCTTCATGGATTTTTAATTTATTGAAACTATAAAAGCTTTAAAATAACATAAAGCTTCTTGGGATGCCTTGTCAGTTATATTAACAGCTCACAAATTTATTATGCTTTAAATTTTGCTTTACATACACTATCTTATTCAAGATTATAAATGTCCTGTATGAAGAATAAGATATAAGATTTCTTTACATCTTCATTTTGTAATTGAGCGAAGTAAAACTTAGAGAGATGAATTGTCTTGTTCCCACAACTAAGAAGTATCAGAGCCTCTCTGACATCCATCACTCTTATCTACTCCATGTATCATGTTGGGTATACTCCATTTCCAGCTCTAATGAAGAAGTTTCAATGTCTTTCAAAATTTCAAGGCTTTTTCTTGCAACTGCTGGGTCTCTCTCCAGAATCTTTTCTTTGTAAGGCTTTCAGAATTCTCTTTTCTTTTTTGTCTGTAAACAGTTCAGTTTCTGAGTAACAATAAAGGTGTCTTATTGTTTTTAAGTTAATTCCCTAGAAGATCAAACAATTTGATTGGACTGTATCCCCAAGAGATACCGTTATATCCAATTCCTTATTCTTTTGACTCCAGTCTTGAATATTTATAACAATCTGAGCAATTTTTAAGCTGATGCTTTTGAACAGATTCCTTCCAAGGGGCTGACAAAAAAATGATCCCACCCTAAATTTCTTCAGTTTGAGGACCCTCTCACCTGGGTGTTTCCTATTGCTTTAAAACTGGCTACTCCATGGGGGCCTTAGATCTCCCCTTCTTCCCTTCCACTAGAGCTAGGTTGGAGAAGCATAACACTCCGAGTCTAAGTCAGATTGTAAGCTCTCTGAGGACAGACAGCTTAGAGAGCTATTTTTTTTTTTTGTAGAGCTTAGCACATTAATAAATATTTATTGAGTGAGTGAGTGAGACTCTGTCCCTTTCTAGCCTTAACCTTAAATAAATACATCATTTAACTTTTCCGAGGCTCTGTGCCTTCATCTGTCCAAAAAAAGTAGGTGGAGCAATAGACAGGGTGATAGGCCTGGAGTCAAGAAGATCTGAGTTCAAATCTGACCTTAATCACTTACCAGCTGTGTGACCTTGGGCAAGTCACTTGACCCTGTTTTGTCTCAGTTTCCTCATCTGTAAAATGAGCTGGAGAAAGAAATGGCAAAGTACTCCAGTGTCTTAGCCAAGAAAACCTCAAAATGGGGTCCAGAAGAGTCAGACATGACTGAAAGGCAACACAGCAGCAACAGCACTCCTCAAGAAGCTTACAAGATTCAGAGGAATAGGCCATAAAAGTGGCTCCTATTTCTACAACGGTTTAAAATTACAAAAACTTTCATCATGACAACTTGATGAAAATATTGTATGCTATTCTCATGGTACAAACAAGTAAACTGAGGCTTACCCAGGAACACAAAATAAATTCAGTGCTGAATCTATTATAAAATGTGTCTGACTGCAGGCCCCCTGATTTTTGCTTGAATACTTTAATAATAATGATAAACCTTTTTATAATGCTTAATATGTACGAGACACTATGAAAAGTGTTTCACAATTATTATCTCATTTTATCCTCACAATAACCCTAGAAGGCATCCATTTGGCAGATGAGTAAACTGAGGCAAACAGAGGGTAAGTGGTTCACCCAGAGTCACATAGTTAAGGGTCTAAGGCCAGTCTTGAAGTGAGGTCTGCTGACTCCAGGTCCAGCTACCCCTTCTATCCATTGCAGTTCCTAGATGGCCCAAATTCCTCCCGGATCAAGCAGCTTACTTCCTCAAAGATACCTAATGGGCCAAAACTTCCACCACCATTCATCACAACTTCATAGTCTGACTTGGGACCACCTAAAAGAGAATGGTCCAGAAAACCCCATATGACATATTACCCTCCCCAAACATGGGTGAATCAATCAAAGAACTTTGTTCTTGAATAACCAGCAAAAGCAATAAATGAACCAGGCCTACAAGTTGAAATTTTCATTGTTTTTCCTATAGAAAAAATATAGCTTGTCAGAATACCTTGGGAAAATGCATCTAGGTGATAGAGTCCCACTTGATTCTCTTTCCAGTCTCGGAGAACCTAGGCAAACAGGCAAGAA